>NC_137828.1:26119455-26461955 GCF_963921795.1 Nannobrachium achirus | reverse complement strand
ACTTGACCTACAAACTCAGGGGCAGCTGAGATATCCCCAGCCCTCCTTAATCTGCGTATTGTTAACAGTGAACTCGAGGAACTTGGCTGTCTTTCAACTTCTGTAAAGCCATTGCCTTTCAACTTCTGTAAAGCCATTGCAACTGGATAGCATCATAGCATAATACATGGCAGTGAACTTCCCCCTTTAACCTAAACCGCTACCTGTAATGGCATCGCAGTGTAGTTGGGACCACACAATAAAGCCTTAATATTTTAAACCCCCACAGAAACCCAAGTTACTGCTTAAAGGCTGGCACAGAATATCCTGCCCCACGGGAAGGAACAGAGACAATTAAGGTGTAGGTCTTCCGATCTTGCTAGGGTAGGGTTAAGACAGTTTTATGAAACCCATTAAGACAGTTTTATGAAAAAAAAAAAACATATCGTCGTTGTCGAGTGAAAGCCTTGTATGTCCGTTCGTTTTGCATTTATCATTTTAAAAATGATTTAAGCTAGTGAAAACAGCCGATCTACAAGCACACAACGCCTCGCAGTGCGAGGCGCTGTGTGCTTGTAGATCGGCTGTTTTCACTACTTTTGTGCGATTACCTTGTATGATTAAGCAGACAAGCAGGGCTTTTACTTACACATTTGAAACTTGGAGATACGAGGTTTCCGCCCGACAACGACAATATGTTGCTACATCCAGGCCTGGAATTTCGTAATTTTAGGGGCAAGGCCACTTGGCCTTTGGTGTTAGGGGGTTAGGGATGATAACCTAATCTGCAGTGAAATAGATACATGATAGTGACAATCTGATCCATGTTCAGCTCTGCACCAATCAAAGTCACTGGATTGGTTTAAAGATGGGGACTCGGGGGAGTTACGATTTCAGAGTCTCAACAAGAGACACTGGTGTCTACATGACAAGAAAGAGACACTGGTGTCTACATGACAAGAAAGAGACACTGGTGTCTACTGTCTACATATTGACAAGAAAGAGACACTGGTGTCTACTGTCTACATATTGACAAGAAAGAGACACTGGTGTCTACTGTCTACATATTGACAAGAAAGAGACACTGGTGTCTACTGTCTACATATTGACAAGAAAGAGACACTGGTGTCTACTGTCTACATATTGACAAGAAAGAGACACTGGTGTCTACTGTCTACATATTGACAAGAAAGAGACACTGGTGTCTACTGTCTACATATTGACAAGAAAGAGACAGAGGAAAAGTGCTACAGTCAGCTGGGGCATTAAGGCCACAGTGGCCTCAGGTCATGCCATTGGTTTGAGGGGCACAAGGCCATACTGAGGGGCAACAACGGCCATGGCCTTCATGGCCTCCATGAAATTCCTGCCCTGGCTACATCAGTGGTGCTCAAACTTCATCATGTCAAGGATCTGCTATTTCTGAATAACCAAAGTATAAAATAATGGTTCAAGTGGTTAAAATGATTGTGACGCAATATTATTTACTTTAGCTGGGGGACCCCCCCCCCCTCCCCCACCCCAAAGGACTTTGAGAACCAATGTGCCCAGCTGTACTATAGCTAAAAATCTAAAATGACACAGATAATTTCCCAGACTGAATGGGTTAAAAAGAGACATGTCTGAATGCATGGGAATTGGATTCTGCTCGCATATCAACAGCGCGAGTCTCCTCCGCCCCACATCCATCGACTGTCAGACATGTGCGATCATAATTCTGCCTAAGTCTGCCGGGCGAAACGCAGACAAACTGCACACGTCAGCAACGTACAGAGACAGCAACTAAGATAAATGCAGCCACCACGGCAGACACATCATTGTACTTACTTTCAGCACAGACGAATAATAGATCATGTAGATGAGCCGCATTGGCCACTGGGTCGTACCACGCCTACAGGGGGACCGCCACATCTTTGTGTGATAGTGACTTTATTAGTGCGGTTGCTATAGACAACACAATATTGTTGAATCTTTTGCCAGCGCTTCACTTGACATCACAATATATATACCCGTATTTTCCGGACTATAAGGCGCACCGGACTATAAGGCGCACTGTCAATGAATGGTCTATTTTCGAACTGTTTTCATATATAAGGCGCACCGGACTAAGGCGCACATAATAGACGCTACCATTGCGTTATGCATCCAACAGATGGAGCTGTGCTAAAGGGAATGTCAATGTCAATGAATGATCCATATATAAGGCGCACTGGACTATAAGGCGCACTGTAGTTTTTTGAGAAAATTAAAGGCATTTAAGTGCGCCTTATAGTCCGGAAAATACGGTATATATATATATATATATATATATATATATATATATATATATATAAATGGTAAGACGGAATTCATTTCCCAGTGTATTCCTTGTGACTCGCGTCACTAGGAAAGTCCTTTGTGCCGGCTGCTCTCAAGCAATACAACGAGACACACAACGGTCGCTTGCCAAGGCCAATTAGGATAACCTAGGACAACCTAGGACAACTATTACCTAACTCAACTGGAACAAAAGTTGTACTGACTCTGACCTCTAAGTACTTTTCCAGGGAGGGTTGCTTCTTGGCGTCTTGCTGTGTCACCCTTTCTTGCTTTTTTATTCTTGATTCATCATCACACTTGCAATTTCCAAGAATTGCACTTTTCTAGTTTATTTTCCACTTGAACGCTCGCATCCCTATTCTGGGCGGAACATTAGCCGAAAATAGCAGATCATCATCAAGCACACAGCAAGCACTTGTAACAAGCTTGTAGATCGGCTATTTTCGGGGGGGTTTGGTGTTTGGTGTATAGGGAAAAAAGAGCCAGAGGTCAGTTTACAGTCTCCGTATTGAGGCTTTAAGTCATTAAATGTTTAGCTAAGGGGTTTTTGGGCTGAAAAACGTTTAAGACCCCTGCAATATTTGATCAAATTCATGGCCTAGAAACTGCGTTGGGCGATCCATCAACCCTCCAACAGGTGATAAAACGCAGCTGGAGGTCTGAGAGCCAAGCGCAGGTCAGGGCCAGAAGCATTTAGAGCGTGCCAGGCCCGATTCGACACCCCGGAGCCCACTGGAAGTTTCAAATGAATCGCTCTCCCTGTAACAATGGGGGGACAGTGTGAACCCGGGGATACCGATGGTCTCATTACTCAGCGCTCCCTAACCCTGGACAATGAGGGGAAAGATTTAATAACTGCTTCGAGCGGCGGGGCGACACGGAGCAAATCATTCACCCCGACAACCGAGCCGTCAGCCCTGTCCACGTGTGTCTGAGAGAGCCGTGCCCTCCTGAACCCGGCCCTCACGGGCAACGCCGTTTCCACGTACCCACGTAGAGCTGAAAGGAGTAGTTCACCCCCCAAATGAAAAAAAAAAATCTATTGATTAGTCACACCATGGAGACTTGAGTTTAATAATATGTTTAGTTTTTTGTCGCATTCCTAAGACAATAATTTGATTACAATAAATGTACCCCCATTGATTCCGGATGTGGACCCAAATGCATTTGGGTCCCCATCCGGAATCAATGGGGGTAAATGTAATCTTTTTTTTTTTTTTTTGTCTTAGGAAAGTGACAAATACAAAAAAAATATTATTGAACTCAAGTCTCCATGGTGTGACAAATCAATAGAAAAAAAGGCATTTTGGGGGTGAACTACTCCTTTAAACCATTAAGACCTGAGGCCTTCTGAATCAGTAGTTCTCGAACATTTTCGTGTCAAGGACCCACAAAATGATATATATTTGGCCGTGGACTGTGTTGTCTTAAAAAAATAATCGAAATTATTCAGAAAGGTTCAAACACTTTCCCATTTTTTCAGAAATGGTCAGAAATAGCCGATGTATGAGCTCGCAGTGCAGCCCAAAGTGACACGCTATGAACTTGTATGCCCGGTCAACAGAGATGCCAAAAATGCCAAAAATCTATGGAGCGAGCTCTCACACGGGGTCAGCGTTCACAAGGAGAGATATTTTCTTTTAAAACTACTTTGCAGAGTTGTTGGTGTGGTAAATTTAAGGTTGGTTTCGTAAACAACCTTCAGAATTTGGCAAACCATGGTAAAATTGGACTTACAGTAATCTGTGAAAGATTTTCTTTGTTTGCACATTGGGGTCAAGAAGTGGGGGTGAGAGACAAATAGGGTTACTTGGTTGGCACGTCTGGACAAACAGGATGGCTACAGCAATGAGCTGTTCCTAAACAATCATCTATTTTCATTCTATTTCATGCCAAATCAGTCCGCAAATGCAAATTGTATAATGTAAAGTAAAAGCAACAGAAGTAAAGGTAAAAAACAAACAAAAAAACACACACAATCATGGCTGTTATACCACCACCCCTTGTGTATTATAGCTTAAAAATATCTTTATTACCGGTGCTACTTACCTAGTCAAGTGATCGACACTTCACAAACAGCACACATCATACACCCATCGAAAATTACCCAATCAAATACGCTGGCCAGAGTAAGTGCCAGTCACACTGAGCACTAATTAACCACTGTAATTTTGTTATAGTCGGTGTGAACTCTGCCATCCACTTGACTTGATTTTTAAAACTTGATTTTTATAGTTATAGTTTTAGTGCTCAGTGTGAATAGCATTGGAAGTCTTATCCATTAAATTAATTACACTTAAAAGGTCAGTGTGTGATTGATTGAAACATTGTGCTTCACTTATCCACTTAAAACAAGTCAGCATACTCTTTATTATTTTGCCAATGAAGCATAAAAGAAAAAATCGAACCTCTGTTCGAAGTGGAGCTGTGTGTGTGTGTGTGTGTGTGTGTGTGTGTGTGTGTGTGTGTGTGTGTGTGTGTGTGTGTGTGTGTGTGTGTGTAGCACCTCTCTGGTCACCCAGGATCATGTGTACCGATTTTTGTGACATTTGAAGAAAATATGTAGGAAAAGGTGCAAAAAGTGTGTTTTGGAGAAAATTCAAGATGGCGGAAAATCTATCCTGGCGCAAATGGGCGTGGCCTATATGGGGAGATGCGTCTTGACCCAAGGAATCCAGGGAAAAAATAATTTTAATTTTCCGATCTACGGTTCAAGAGTTACGGGGCAAAACGCAAAGTGGGCCGTTATAGCGCCACCATGAGGCCGAGTGATGTAATTTTTTTTGATGTAATTTTTTTTGGATTCATTCTTAAAATCATTATGAATCTCCTCTCCGAGGTTTGAAACTGTAGCTCCTATGGTTTACGAGAGAAAAATACTTGAATGTGAGTTTTTGCAATTCCCATTATAAGTCAATGGGGAAAATTAATTCACTAATAAATTAATATCAATTAAACTATAGAACCTTTCTCTTAGCAAGTTACTAGCAGACGATTCCCGAGTAAGCCGGTCGATTTGACATATGGCGCGAGTGTGTGGTGCAAAAACTGTGGGAGGAGTAGCGTGCCAAACTTTGAGGCTACATACAGACAGACAGACAGACAGACAGACAGACAGACACGGACGGACGGACACACACACGGCCACGTATAGGGAGCTTGTGTTCCACACAGCTCCAAAAAAAATAGCTTGTTTAGTTCTTCTGACACACCATTTTGGGTGGCAATGTAAAAATGTGCCTAGTGTTTGTTTGTTATCTCGCCAGTCAGTCTAGCCTACTATCAACATTATTAAGTGTGCCTATGCATTGCATGGGCAGACTATTGTTATCGCTCATATTTAAGCCGGACGGACGGACACACATGGAATTCCCCAAAGTTTGGCACGCTACTCCTCCCACAGTTTTTGCAGCACACACTCGCGCCATATGTCAAATCGACCGGCTTCATCGGGAATCGTGTGCTAGTAAGTTGCTAAGAGAAAGGTTCTATAGTTTAATTGATATTAATTTATTAGTGAATTACTTTTCCCCATTCACTTATAATGGGAATCGCAAAAACTCACATTCAATTATTTTTCTCTCGCAAACCATAGGGGCTACAGTTTCAAGACTTGGAGAGGAGGTTCGTAATGATTTCAAGGATTAAATAAAAAATAATAGTGTCATTTGGCCTCATGGTGGCGCTATAACAGCCCAGTTTACGTTTTGGCCTGTAACTGTTGAACCGTAGCTCGAAAAATTAAAATTATTTTTTCCCTGGATTCCTTGGGTCAAGACGCATCTCCCGATATAGGCCACGCCCATTTGCGCCAGGATAGATTTTCCGCCATCTTGCATTTTCACCAAAACACACTTTTTGCACCTTTTCCTACATATTTTCTTCAAATGGCACAAAAAGCAGTACACATGATCTATGAACCCATACAATGAACATACTCAAGGGATATTTTGATAGTCCATACCGTTCGTTCGTAACGCGCTTCTACAGTTAGCGGGAGGAGCCTGTTTCGCAAACAATAGCCATAAATCACAAACAAAACGTCCAGTCAACACTGAATTTCAACCAAAGGTTGGGGGTGGCATACTCAACGAATCCCCAAAAGCATTTGCACTCGGCCACATGGTGGCGCTATAACGGACCACTTGTTTCGTAACTCTTGAACCGTAGATCGGAAAATGAAAATTCTTTTTTCCCTGAATTCCTTGGGTCATGACGCATCTCCCTATATAGGCCCCGCCTATTTGCGCCAGGATAGATTTTCCGCCATCTTGAATTTTCTCCAAAACACACTTTTTGCTCCTTTTCCTACAAATTTTCTTCAAATGTCTTAAAAACCGGTACACATGATCTATGAAGCCACGCGATAAACATAGTCAAAGGATATTTTGATAGTTCGTACCGTTCGTTCGTAACGCGCTTCCAAAGTTAGCGCGCGGGCCACTTTTCGCAAACAATAGCCATAAATCACAAACAACAGGTCGAGTCAACACTCAATTTCAACCACAGGTTGGCGGTGGCATACTCAACGAAGCCCCAAAAGCATTTCCACTTCGACCCCTAGGGGGCGTCACAAACGCGCGCCACGTTTCGCAAACAATAGCCATAAATCACAAACAACAGGTCGAGTCAACACTCAATTTCAACCACAGGTTGGGGGTGGCATACTCAACGAAGCCCCAAAAGCATTTCCACTTCCACCCCTAGGGGGCGTCACAAACGCGCGAAACGTAACCGTTTCGGGCCAAAACGCGTTTTTCACGAGGACCGACCCTCTCACAACGAAACGCAGACGACTCGGCGGATGGTCTCACCGTCCAAACCGCTACACAAGGTCGCGCATTTAGCGAGCTGCAGGCACACTTGTCAAAATTGACTCTGTCAATTCTAGTTTGTAATAAGCTAACTCCAGTCTTTGTGTTCTGGCTTACAGTTTCCTGGTATACAGTACATCTGTTGCAGTGCGGCAAGCCTGACCGCACCGCACACTCCTGTTGATGACAGCAGAGATTCCTGCGTCATCATTCATCACACCTGTCTGTGATTGCTAAAAGCACTCTACTGTGAAGGCTGTTCTCAAATTGAAGTGTTTCTACACCAAGGGTTTCTAAACGTTTCAGGCCGCGACCCCCCCAAAAATAATCCTATTTGAACTGGGGACCCCCCCCCCCCCCCCCCCCCCACCCTGACAAACATTTGGAATTGTAGGCATTACATTTAGTTTAGCCTCGGGATCCAGGGATTTCAAGAAGAAAAGACTGGGCTAGCCTGCGGATCACTTCCTCATTTACTCAAAGCGGACAGCAGCAGGAGTCATGTCCCCCTCCGCGTCCATTCCAGACGCCGGAGGATCCGGGGGCATAGAATGTCTGTGTTAGCTCAGACTACATTTAGTTTGACTCAGTTCCACAAATAAATTAAAGATAGCCAAACTACAAGCTCAGAACGGCTCACACTGAGAGGCGTTGTGAGTAGAGATGCAACCGATCCGATATTTTATCGGTATCGGGCGCCGATATGAAGGTAATTAATGTTAATTAATTAATCGGTATCGGACAGAACGTCGCCGATCCGAGTCCCGATATAAATAATAACTAACCTCAGGGTGGCATATTGCATATACAATATAATCACGCAATTGTAAGCCCATGACCAAATGTTTTTAGCATATAATTATGAAATAAATGATCCCAGCACAACTTCGCTCCTCCAAAGTCGCTCCTCCACTCGTCTTAATACGAGACACGGCTTCACTGCATGCGAGCCAGTTGACGGCTGCACGGCAGAGAGCAAAGAAGCGTTCGGTTGGTAGTGCATGAGGCACAACAACAAACAAAGCAACAGGTCCTTGGTTTAGAGATTAGTATGGCCAAATGTTTTAAGCTCTTCCTTTCTCTTTAAAACAGGATTCACGGGTGTCTGTTTCGGAAAATCCAATCGCTGTTTGTTTCTTGTCCACAAGCTTGTCAAGTTGTCTGTCAGCAACATGTGTGTCGCGGACAGAGCAGACGCATGCATGGTTACACCGACATTGGTGACCGCATAAATGTGTGACTGCAGGGCGAATAGTTGCATAATAGTCTAGTAGGAAAGGGGGGTCCACATGCATAGGGTGGATTTTTTTTTCTTATAGTCTAGTAGGAAAGGGGGAGTCCACGCATATTTTTCGCTCATATTTAAGCCGGACGGACGGACACACATGGAATTCCCCAAAGTTTGGCACGCTACTCCTCCCACAGTTTTTGCAGCACACACTCGCGCCATATGTCAAATCGACCGGCTTCATCGGGAATCGTGTGCTAGTAAGTTGCTAAGAGAAAGGTTCTATAGTTTAATTGATATTAATTTATTAGTGAATTACTTTTCCCCATTCACTTATAATGGGAATCGCAAAAACTCACATTCAATTATTTTTCTCTCGCAAACCATAGGGGCTACAGTTTCAAGACTTGGAGAGGAGGTTCGTAATGATTTCAAGGATTAAATAAAAAATAATAGTGTCATTTGGCCTCATGGTGGCGCTATAACAGCCCAGTTTACGTTTTGGCCTGTAACTGTTGAACCGTAGCTCGAAAAATTAAAATTATTTTTTCCCTGGATTCCTTGGGTCAAGACGCATCTCCCGATATAGGCCACGCCCATTTGCGCCAGGATAGATTTTCCGCCATCTTGCATTTTCACCAAAACACACTTTTTGCACCTTTTCCTACATATTTTCTTCAAATGGCACAAAAAGCAGTACACATGATCTATGAACCCATACAATGAACATACTCAAGGGATATTTTGATAGTCCATACCGTTCGTTCGTAACGCGCTTCTACAGTTAGCGGGAGGAGCCTGTTTCGCAAACAATAGCCATAAATCACAAACAAAACGTCCAGTCAACACTGAATTTCAACCAAAGGTTGGGGGTGGCATACTCAACGAATCCCCAAAAGCATTTGCACTCGGCCACATGGTGGCGCTATAACGGACCACTTGTTTCGTAACTCTTGAACCGTAGATCGGAAAATGAAAATTCTTTTTTCCCTGAATTCCTTGGGTCATGACGCATCTCCCTATATAGGCCCCGCCTATTTGCGCCAGGATAGATTTTCCGCCATCTTGAATTTTCTCCAAAACACACTTTTTGCTCCTTTTCCTACAAATTTTCTTCAAATGTCTTAAAAACCGGTACACATGATCTATGAAGCCACGCGATAAACATAGTCAAAGGATATTTTGATAGTTCGTACCGTTCGTTCGTAACGCGCTTCCAAAGTTAGCGCGCGGGCCACTTTTCGCAAACAATAGCCATAAATCACAAACAACAGGTCGAGTCAACACTCAATTTCAACCACAGGTTGGGGGTGGCATACTCAACGAAGCCCCAAAAGCATTTCCACTTTGACCCCTAGGGGGCGTCACAAACGCGCGCCACGTTTCGCAAACAATAGCCATAAATCACAAACAACAGGTCGAGTCAACACTCAATTTCAACCACAGGTTGGGGGTGGCATACTCAACGAAGCCCCAAAAGCATTTCCACTTCCACCCCTAGGGGGCGTCACAAACGCGCGAAACGTAACCGTTTCGGGCCAAAACGCGTTTTTCACGAGGACCGACCCTCTCACAACGAAACGCAGACGACTCGGCGGATGGTCTCACCGTCCAAACCGCTACACAAGGTCGCGCATTTAGCGAGCTGCAGGCACACTTGTCAAAATTGACTCTGTCAATTCTAGTTTGTAATAAGCTAACTCCAGTCTTTGTGTTCTGGCTTACAGTTTCCTGGTATACAGTACATCTGTTGCAGTGCGGCAAGCCTGACCGCACCGCACACTCCTGTTGATGACAGCAGAGATTCCTGCGTCATCATTCATCACACCTGTCTGTGATTGCTAAAAGCACTCTACTGTGAAGGCTGTTCTCAAATTGAAGTGTTTCTACACCAAGGGTTTCTAAACGTTTCAGGCCGCGACCCCCCCAAAAATAATCCTATTTGAACTGGGGACCCCCCCCCCCCCCCACCCTGACAAACATTTGGAATTGTAGGCATTACATTTAGTTTAGCCTCGGGATCCAGGGATTTCAAGAAGAAAAGACTGGGCTAGCCTGCGGATCACTTCCTCATTTACTCAAAGCGGACAGCAGCAGGAGTCATGTCCCCCTCCGCGTCCATTCCAGACGCCGGAGGATCCGGGGGCATAGAATGTCTGTGTTAGCTCAGACTACATTTAGTTTGACTCAGTTCCACAAATAAATTAAAGATAGCCAAACTACAAGCTCAGAACGGCTCACACTGAGAGGCGTTGTGAGTAGAGATGCAACCGATCCGATATTTTATCGGTATCGGGCGCCGATATGAAGGTAATTAATGTTAATTAATTAATCGGTATCGGACAGAACGTCGCCGATCCGAGTCCCGATATAAATAATAACTAACCTCAGGGTGGCATATTGCATATACAATATAATCACGCAATTGTAAGCCCATGACCAAATGTTTTTAGCATATAATTATGAAATAAATGATCCCAGCACAACTTCGCTCCTCCAAAGTCGCTCCTCCACTCGTCTTAATACGAGACACGGCTTCACTGCATGCGAGCCAGTTGACGGCTGCACGGCAGAGAGCAAAGAAGCGTTCGGTTGGTAGTGCATGAGGCACAACAACAAACAAAGCAACAGGTCCTTGGTTTAGAGATTAGTATGGCCAAATGTTTTAAGCTCTTCCTTTCTCTTTAAAACAGGATTCACGGGTGTCTGTTTCGGAAAATCCAATCGCTGTTTGTTTCTTGTCCACAAGCTTGTCAAGTTGTCTGTCAGCAACATGTGTGTCGCGGACAGAGCAGACGCATGCATGGTTACACCGACATTGGTGACCGCATAAATGTGTGACTGCAGGGCGAATAGTTGCATAATAGTCTAGTAGGAAAGGGGGGTCCACATGCATAGGGTGGATTTTTTTTTCTTATAGTCTAGTAGGAAAGGGGGAGTCCACGCATATTTTTTCTAAATGGTTATTTGAAGAATTTATATAAAGAGTTGCACTGACTGCACTCTGTTATTTGAACTGAGCCTATCCTACAATTAATAAATGGCTTTAATTGAAAGGTTTTTTGCTATTTAGCCTACTGTAAATATCGGGTATCGTATCGGTTATCGGGAAATAGCCAAATTAATATATCGGATCGTTGAAACTGGAATATAAACTGGATCGTTGCACCCCTAGTTGTGAGCTTGTGGATCTGCTATTTTCACAATGTTTGCCTCTTTCTTTCATAAATATATGCCCAATTTGGTATTAAAAATGTCTAAAAGTCATTGAATTGTAACTTTAAAAGTGTGCAGATACCCTGTATGGATGGACTTATACCGTACTGTATGTCTGTTGTTTACTGTTGAGTGAGTTCCCAGTTTGGGAACACTGCTCTACACTACATGGATTATAGTAGTAAAAGCATACTGTAGGATAATTGGGAAACTGAATGGCATCACTGATCCCCCACCCTGGTGGTTTCCAACTTGTTTCTTTTCTGTAATGATGATCTAATCATGATTAGATCATCATTACAGAAAAGAAAAAGAGTACATTAGATTCCATTCCACGTATCTACGGTAGTTCCTGGACAAATACACTGGGGTTGTTGTACAGTAACTGCTGGAAACAAACAAAATAAGCTCTTCTCCGTCTGGAGCAAAAACCAATGAATGGCATGGTTGGAAAACAACTCATGGATAATTCTAAGACAACACTGGTCTTCATTATCTACTGCTCTGCCAAAACGGAAGAGGGAACAGCTTCCACTGACCATGCAGTGTCTGCTAAATAGGACAGCTGTCTTTACTAAGGCTTTAATGATATTCTCACGCAGCTCACACACACAACCCAAGCCAACCTCTTTCAGTATGGATGTTATACTGTTTAGCCGGGCTGTGTTTAACAGATAATGATGGAATGTTGTTGTTTTTTTCTTCCTACCAAGCAAAACTATGTTCTGTGATAGTGTGATTCGAGTGGCATTCTTGGATTCCACACAGTGACACAAAATAAACAACTTGTTTAGGTGACAAGAGGAAGTAAAAACTAGAACAAAAGTTATTATATAATCAGGTTTCACTAGTAGTTTTCTTTAGCATAACAAAGGAGGGACCGGGCATGCACACCGGGGACCCCTGGGGACCTCCAGGTCCAACCAGAGCACACCTCATGCTTGCCCAGGCCGAAATAGGCTTCTCTCTGCTGGGTTTTTTAGCCCCCACGCCCGGAGCCGCCTGCACCTCGCCGTCCCGGATCCAACGAGGGGTCCCGTGCCCCTCTACAACCAGCTGTTCCGGAGCTACGGTCGTTTTTCCGCTCCCTGAAAAGAGCAGATCTACGTGCCCGGGAGCGAGTTACTTTCCCGGGCTTCGGAGGCTCCGCAAGCCGGTCCCCGTTCATTCTGTTCTGTGGCATATTTTTAAATAGGCTCTGTCATGGTGAATTGACCACACATACTATCCTAAAATATCTTAAAAGTAAATTCCATGCCACAAAAAAGAAGTTTGAGAGCGTTTAAGAAGGTAAAGATTACAGCAGTGAAAACAACAATGGCCGCTTGTTCAGCTTCATCCGTTTCCATGCGGAAACACTTGTTGATCGCTGATGACGCAAAGAAATTAGCATTTTCTTGTGGCGACTAGGCAGAGGAAGAAGACTAGCAGACTATAGCCAAAAAAGGATGCCTAATATATAGCACTGGGAACCCCGAGCACACTGGCCATGCAATACAAACTAATACATGAGTGCGCCTCCGGTAGCCATGGTGGACATTTTCGAACGTATCTTTTTAACTAGAAGCTCGGTCTGTCTGGTGAATTGGGTTTGACAACCTGATTAAAAAATGAATTGGTTCCAGAAGGCTTCAACAGTCATGCATTATTTACCAGGCCTGAAACTAAACGAACAACACATCATGGTCCACTGTTGACCAGAAGGGCTGCCACCAGCCTATCACTCACTGACCAAAAGCTGAAATTATGACTCAAAACTTCAATTGACCACTGCTGAGATGAAGTTCTCAGCTTGTAAACCACATGTCTACATCAATGGTTCTCAAAATAATCCCAATCCCAATATTTGGATCTGAGATGTAGTGGAGCAGAAGTAAAAGCATTGGAAATTGGAAATACTCATACTCATACTAAGTACATATACCTCAAGATTGTACTTAAGTACAGTACTTAAGTAAATTTATTTAGTTACTTTACACTACTGTGTGTGTGTGTGTGTATGTGTGTGTGTGTGTGTGTGTGTGTGTGTGTGTGTGTGTGTGTGTGTGTGTGTGTGTGTGTGTGTGTGTGTGTGCGTGTGCGTGTGTGAGAGTGTGCGTGCGTGCGTGCGTGCGTGCGTGCGTGCGTGCGTGCGTGCGTGCGTGTGTGTGTGTGTGTGTGTGTGAGTGTGCGTGCGTGCGTGCGTGCGTGCATGCGTGTGTGTGCGTGTGTTGTGTTCTCTCCCCAGGAATGCTCCGGTATGGTTGGCGGGGGCTCCCTGTGGACCGGGCCAGAGGGTGGGGATCACTCGCTGGAATCCTGCCCTCAGCTCCACTCACATATTTCAGCCTTGAATCACTTCTCAGCAAATCCCCAACAGCGCTGCACCGCCAGACCCCACAGCCCAGTAGCAGCAGTCTACTAAAACAGTATCCCGGTTGATGGGCATATTATAACGTGTCGTCATTTGTTATATAGGTTAAAGTCTGATTATTTCTTACGCGATCACTATCAGTGTTGCGTTTAAAAAAATAAATCGGGGGATGACCCTTTGGCTGCAATGAGAAAGTTGTTGATTACTTCTGCTGGAAGCGAGTCCATATGTCCGGCAGAGTTGCATAACTTACTGTATTCTCTTGGGCATAAAGTAACTAAAGCCGGGATCGCGTAAAAACAAATTCAATTATTTATTTTTTTCAAAAGAAAAAAACACGCACAAGGCGTGCATGCAAGACACCAGTCATGTTGCCATACCTTAGCAACAGGCATGATGATGATTATTTTACCGTAGGCATAAGTAAACAACTGACTGCCACACTTGAAAGAATTAACAATAATGCATTGCACCTGTGCTGACCTACTGAACCAGGGAATGAACCATTTGTGCAAGATAGGGGGCGATAGGAAGTGTTGTGGAGAATATAATACCTTGTGAAAGCCATAGTTTTTGTTCTAATTTGCATAGTAGTTACTTTAAAGTAATTTAAAAACAGAATAATCAACGCAGATAATCATAGAGACATTCGTGAAATTATGTTAAGAAGTACATTTTATGTTTTCCCCCTGTAGCCACGGTATACCTCAACAGTTAGCTGGACACTGTCCATGCACATCACATGCAATGTAATTAGAATCAGTTAGTAAAGCAAACAAACATAGCCCAAGAGCTAAAAAACAACAGCAACAAGACAGTCTAATAGCTGCATTTGGTTTCCCTATGTAATTAAAAAAACCTTTCAGACAGTTTGCTTAATTCATTAGCAGTTATCTGGCTCACTGGCTTGTATCCCCATACATCATTTATAATAGCCTAGAAAACATTTATTCAGTATTACTGTAGTGCAGTGGTTCTCAAGCTTTCACATTTCAAGGTCTCCCCTTAATTCTGACAGTGTACAAATGGAACCAAATGAACCTGTCAGGGTTCATTTGGTTCCATTTGTACACCGTCAAGAGTTACAGACTTGCATGGGTCATTTTAGACCCCCATAAAGGACCCCACAGAGTCCCTGGAATCCACTTTGAGAACCACTGCTGTAGTGGGACAATTGGTTTCCTACATCCTTTTCAATTGGGGTAAAGCTCAGTGGCCTTGTGGTTAGCGTGTCCGTCCTGAGATTGGGAGGTCGGGAATTCAATCCCCCGGGCCGGGGTCATCCCTAAGACTATAAAAATGAGACCTCATGCTCAGAGTAGATGACAGAGTACAGCATCTTGCAATGGGCCTGGTGTAAAATATACACTACACCACTAAGATACCCATGTACCTGACAAAATACCGTACTTTAAAAACGTTATATGTCCACAATTACAACAGAGGCAGCGCCACAGATCACGTTCAACCCAGAGTCAATTCAAACAAAGGGTCAAACTCGTTCTTCTGCTATACTGTACCACCAAAATGTGGAACGCCTTACCGAAGGCCTTAAAGGAGTGTAAATCCCTAACATCCCGAAAAACCACTTACAGCAATATCTACTGTATAGCACTGTGTTCTATCCGTCTGTCATTCAATGTTATATGAGATACTTAAATGGTTTCCTGTGCAAATAAGCCGAAAAGCTTACTAGGATCTCCTTTTAGTTGACCTTGTACCAGTGAACTGTACCGTCATGAAACTGTACCTTTTCCTATGCAAACTTCTAATGAAGTCTTCGATCAAAATCAATCAATCAATGTCTCCCTGCTTGGCACTCAGCATCAAGAGTTAGATTTGGGGTGAGTCCCTGCAACATAATTAGTGTCATGTCCAGGGGATGTACTGTACTTGTGCATCATGGCGGGGGAATGTACAACGAGCCAGCTGATGCTTCAGAAACAGGTGATAGGCTCCTGCCCTATAATATGAGCCACAAGTGAACCGTTGGCTAGGCAGTGTTACTCAAACTTTCACACAGGTTCATTTGGTTCCATTTGTACACTGTCAGAGTTAGACTTGTATGGGTCAAAGACACCCCCATAAACCTACAGAGAACCTACAG
Source organism: Nannobrachium achirus (assembly GCF_963921795.1). NCBI lineage: Eukaryota > Metazoa > Chordata > Actinopteri > Myctophiformes > Myctophidae > Nannobrachium > Nannobrachium achirus. The sequence goes on along the minus strand of NC_137828.1, from coordinate 26,445,939 downwards.
AGTCCCTGGAATCCACTTTGAGAACAACTAGGCTCGGCTACTTACTTACAGTGCTATTCACAGGCTATATCTTAAACAAAAACAATGCCTACAAACACATCACCGACTAGAAATAGGTTATCTATTAGTTTTGGTTTGTCGGCAAATGTTTCACCTTAAAAATACATTATTTTGTCAAAGCAAAATATAACTGAGTATAATAATTTAATTGTGTAAGGGTGCAAAGAAGAGTGTGATTAAAATGTTCTTGTGGTCCCTGTGGACGACAAGTGAGTCAGTCTTAAAAGAAACACACAACCTCTCCATCTTGTTCGGCACTTTCACATGAGTGAGTCAGTTCACACGAGTGTAAGCAAAACACAGTGACACAGATGCACGCTGTCATCAGGTGTTGAAGAATATGTGGCGGTGTATGCGTTGTCTCGAACTATACAGTATACTGTAGGCACCTGCATGGACACCTTGCTAGCGGTCGCGGAGACTGGAGTGCTCATCATCTCTAAGAATGTACTGTAGCATATCAGCACATCTGCATCAACTGAGTGGAACAGGTGTTGTAATCACCAACTGGTCTACCGCTGCCTCCATTCCTTCTGATAACAACCATGTCAATTAGATAATAAATTATCCTCTTTAACTTTGCTCAACATTCAGGTCACAACGCGTGAATGCGTTCATTGGCACTGTTGACACGAAGAGGTACGGTGCTGATGGGGCCTCCCACAGCAGTGCAACTGATCCATCTGCATTCTCAGCATCCAAGCAGTGTCCTATTTATTTAGCGTGATCAAACACAAATTTTCAAGAGGCAGCCGAGCATGGTATGAAGGCAATCTCGTTTGACATCTCCTGATCGGGGTGTGTGAGAGATAATAAACAGAATATGCTGATAACTTGTTCAAACTTGTTCACAAAAAGGAAGCGAGACTGCTAATTGTCTTCGTGGGAAATCGCAGGCCTGAATCCATGAAAAAGACGTCACAAGAAAATGCTCTCTGTGGGCCATTGTGGTTAAAACAAAAAAAACTAAACAAAAGGAAGTCAAGGCTATGTGGTTATGACCAAGAGAAAAAGAGAGAGCCAAATCTGCCCCTCCCACTGCTGCTGGCGGGGTACAACAACAAACATAAGAGAGATAACAAAAGCAAGGCAAGAGAGGGAAATAGAGGGAGGGAAAGATGGGCCGAGGGAGAGCAGTACAAAGAGGAAAAGAGAAAGTAGAGCACCACAGAAATGTCCCTCTGTTTTAAAGAAAGCATCGGAGCTCTTACCTTGAAGACAGTACGAAGGAAATACATCAAACTCAGCATTCTTGGAAGAATCTGGTTAGAGAAAACTAAGAGAGAGAGAGAGAGACTGAGATGCCCTCTCAACATCTCTCTCTCTCCCCTCAGTGATTCTTCTGCTGCCAGCCAGGCCTGACCACTACTACTACTACTACTACTACTACTACTACTATATCCAGCGCTGTAACGGCAATGCTTGGGACACTTACGCTTGCACAACCTGTTGCTATTTTAGTCAGACTTAGCACTGCTGATCACAGCCGCGCACAGCAGCAGGAGAGGGCAACGCAGGGGAGAAGGGAGGGAGGGAGGCAGGGAGAGCTTGAAGGAGGGATAGAAGAAGAGGGAGGGAGGGAGGGAGAGAGAGAAAGGGAGGGAGAGAGGAGAAGAGAGGGAAAGGGAGAGGGAGGGAGGGAGGAGAGAAGTAGAGAGAGAAGAGAAGAGAGGGAGAGCCTTGGCAGAAGCTCATGCTGAGGTTGCATAACACAATGAGAGCTTAGCAGCGGAGCCCCACACAGGTAGAAGTGGCCTTGTACTTGTACTTAAGGAGGAAACACACAGTGAAGTACAAAGACATATCTTCGAAGGTGAAAGACATGGTTGATGTCACAGGGACTTGCCCCCAATCCATGATGCTGAGTGCCAAGCGGGGAGGCATTGGGTCCCATTTCATAAGTCTTTGGTACGACTCGGCCCGGGAAATCAAACCCTGAACTTCCTATCTCAGGGCGGACACTCGCAGGCCACTGAGTTGTTGTAACAATAGACAACAGTACTATAATATGGCTGTAAATTTCTAGAATATTCTTCGCAAGAATAAATGTGACTCACAGTTACATGAAATGAGAGCAAGTCAACAACTACATGTGTAGTTTTAAATGTCAGGACTGCAACACAAGTCCCCATGCTTTCTTTATAATCCTTTCTAACGCCCTAATCTTTTAAGTATCTTGAAATGATCAAAGCAATTCTCTGTGTATTTCCAGGCATGTAGAGGAATCCTGTGTTATTTAACTTCCTGAGGTCATGTAAATAAGATTTGCTGTGGTTTTCCTGTAGAGCTAGAACATAATCCACTAATAAAATATGTAGCAAGAAGTCAGGGACCTTAATCCTGAGTGTGCATGGGAGACACACACAGAGAGAGAGAGAGAGAGAGAGAGAGAGAGAGAGAGAGAGAGAGAGACTATGAAGCCTAACAGAAAACCTAAAAACCAGGCCTTGTGAGAAGACGTATGACTGGCCGTGTTATGGCTTAGGTTCAAAGGTCATGGTTAGAATTAGAGCTGTGGGTATGTTAAGATTTTTGGGCAGCTGAGGTTAAACAGGCAGTGGCAAAGGTTAAACACTGCCGGGTCAGTGAATGTTGATGGAATGTCCTCGCAATAACAATGTGTGTGCGTGCGTATATACGTGTGTGGTAAAATGTTCAGTTTGTTTTGTCACAGTAAAGTAAGCGTGTTTCCTAAACCCACCAGGCTTGAGTTAAGACCCGCCTCGTGGAAACGCCTCTCTCAATAATCTTAAGTATGAAAGTGCATACTGCTCTTAGTGCAAAGCAATACAACCTGCTGATCCATTACAATAATACACGCAGCATAATATGCCCAAAGCCATATCCAAACTATAACAATTTAACTGATAATCAGTATGTTTTTATTTTGAGCACAGTAGTGACAAATTAATAGCTTTCTCAGTACGTTTTTCTCTTTAGCAAAGTTACAAAGTTTTCCCTTTTTTTAAGCACAGTAGGCTACAAAGGATTTTTGTTTAGCACAGTTTATTTTGAGCACTGTAGTGACAAATTAATAGCTGTGCATTGTGCAAATGCAGGCTTTTCTCAGTACAAGATTGTCTTCATGCCTTACTAGGTCTGACTTTATCCACCCTCCCATGTGTCTGGCAAGGATTTCAGCCACTCCTAGAAGTTCTCTGGGTCATGCACGGCACGCAGCACGTGTTGTGCCTCACAATTGTGTTTACACACAGAACCTGACAGCCAGCAACGTGTTCACAGCTGTCTGAGTCGCTCTCTCAGGGGCACTTTCAGACACACACACAGCGGTGATGCTGAACATGTAAACACACACACTGGTCATCCGCCCTGCAGCTACAGGGCCCAGAGGAGCCACAGATCAAAACAAAAACACAGGTGTAATGGATTCGGCCTGCGCTGGAGAGAGTACAGGTATACCAGGTATCAGGGGGGGGGGAACATATCAGGAAGGCAAATACCGCCCCCTGTTGTGAAAAATATGTCATTACCTTTTGATAGGTTTCATGATTAGTGAATGAGTAAAAAGCATAGCTACCAATCCAGTGATTGACTTGACAAGAGTTGGACTTTAAATTTGGTTATATGGGTTGAAATTACTTCTAAACTTCAATACAGAGTCTTGGTTTGACATCCTCTACTGTGTGTTTAATACAAAGGCCTTTTTGTGAACTAATTGCACACTGCACAGGGAATTAATCCTATTAAAAGACGGGATTTATCCAAATCTAATTGTGACGCAAGCTGTCCAAAGGAGCCCTGCACCGCCTTCATATCCCTGGCTGATCCCCCATTTAGTTAACCCCAAGAGTTATCGCTCTTTTGAACTACAGGACCTTGCTGTGCCATGAAAGATACTGTATTTCCCAGGTCTTGGACTTGTTTGTGTTTGTGTTTGTGTTATATGGGATGAATGAATACATTTTCCCCATTGACTTGAATGGGGAAAATCTAAATCGTAAGACGAAATTAATTTGCGAAATTTGCGTCACGGCAACTGGTTATAATGGAAGCGTATTAAAAAAAAAAAAAAAAAACATCACAGAATTTGATGACGTTTGGAAGGTTCTGGGTTATTCCCTTCGTAGTCAAACTGGGAAACATTAAAGTGTGTCAATCCTCACTATTTTGTCTGTTTGTTGTAAGTCTTTTCAGAGAAACACAGCATTGGGACTCAGATGGAGCCATGATGATGACTCAGAAGATTGTTCCCTGGCAGCTGTGCGTTCCCCTTCCCAGAAGAGCTGGAATAAATGGCCGTATGTGCTGCCCTGGGCTCAGGCTCAGGCCCCGGCAGGATTACAGACACAGAAGAATGATGGTGCGCTTCCAGAACCAGGGAGGTCCCGTTTGGACCGGAGGCCCCTGGCACGTCACAGGGCTGTCGCTGGACAACATAGGAAATGAGTTGGACTGAAAAGCCTAATTCATAGTTCGTCACGCACCGGTGAAGACAGGGGATTTTACACTGAAAAGGCAGTGTTGACGAGGACTTACAATTACAATTTAGGCATTTAGCTTGATCCGGACTAGCAACTTACTGTAAGCAATTAAGGTGATCCGGCGTTCACGCGACAAGCCCTCCTAACACGTTATTTATGGAAAGAAAATATGTTCTTTGTTTGTGAATTTTGACATCATCTGTAGTTTTCTAGGCTATAGTTATGAATTAGTTTCATCTTCTTTTTTGTGCTGATTTACCCCATTCTCTCCCAATTTAGTTGATTGCCCTTGTGTCCCTGCCAACCAGTGGCGAAATTAGACCTTATTCCCCATGGGTTTTCAGATCAAAGGGGCCCTGGGCTCAGGGGCCCAGGGACCAATGTGAGCGGGTCAGTCCGACGGCTAAGACCCACAATTGTCGGGTCTTGTCTAGCACAGATTGACAGCCATACACTACAATGATTAATTCAGAGTGGAAATCATAGGCTAACAATAACTGCTGTGAATAGCCTAATGAACAACTACATGGCAGAGTTCTGTGCATTCGTCTATATTATTTAATTTTAGACAATAGAAGGAGCCAACAAGCCAAAAAGGTGAAGCAGAAGAATCAACCATGAGTGATTGGCATGACAAGCATTCTTATATTGCCAAAGCATACAGTATGATACAAAATAAAATAATCTCATCTCTCTCCCTTTCCATATCACTGCTTTAAAGTGACTCTCACTCACTCACTCACTCTCTCTCTCTCACACACACACACACACACACACACACACACACACACACACACACACACACACACACACACACACACACACACACACACACACACACACTCCTTGTCTCCCTCTCTTTCATCATGTGCAGTGCCACTGTGCCACGCACCCAGGCACCGACACCACGAATCAAACATACACGCGACAACCAAAGCACCGAAATGAAGTGCAAGCGCAAACACACGCGAACACTGGAACACCACCACCAACACAATCAAAACAAACACACGCAGGCACGCGGTCACGTTGTTACACAAAAAGACAGACAGCTTAATGGCCCACTGGCTGCACATCAGTGGATTACACTGATTACAGCAAGATAAATTAAATTCAGATAGACCTACCTTGGCTTTAGGTCCAGAGTCTCCTCCAAAAAGCAAAGCAAGCATCCACACCAACAAAATATACGATTTTGTGGTCTTTCCATTTGTTATTTTATATCCTTTGGACGTGCACCCAGTATCTTGACTTCCACGTTTTATCCCGCGAACATGAGCGTTTGTTTCCCTTCCCCAGCTTTCACTTGTTGACAAGTTGGCTGACAAGTTTGAATAGCACATTACCGGATGTTTATGATTGGCGCTTCCTCACGATAATGCGAAAATAAAAGCTTTGTACTTTTATGAGGGGGCCCACAGATTAGGAGAGTAGACTCCTAATATATCGGAAATGACAATAGCCTATGAATTTATTATATGTAGGACTATATAATATGGAGCGCATTGGGCGTCTATTGAAAACACATTTTATTTTGCCACTAGGGGGGGCCCTTGGGTTTATAAAACCCAAAAACCCGTCCAAATTACGCTTGTGCTGCCAACACCTCCACTGTCATCCTAGGGTGTAGGCCTAGACCAGTAGTTCTCAAACTTTTCCGTGCCAAGTGGTTAAATGTTAACCGAACACATAATGTCATGAATCCAACACTGATGACATGCTGTCAAACAAGTCTATGAAGCTATCTATGCAATCTATGAAAAAGTTTAATATGCAACACGATGTTATACCAGAAAGACTCCCTAATCGGGAGATAAGCGACCGTCAGGTTGCATACACAAACTTTAGAAGGCAATGGTAGCCAATTAGGAGGGAATATGGGAAATGGGACAGATCCATGTTGATGACATGACTTTAGAGATACTGTGTACAGCTTTGCGTGATTTTAGGGCAAAATCTGTAGGAGGGTGGGTGACGTGACGTAGCGTTTTCGCTGTCCTCGGTGTCAAACATGTATAAATAAAAAATATATTTGTCAAAAACCTTCTGAATATTGTGCAGGACATTAAGCTTTATGTGAACTTACTCAAGATTCAAACATTTCATTCCTCATTTCTTCAGAATTCTCAACCAAACATGGCAAAACTCATATGGTGTGACTGTCCCGACCTTGTTTCTCAAAGTGGGAACTTGAATAAAACTAAGAAAAAGAATTGCTAAAATTCATTTAAAAATGAATTTAGGCTCACAAAAATGTCTATTTGTGAGCCTATATCTTTTCAAAGTCAAAGCATAATGTTTTCAGTCATTTCTGATCAAAAAGATTTTGTCCCCCAAACCAAAATCATTTGGTGTGACACTAGTTTGGAAAAATTAAACAGGCAATTATTTGGACACCTATTGGCTAGAGAGGTCCTTCTTCTGTAAGGCTATTCAGCACTCCCAGCACAACTGCAAGACAGGTGTCTGAGGTGAGTTATGATTTTAACATTTTCATGAAATGCCATCTTGTTGAAACTTTGACAAGTGTGGCACTTCTGGATGTCTGTTGGTGTGACACCTTTTCATTTAAAAACGCTTAAGTTATTTGAAGTTTTGGTCATAATTCCATGTAGATCTAGGTTGCTTTGTTATAGCTAGCATGTTGTTAGCATGCTAATGTGTAAATAGTAGCCTCAAGGTAAACCTAAATGGAGAAAACGTAAAATGGTGTGACACGTCATCATAATGGTGTGACATGTCTGCTTGTCACGCCATATGACTTGATTGTCACATCATATGATATATACTGTATTTTCCTACAGATATAACAATAAATAACAAAGTCACATGTTTCTTTTGTCCATTTAAACATTTGTTTTAAACATTTTTACATAAAATTTAATTTAGATTCATTCAGTGATACTTCAAATTCATCAGACAGAGCAGAAACCCCTTCACAGAAACCTTAACATATTGTTTCAATATAAACAATATTTTCTCTTCGTCTTAAACTATACATTCCATTGTCATCGATTCATTCCTTTTCATTCCATTGTCATCGATTCATTCCTTTTCTTCCTTAACTAAGTGGTGGCCCATCTGCGGAACTGCCCCCTTCCCAGCTCAGCTGCAGGCCCAAAACAGCTTCCGGAGCTCAGTGAGTATATGCTTGGCAAACTTGAGCACCAGCTAGTAATTACATTTTACTACTAAGAACAATCTACCTGACAAATAAATGACATTTAAATGTCTCCTCCTGAAGGTCTTCTACTCAGGTGCTGGACACAAGTGCATCTATTGGAGAGGCCCAAGCTGAGGATTCAGACACCTCTTCAGATGAATACACACAAGGACAGTTGGTCATAATCAAATATGAGGGAAAGCCATGTGTGGGGCAGATTGTTACCATTAATAAGGAGGGGCTAGAGATAAACTGCATGAATCAAATTGGAAAAATTAAAAATGGTTTTGTCTGGCCAAAGGGGCGAGACTGCATTTTCTACGAAGAGCAGGAAGTTGTCTGTGGCATAGCAGAACCGCAACAAGGCAGCCGGTTTGCTACCCTCACCAAATATGACTGGCTGATGTACAATACAGTCTACTCTAAATGTCTTGTCTTGTCTAATCTAATCTAATGCTTTTGTACTTTCACTCACTGGACTGGACAGTGTTAAGGTAGGACCCGAGACAAAAATAGCGAAAATAGCTGATCTACAAGCTCTCAACGTGTCGTGCTGCAAGAGCTTGTAGATCAGCTATTTTCGGAGTTGCGCAACCCAGCACTCTTTAGCTAGTGGAGATGTGGTGTAATGTCATGATTCCTAAATACATTTTTTCAATACAAAATGCTGTGTTCAAGTTCAGGAGACTTCGGAAAAAACCAATTCACCTGAATGCTGAGTTCTGTTTCCACTAATTGGTGTTAATAAAATGTTGCCTTGGCTCCCAGTGTGGCTATGCACCTTATTGTCTCTTTAAGATCCTTCTGCCGTGGGCCGGCAGAAGACTTAGGTGTGCGTAGCATTCCTGTGCACATCCTCATCATCCCTCTACTACAATTCTTTGTTATCCCATGTTAAAGCCCTACAATAATATCCTGTTCCGAAATATTAAGGCCATGTTATTTAATGTTAAAGCAATTTTACTGTTGCTGTTTTTCCTGGGTAATTGTTTAATCAATCAGTAAAGTTCAGTACTCACTAATAGGTAGGTTAAAACACAATTTGCTTTGACACATGAAGATATAATCATACGGTGTGACACTAAATCATTTGGTGTGACATTCCAAATAGTGAAAAATCATACCTTTATTAATGATGAAACCAAAAAAGATTTCATGGATTACATAGAAAATAGTATCAGGAAGAGTCACAAATATTTGTGTAATTTTAGAGAAAGTTTTGTCAGAATAAATTTAAAATATGTTGAAAGATCGACAACATGGGCCTCACACAGAGTGTTGATTATGAAAAAAAAATACAGATTTAATTAATTTTCACAAAACTATAGTGGATCACAGGTTAGTTATGATAAAGGACTTTGATAAAGTGAGTAACTTAAGAAAGGTGTACTCCATTTTCATTTTATGAACAATTATTGTCATGTCACACCATATGACGATTTTAGGCACAAGTACAACAAACTGCTGAATAAAGTCTGATTCCAATAAAATATCTAAAAACCATAAAGTTGAGAGTGAGTAGAACAAAAGTAAATAATTTTTATGCCTGCTATTTAAAGTTTTTTTAAAAACACATTTTTGGGGGCGTCACGTCACTGACCCACGAGCAGTGTCCAAAAATGTGTTTTGCAAGAATCGGCCTGATGGTGGGGATAGAAGAGACTGACAGCCGGTGGAGGTTTTGATAGACAATATGTAGTGGGGGTCCCTGCTTCATCTTTCTCTCAGCTAAGGGGTCCTTGGCCTGAAAAACATGAAGCCCCCTGCCTTAAATTAAACAGCTGTCTGCCAAATGGTCCAGAAGCCATGTCTCTCTGATTTCTAGTCTATTAACACCTTGAAACACTGGCCAATGCAATGCCGACCACAGCAAACAGTTTAAAATGGAAAAAAACAAGCGCCAGCCGCCAACCCATGTGTACACATCTTTGTGTGCCTGCATAATACATATTGTCTTGTGTGTGTGTGTACACTAGTCTGAATAGGAGGCTATGTTTGCTAACATGTGAAGCCACCTCTCAGCATCAGGGGAAAGACCTTTTGGAAGCTGAGAGAATAAATCCTTTGATCAAATACAGTCACTAGGGTAGGTTAGGAGTGAGAAGAGTTTTCTGTCTCTAAACCAATTGGAGGACAACAGAGTCAGCACTGTAACATTACCCCATACACTATCTCGTATTATTTTCTAGCTCTAATGAGCTCTAATGAGGCAGTACATTAGACAGTTGGGACATTATAGTCCCCTTTCTTGACATATTGATGTGCAAAATGGTATTATGAATTAATTCCCTGGAACAACACATTTTGGCCAAATACATATAATTTTGGGTGCCCTTGACACTGATCATAGAAACAAACGTATTTTCTTTCTTTTTTTCAAAAACCTTAGAAGGATTTAGAAGACATTTGTAGAATGGACCTCGGGTCCTAATGGGTTTAACAGTTGGCAGTGTGACTGACTATAAGACTTGGAACGTTGCCGGTTCGATTCCTCAGCTCCTCCGGGCTTGGCGTTGAAGTGTCCCTGAGCAAGGCACTTGACGTCTAACTGCTCCCCGCCGGGAGCTGTTAAAAGATAATGGCCAACCGCTCCTAAGTAGTTAGGACAGGGAAATGCAGATGCAAATGTACTTGGCAAATAGCCCAGAGGGGACAGAAAAATAATTGTCTTTCCAAGCGAGTTAAGGACCTCCGTGTACCTCCATTCATTCATCTCTGAAAGTCACAGGCATACCTCTTTTATTTCACAAGCATGGACAGGGGCGTCACACCAACATCTGGGCCCTGGGTACAAGGATTCAATGCGGGCCCCCCATGAATGTTAACAATTGAAAAATAGCAGATATACAGAGCTTGTAGATCTGCTATTTTTGAAAAATCGTGAAAATGTGTGCAAGAAACTTGTTTCCATGTCAGTGGTGCTCAAACCTTTTCATGTCAAGGACCCCCAAAATGATATGTATTTGGCCACGGACCCCCATCTCAAAATATTCAGTTCCCCCCCCCCCCCCCCCCCCCCCCCCCCCCCCCGAAGCAAATTTTGAGTTATAAATGTTCGCTTAATACATATATTCAAAGATTTGCACACATTTTCACGACTATTCAAAAATAGCAGATCTACAAGCTCGCAGCGCTGCACTCGGTGCCGCGCTGTGAGCTTGTATATCTGCTATTTTTCAATAGCTTAAGTCAGTAGGGCCCCTCCACCTTGGGCCCTAGTAACTCAGTCCCACTCCCCCCCCCCCCCCCCCTTGTGACGCCCCTGACTGAGCATGGAACAAAACAGGCTTAGAGAGCTTCACCTGAGAGAGACCTTCTGCTCGCTAACTGCCAAACGCAACCGATTAGGCATAAAGGATTCGAGACATGTTTTGTGAACATTCAACAAAAGCTCTGTGGTATAAAATCCCGTTATTGACTGATATATTATCACGATCATATTTCATCTGTTGGTGTGTTTTCATAAATGTATGGCCAATGTTACACTTTGTTGTATGAAATGTAGCTTCATTTATACCTTTGGAACATTTTTAAACTTTTTGGCTAAGACGGCACACCTGAAATAGGTTGAGAAAGTGGTCTGTCTTTTTGCTTAGTCACATTGCTTGTGACTAAGTAATAACTACAATGGATCCATTTGAACAGAGGTTTGTTTTTGTTTTGTTTTTCAAATGTTCCTTTTCATATCTGTAAATAAAGCAAGAAGAAATCACACCCAGAGTGAAGAGAGCGTTGCCTTTGTTGAGTTCATTTCATTAAGCTATATGAACCAGAGGAACGACGCTAAATCCCTGTCCATTCACCTCAAGGCTGCTCAACAGCGCCACCCAGCGGTATTGCAGCGGTAGAGGCCGGCGCGCTCATACAATATATGGACAAACACACTCGGTGGACAGACATACACACTCGGTCTACTTGTTGGAGCATCTGGCACCGCTCAAAAAGAAAACGTGGCAAAAATGTAGGTCTTCCTCTTTGGGGAGTGCGTTCACGATCCATCGCCACCCCAGACCACGTAGGTGGCCTGAAACCTGAGGCTTGGCACTGCGGTGTGGTTACTAAGGGCACCAAGCCCCTTCTGTTCTGCTGTAGCTCCAGCTGGTTAAAAAAACAATATAATGTCGGGCAGAAACCTCTTATGTCCATTTTTCTGTAAATCAGCGCCCTAATAATTGATCATACTAATACAGGTCTGTTCGCCCTCCCGGCCATTCGCCTCGGGCGTCTATCCGGCGTAATGTTAAAACCTAAATAATTGTAGTGCAGTAAAAGTACAATATTTGGATCCGAGATTTAGTGGAGTATACTCAAGTATACAAAAAGATATACCTCAAAATTGTACTTAAGTACAGTACTTGTGAGTAAATGTACTTACTTTACACCACTCTTCATGGCATATTAGCTATTTTATACAGAGTTTAGGTCCTATTCTGCAGTGGCTGGCTCGCCTGGCTGGTAACTCTAAACTGTCTAACCCTAATCTTATTTCTCATCTTATCCTCAGTAAAACAAATACAAGTATAGGCTGCAAAAACGCCCCACCGAGCGGTCAGCGTGGTGAGCGTGAGACCGGCGGAGAAAATGAGGGCGAACAGACTTGTTACCTGTCACACAAAAGCATCAAAAGTAGCAGACCTGCAAGCTCGAAAACACTTGCGGACCTGCTACTTTAGCTCCTTTTTGAATTTGAATCCTGGAGTTTTGGACATAATGAGGTTTCCACCTGAGACATGAGGAGAGACTAGAGGGAGACGACCCCCTGCTGTTGGGTGCCTCCCTATTCCGACAGGCTCAAATAGCAGGGGAGGGGGGCCAGGGCCTGCTTCCCCAAACAAGGTGGGCATGTATTATACGCAACACAATATGCACAGAAGGTCACAGGTTAAAAAACCCTGCACAAAGCCCACGGGAGGGACCGTAAACAACACACGATGTCACGGTTTCAGCTTCGCTGCAGCAGTGTCGTCATGACATGTAAAGCCCTTGCAGAATGGTCATTATGTGTGTTGTCGCGCGAACCCCCCCTATCAATGCTGGAGGGGTGGGAGGTGGGAGGGTGGGGGGATTCTAGAACTTTTTCCTGACAAGATGGTGGGCCTCACTGATATGCATTACAATGCATGTGCTGCCGCGAACAACACGCCAAGCGCACGGAACCACACCAGCCAATGGAAAAGGGTCTGCGGTGTCAATGGGCTAATGGGCTTCCACCAAGTAAAGGGTAGCAGTGTTTTTATGTTGCAGAAAAAAGCGACGAGATAAGTTGAGAGCTGTTACTTGCTCTCTTTGTGAGGAAGGACACTTTTGGTGTTACACGAGAGCATGGGAAAAATGCTTGAGCTTTCCTCTCACCCTCCTTGTCTAAAGACAAAAGAAAAAACTAAAAAGCCACGGACTCTTTGGACGAATCTCTTAATGATGGGGAAAGAGGAACAATCAGGCCACGGAGGGAGATGTTTTTAATCTTCTACAGACAGAGAGATCAGCAGGATAATGTGACGTCTTCCTGCCCTGCATAATGTCACAACTATGAGCCATTATATTCCAATATAGGCTCAAACCGTTATATGTTTATACTCGAAAAAAACTTCTTTACACCTTTAAACCTGAGACTTAACAATAAAGATGATGTGCTCTGCGGTGTCGCACATGCCTCTGAATCTCTGTCTTTACTGCGTGAAACTACATGCAACTATGATACAATGTTCTATCATGCGTTACGGTGTTTGACAGAGACAGAGCCTGCTGCTGGTGCTGCTGCACTAGTGTAACATTATGTGTTGCATTGCATGACGCAGGATAGACAGAGATTTCATGATGGATTTCATGATGGAATTCAGAAATAGGCTATCTATCCCCTTGGTTCTCAAACCTTTTTCATGTCAAGGACCCCCAAATTGATGTATTTGGCAGGGGACCGCCCCCATGTGAAAAAGGTTTTGTAGCAGGGATAAATTGATATTTTTCAAACACAAGTAACAAAATAGCAGATGTACAAGCTCGCAACGTGATGCGCTGTGAGCTTGGACATCAGCTATTTTTGAATATCCAATGTAGATAGTTTAAATGTTTAAAATGATGTACATTTCAAAAACCTGTTAATTTAGAGCAGTGGTACAGATAATAACCAAATGACCAAACTGCTAGTCTGCGCTATGCTTTATAACAAATGTAAACACAATTTAATGGTTCATTTCATATTATGTCCATTGCCATTACAGTTTTTTTCGATTGCTAAAACACATTTTTCAAAACTGTACGTTCTTTTCAAAACTGCACACACAAAACTCCAAACATTACACACAAATTGCTAAACCCTGGCATCCCTTTGCAAAACAACTCTTTGCCATCAAATCTCTTAACATGTTCACAAAATGGAACTGTTTTCATTTGGTAAACACAGCCATATTTTCAAATGACACACACATAACATTCATTGAATAAACACAACTAAGCTTTTGGCTGAACACTACCAAGCATGTACAGAACACTGAAGAGCAAAATTGAAAACACAATTGTCGAAATGGAACACACCATAAGAATAACCATGGCTCTGGAGAATAAGATATTTCTCCTTTTGTAAAATGACTCAGTGTAGGCCTACTTTTTTCATAGTCAAACATAAAACAGCACACAAATATGCATCCAAAACAAGTTTTGATTTTTACAGTAGATTTAGGCATCATGCCTCTGGTCAGAGATGGGCACAAAAAACTAAAATATATTTTGAAAGAAATTGGTCAGTACTTTGTCTAATACTGACCAGGATACTGTCACCAAGATACTATCCTGGTGACAGTATGGTATTTATACCTTTGTATTTCAAATATCTTTTTGTATTTTGTGCCCATCTCTGCCTCCGGTTCCTGTCTCAATGTTCAGTTATGCAACAACTGAACATTGTGTGTGGTTTTTAGACAACAGGGTGATGTGTAATTGACGCCAGACCCGAAAGTTTAGAGATTTGAATATTTGTGTGTTGACTTGTGGATTGATGCTTTTGAGATTTTATGTGAGAAGTGTGTGCAAACCTGAAAATTGTGTGTTGTGTTTTGACAACAAGATGATGTGAAATTGACATCAGAGTGTAAAGAAGGAAAGTCAGAGTCTAATATGATAAGGAAATCTAAAGTAGTAACAAATTGAGTCAAGTGATTGGAGACAGAAGTAAAGGTTGTGAAAATTGTGCCTAATTTTTGCTTTTTGTGTTTTAGCAATCGAAAAAAACTGTAAAATTAGGAAGACATGGAACAATTGTTTTCCATTGTCTCTATTAGGGATTTCCCGATACCACTTTTTTGCTGACCGAGTACGAGTACAAGTACTTCATTGTGAGTACTCGCCGATACCGAGTACCGATACGAGTACAATTAATAATACAAAACAATGTGTTGTCATCCTCACAAATCTTAAAATTAGGGATGTTCCTAGCGACTAATTTCACTGACATGTACACGACAATTTTGAAACCTATTCGGATAACCGAAAATTAATTGATGAATTTATTTATTGACATTAACAAGCAGAAAATAGCCAAAATCTAGCACATTTCAATTAGGCTAAACCTCATTTGAAAAAGATATCAAGAGTATATGAAAGCCTTTTAATAATGTTTATACTATTGGAATCTGCTCCAAAATAATTGATTACATCACCAGTGAAAGACGTAGTCTAAAACTAGGTCACCAATTAACTCCCCAGAGCAGCGCACCGCAGCGCAGCTGGACTGACAGGACTCCTCTCGTTAAGCGACCTCTCTCATCTCGCTCATCTCTCATCACTGTTAGGCCTACTTTAAACCATTATTTATGGCATTCGCAGCCAACTTATGACTGAGACTACTTTCTCCATGTTCTCAAAATCTCACCTCAAAATGGATTATTCTTCAGATGAGCGGATCACACTGATGCAACAGGCTCGAGCCGAGCTACATCCAGTCGCCTTTTTTGGATTTGATTTCTCCATCAAAGGCAAAGCACTCAGACAAACTTTGCATCGTAGCAAGTTTTAAGATTAATGAATGATGAATGATGCTGCTAAATCACTCAATGTAGGCCTACTCATGTTGAAGCAGCAGAAAGACAGACAGACAGCCTGCTGCCGCTGAATGCCAGCGTTCACTCCGTTCAGCGTGCACCCGCTGTGGGTCATCGTGACCACAATTACCAGTATGAATGTTCTTCATGGGGTATTTAAAAAATAGCAGATCTGCAAGCTTGCAGTGTGGCACTGTGAGCTTGCATATCTGCTATTTTTCAATAGCAAAAGTGTAAAATAATTAAGGCCCTGGCTTTCACCTTGAGCCCCAGTAACCCAGTCCCACTTTTCTCCCCCTTGTGACGCCCCTGTTCGGTATCGGCCGCTGCCGTCAGAAGTATCGGGCGAGTACGAGTACAGCAAAATAGGGTTGTATCGGCGCGAGTACCGATACCGCGAGTACCGATACCGCATCCCTAGTCTCTATTGTGTTCGATGTTTAACAGTTTAAGCCAAATTTATACATAGTCATGCAATGGAATATAGTAGACCTACGATCTCTAGTCCAAGCGTTTCAGGCAAAAATCATGCACTTTATGAAAGAAGCATGAAATTTGGCACACAGTTAGAATATGGAACATTTTTGGCTATAGGGGCATCGCAGATTTGTCTTGGGAAACTTGTGGGAGCCAATCAAAGTTGGGCTCTCATAGACTTTACTATAGAGGAAAATAATACAAAAAAGAAATATGCTTTAAGTAGCATGTGAGGGGTCACACTAGGTGTTTTTCGGGAAAAACATTCCTTTCCGAGAAATGGTCACCACAAAACTGTGAAAAGTGATGACTCATCACTAAACCATAGTTTTATGGGGTCAGTTTTTAGCCCAAGGAATGTTTTTCCTGCAAAACAAATGTTTGCATTGGATTCAGAATCCCAAAAAACACCTAGTTTGACCCCTCACATGCTACCTAAAGCATATTTATTTTTTGTATTATTTTACTCTATAGTAAAGTCCCGTTGTGTGCTTGTAGATCGGCTATTCTTTTAATG
This sequence comes from Nannobrachium achirus, assembly GCF_963921795.1. NCBI lineage: Eukaryota > Metazoa > Chordata > Actinopteri > Myctophiformes > Myctophidae > Nannobrachium > Nannobrachium achirus. The sequence continues at coordinate 26,429,244 of NC_137828.1, read as the reverse complement.
CGTGATGCGATGCACACGACCAAGTATAAATCGGGCATTAGCAGCCGGTTGGCTTGCAATCACATGTCAAAAGAAAGACCAGCCATACCATCAACTTCATAGTAATAATGGATTGCAATTTTATAGCGCTTTTCTAAGCAAGTTGCAAACTCAAAGCGCTTTACAATGGTCCATTCATTCATACATTGGGACATCATAGGTTAATTTGTGGAGGACACTTTCACAGAAACCGAGACAGTTGGGGCAAAAGTTACCAGAATCACTAGATCTTCTCTTGGAGAGACTCAGTGCATGGCCTGGCCTATACACATTAACAAAAAAAACTGCACTCTCTCTTTTGTTCTGTTCCATGCACGTCTGACTGTTGAAAAGCTTACAGCAGGGCCCTCCATATTCCCTGGGTAACCAACAGCTACAGAGGGAAATCATCATGCATTCGCTCCCCCATTTGCATAACAAGTGTGGCTCCAGAGAGAAGCTCTGCTCTGTTGGAACCTCAAAGAGCAACGAGTGTTTTACGTAAGAAGCAGGGTTTCCATGTCCGCTTATTATAAGCAACTTTGGGCTTCTGTAAAGTCACTTGTTGATATTGGTCTTGATTCCAAATGTTTAAACCAATGTTTCTAGAATATCTTCATGTCATGCACCACCAAATGAATATGTACCTTTGTCCCTAAAACCCCATCTGAAAGGCTTTTGTGCCAGGGAGCCCCGGTACCAGATTTGTGTTGTTAGAATGTTTCGAAACTCTTCCAAATATTACAGATTTTATTTCAAGATTTTCTGGAAACAGCATTGTCTATCTTCAAATAGACAACGTACAGTATACTGTAGGTTTAAAGTGCTCATGTAGGGGTGCCCGCTGGCCTACTGGTCCAGGCGCATAGCACGCATAGCATTCCCACATAGGCATGGATGCCTCGCGGCGTCGCCGGTTCGATTCCCGATCCGGACGACCTTTGCCACGTGTCACTCCCCATCTCTTCCCCATTTCCTGCCAGTCTACTGTCCTATCAATAAAAGCCCCAAAAATACAAATCTTTAAAGTGCTCATGTGGCCCATAGTCGCTTCTTTTGGGCTCGTTTTTCCAAGACCCGGCAGCTTACTTCTCTCATAAAAACCAGGCAACGCTGGTAAGGAGGCCTACGTCCTCCCCTTCCGCCCCTCGCCGAGAAGCCACTTCTTTTGTCTGGCGATCTGGAGGGACATGCAAATCAGCTGTACACAGCCTGCCTTTGGTGTTTGATAAGGTTGAGGTTGTTGTACGGAGGAAGGGGAAGGAAGGTATAGACCTTTTTCCAGAGCGCTGCCGTGTTGCTGTGTTGTCGCCGTGCGAAGCGGTGCTGCTTGACACCGCAGTTATAGAACGTTTTCCTGAGCGCTCCCCTGTAGAGAGCGCCGCCGCCATTGTCGCCGTGTAAACCGCAGCCAGTGGTGGAGTAGAAGTCAATTTATTAAAAAGGGGAAATACTCATGTAAAGTACAAATACTCAAAAGTACAGTACTTAAAGGGATATTCCACTTTCAAAATAACTTTTGGTAATTTTATCGACTAATCAGGCTTTCATGAACACCCTGAACAGATTTTAATTAGCTTGATTCAATATGTTGATATTTGATGTAAATGTTATCAGGCCCTCCAGGCCCAGGTCCTCTCCCCATACACACCCATTGTAACTTCAAACTCCATTTTAACCATGATAGATTCATTAAAAACAGCCATTATTTTTTTCTGGTGACTCATACTACCCTCCTAATACGTGAGCAGGCCGTGTGTTTTTTGATAACTTTTTTATTTATTTTTAATAATTCTTTGGGGAAATTTAGATACAATTAAGAATTATCAAAAATAAATGAAAAAAGTTATCGACATGGCCTGCTCACGTATTAGGAGGGTAGAATGAGTCACCAGAAAAAATAATGGCTGTTTTTAATGAATCTATCATGGTTAAAATGGAGTTTGTAGTTACAATGGGTGTGTATGGGGCGAAGCCCTGGAGGAGGAGGGCCTGGTAACATCAAATATCTAAATACTGAATCAAGCAAATTAAAAACTGTTCAGGGTGTTCATAAAAGCCTGATTAGTAGGCCTGGGGCGGTATGGACATTTTGTTACCGCGATTACCGTCTTCCCATTTACCGCCGGTACTGCGGTAATTACCGCACCCCCATATCTATTAATTAAGCTTTGGCGATAAGCCAAAATATTGCAATCATCTTCCCAAAAGTCGCCTCTCCACAGTGGAGAGGACAGCCTGACTGCCCGAGTTATACTTCTCTGTACAGCACAGCGGGTCTGGCTTTCAAAGGAGCAGATCTACAAGCTCACAACACATCGCATCCGCGACGCGTTCTGAGCTTTTAGTTCTGCACTGTCGGGTTACCATAGTAACGTAGGCTAGCTACTTGGGCTTTTCAGACACGAACAGCTGTGTGAACAAACCAGAAGAGGAAGGGTAGTCAGATCGTGTACAGTGATTCTGTAAACTCACGTCACGTCTCAACTCTCAAATCGCAGTGATTGAGTGCTGCTATATACAGGTTTTAGTTACAAGACTTGACAGAAAAGGTTATAAAATCGCCGACGCGCCGTACGGGGCACAACGTGCGACGCGGTGGAGAAAGTAAAATAGTTTCATTTTCGGTTTTACTCCACGCGGCCCGCGCTCCGCCAGTAATCCGTATGAATAAAAAAAGATATGCCACAACACAAGGTATGTATTAACATCCTTGTGTCGAGTGGATTACAGAGAAAGTGTATGCTGCTCATAGAGTTGTGCTCCGTACCCTGCTCTGTGCACTGTGTGCAGGGCGTGATTCCTAAACCCACCAGGATTGAGTTAAGACCCGCCTCACTCCTGGAAGTCCTTGCGTTTCCACGAGGCGGGTCTTAACTCAAGCCTGGTGGGTTTAGGAATCACGCGTGTGCAGGTCTGTGTCTGAGTGACGTATGTGGCTTCCAACGTGTGGTACACGGCCCAGAGCAGAGCGGCATGGAGCGCATGCGGTCCTCGCTTCTCCCCCGTTTTAAAACTCGCTTGTTTTCCAATAAAAAATAGACCTTTTTTTTTGTCTTTTTACCGCGGTAAGCACAATGACACCGCGGTAGACCTCGGTATACCGCGGTACGGCGGTACGGCGGTTACCGCCTCCAACCCTACTGATTAGACGATAAAATGACCAAAGGTTTTTTCGAAAGTGAAATATCCCTTTAAGTAAATAGCCCTTACCCGTTCAAAGATATGAGCTCTGAAATGATGTGCAGTGTGTGGGTTATGGGGTGTGCACTGTGCACACAGTATATGAGGGATGGAAAGTAACTTTAACTGGTGCTTGCATGATAATATGTAGGAGCATCAATGTAAGAAATACCCGTTTCGTTTAATGGCTACAGAGATACTGTGTACCGATCTGCATGATTTTTGGACAACATCTGTAACAGGGCCAGACCCCCCCCCCCCCCCCCCCCCCCCCCCCCCCACACACACACACACACACACACACACACACACACACACACACACACACAGAGCTGGTTAAACATGTTGCCTCATGCTAGATGCAGAATAGATAAGCCTCATGCTAGATGCAGAATAGATACACCATAAAAACGCTAATATACAGCATACGATTTGTGAAAGTGACAAACCGGCTTCACAGTTATGTCAGGTATGTTCATATGCTAATGGTGATGCGATTTCAGATCAATTGCTCCAGCCATTGAGGAGAAACGCTGTGACAGACAGACAGACACTCACTCAGACACTCACTCAGACAGACAGACAGACATTTGGAAAGTTATATGTTTGATGTAGGCTACACGTTATTTTACAATACTGTTTACACCGCGGGCGGCGCCCTCTACAGGTTGTCGCTCAGGAAATGGGTCTATAGGTTATAGGTTTGTCGCTCTGACAAATCGGTCTATGATGGCACGGAAACTTGCACTTCGGGTGAGATTCCGGTGAGACTGTCTGAGACTGGAGAATCAGCGTGAGCCGATGACGCCTGTTGTCAATGTATGGAACAAGGAGGGACAATTAGGGTGCAATGCAAATGTCTTTGTGCCCTTTGGTGAATGGGTCAGACTGTGTGGTCTCTCTGTGGTCTGAGGGAACTGCTTTCTCTCTCTCTCTCTCTCTTTCTTTCTCCCTCATTCTCTCCCTCCCTCTCTCTGAAAGCTGTGTTGAAAGTCAGTGGAGCACAGCTCGTTACTTTACGCCGTCTTGTTCCAAAACAATGAGGACATTACTGGCATTCTGCTCTTTTTTTTACGTGAGTTCAATGGATGGAATCCTTCAGAGAAAAGACTTGTCAGGATGCAACAATGGAATTATGTCAATTGGGTCATCCTGTCATCTGCATCTGTAGCCTTCTCTCTCTCTCCCTCTCTCTCCCTCTCTCTCTCTCTCTCTCTCTCTCTCTCTCTCTCTCTCTCTCTCCTCCCTCTCTCTGTCTGTCTCCTCTCTCTCCATGCCCTCTACCGCTTTCTCTCCGGTAGGGATGGGACGATAAGCGATATTATCGTTTATCGTGATAAAAAAAACACTCACAATAATCGTATTGTGGAGATTTAATTTATCGTGAAATCGTCCTCCGTCATGCACTGGGATCAATTCACCTTTTATTTGCCGAGCTGCATATCCGGTACCATTAAAAAAACATTAATTGGTAAAAGGTACTTATAATATACGTACTTGATACAGTCTTTTTTTCACTCTATATCAAAATGTCTTTGCCAAAAAATAGCCGATCTACAAGCTCACAACGCGTCACGCTGCGGCGCGTTGTGAGCTTGTAGATCTGCCATTTTTTGGCAAATGTTCTGCCCCAGGATAATGGATTTTGATTGTCACGATAATAACCTAAATCGCGATTTCTTTTGTCACAATAATCGTGATATGAAATGTTCATATCGTCCCGTCCCTACTCTCCTGCTTTCTCTATCCCCCTCTCTGTCCCTCTCTCTCTCACACAAACACACACAGAGTCGCTGTGCCGGCCGGGCCTGGAAGGCCAGAGAGAGAGAAACCTAATGACCAGGCAGGGGAAACCAGTGGAACCACAAGGCCCAGAAAAAGAAAAGCCAGTCAGTCAGTCAGTCAGTCAGTCATTACAATCCCTTCTGGCAGTGTTTGATCTCCTGCTCAGTCTCTCTCCTCCTCTGCCCTCCTTTTGTGAAGAATGCTTTCTTTGGCTTTGCTCCTTTCTTTGCCTCCGTTTTAGCCTGCCGGCCCTCCTTCGTTGTTGTGACTGCATTCTCTTCCTGTACCCCCCCTCCCCTCCCCCCAACTGGATCTGGGTAAAGGGTGGATCAAGGGTGGACGCCCGGTTCGACTCAAGAGCCCACGCAGCCCACACTTGCACCTAGCAGAGAAGACCATACAGTAGTAGCATTTCTCCTGTCGGTCTGTGTGAGGGTTGGTGTGAGGGGTGGTGCTGTTCAGACATTTTCACGTCAAGGACCCCCACATTAATATGTATATTTGGCCACGGACCACCACGTCACTTTGTGCGATGCTGCAAGCTTATACAGTACACCTGCTACGTTTGGAAATATTTGAAAAATCGCGCCCCCAAAAATGTATAATTGGGATTTTCTCTTCTGGGGGTCTCTGGCACGAAACCTTTTCAGATAGGGGTCAGCTTTAGGATACCTCAGCTGGTGATGCAGTAGCCTAGCACAGCTAAACAATCCACCCATGTTAAAACAAGGTGGGGATAGTACTATACTGCAGTTTAATAGTTAACTGCATTAGTACATAGTCTGGCCAAGCCAGGCTAGTGATGCAGGGCATCAGGTCCAGCTTTCGCCCCAGAGGGACACAAAGCCACAGAGCCTTTTTTACTGTATTATTCCTGCCAAAAACAGACGGATGCTGGAAGCGGAAGGATAGGATACATTACAAAAATATATATAACTGTATATATCTGTATACTGTATATATTTCAACCTGAGAGTGTACAGAAACAGTTTGATAACTACTGGTGTGGCTGGTGAGCAGCATGAGCATCAGTGGCTCCTTGGAGCCAAACTGAAGAACATTGTTCCTGTTTCCTCTACAAGCACTAGAATTATGCACGCTGTCATAACACATGAAAATGGCTCCCTCCCAGGCCCACGTTTCACCCTGTCCTATTGTCCCTCTACTACAGCACAGTATAATTATAATGGAATCTAAATCAAAACTATGTAATCTTTCAAGCTTGGTCTCCTTTTCATAGAGAAAAGAAAACTAGGCCATCAGGATACACACACTCGCACGTTCGCTCGCATGTTCGCACGCGCACGCGCACACGCACACACACACACACACACACACACACACACACACGAGAATCTGTCCCCACTGGCACAACAAACCAAGGGATCAGGTTTACCGCTATATCCCTTCTAGACTAAAACGGGTTTCACTTCAGAATGTTCTTCACACATACTTGAAGGCAGGGGTTTTAAACCAAAGGAAAGTGCTGCATATCAAATGCCAGATTCTGCACCACCTGTAAGCAAATCCCAAGAAAGTGCTCTCACTGAAAGTCCCCCAGCCCAACATGTTGCTGCCGTGTGCTCTTAAAACTCTTAAAAGCATTATTATTTCTTGAAGGTCCGACATGCATGTTCAGCTCATGGAGTACAACTCACGGCGTACTTGACATTACTGCTGATCATCCTTCCACGAAGCAAAGTTGGGTTTTATTTATTTATTTCTTACGAGGAAGCCAATGGATTCCATCCATTTCAGTGCGGTATGTAAATCAGGATGCAATCAGGATGCAAAGTCTTTGAAGTTGCTTTTGATAAGTAATCCAGCGCACGCATTTTATCATTCATTATCGCTATCTTATCAAAGATAAGCAAGAATAATACTTTTATTTTTCATAAAATTATAAATACTAGCCCTTACCCGTTCAAAGATATGAGCTCCAAAATGATGTGCAGTGTGTGGGTTATGGGATGTGCACTGTGCACACAGTATATGAGGGATGGAAAGTAACTTTAACTGGTGCTTGCATGATGTAGGAGCATCAATGTAAGAAACCCGTTTCCTTTAATGGCTACAGAGATACTGTCCCCCCCCCCCCCCCCCAGCCCGCCCGCCCACCCGCCTGCACACACACCCGCCCGCCTGCCTGCACACACACACACACACACTCGCCCCGTGTGTGTGTGTGTGTGTGTGTGTGTGTGTGTGTGTGTGTGTGTGTGTGTGTGTGTGTGTGGGTTTGTGTGTGATTGTGCATGGCCTGAACAACAGCGCCCCTCCCTTAACATGTGTGGTCACAAAAGGTACTGTAGGCTAAATAGATATAGATACACCATAAAAATGCAAATATACAGCATACGATTTGCGAAAGTGACAAACGGGCTTCACAGTTATGTCAGGTGTGTTCATATGCTTATGGTGATGCGATTTCAGATCAATTGCTCCAGCCACTGATGAGAAACGCGGTTTCAGACAGACACTCAGACAGACAGACATTCGGAAAATTATGTTAGATGGGAAACCGGAAATAAAATCAATAAAAAAAAAAGATTGTTTATGGATCCTTTCATGGCTGTAGGTCAAATAGGGCGCGAGTTTCGAATTAAGATTCGTTTTTTTTTTACCATGCTGGCATGACCCTTCTGCAAAGTGGCACTAAACTGTACTGGGCAGTTATGCCAGTACTGCAAAAAAAAAAAAAAACAGCTTGGTATTTCTCCTGTGGTCATTAGGGGAGAATTTCTACTACCGTACAAACTTTCATAAAAAAATTGTATGTATTGATGTTGATGTATTGATGTTTAGGTATTATCTTGCTATTGTACGTCGCTCTGGATTAAGAGCGTCTGCTAAATGCCTAAACTGTAAACTTAAAAATAAGGCTATTACATTAATGGAAACGTTTTCTATTGACACTACATGGTACAGTATGATCCTTCAAGATGAATAATTCTCCATTTGTTTTTTTATCAGAAAAAAGAACAGTTCCAATGGTATCAACACCCTTCTCTTTAGCATCAAGCCTACTTTTAGATGGATGATTTTAATGCACTAATACGGTACAGGAAATAAAAACCCTGTTCTTCCATAACATGGCATGAAGCAAGAAGCTGTCTTCTTGCCTGTCCGTGGGGCCCGTTAGTATCAAGTGACACCTGCTCAACGACAGGAATCTGTGCGTGTACAAAGGTGTGTCTGTGGAATGGTGTGGGACTACAGGGCAAGAGATAAACGGTTGCATGGAATAATGTGACGAAAGGGTTGAGAGTTCTGTGGCATTATTTGCTGGCATGAAACATAGGAACAACAGCCCTGCGGTGCTGGTTGGACACCATTAGCATAACAGGCCCTCGAAAATAGCAAGTGCACAAAATAACAACAAAAGGGAGGCAGAGGCCAGGCCGGCAGTGCAGCGCAGTGCTAGCGAGCTGCGGGCTAACTGTGGTCCGTGTCTGGCTTGACCTTTCAACATTCGACAATCTCTAATTGGAGAGTAGGCTACGTCAGGTTTTGGCTGGACCAAGACGATAGAGCGCCTCCGAAATTAGTGGTCAGGCACTGGAGGGAAGCGGAGTGACCTGGTACAAGATATAGCCTGGGCTACTGCTGGGCCAGCGTTGAGGACAAATGCACGCACACACGCACACAGTGGAGGAACAATGCCGACTGACAAGCAAACTACGTAAGTGACGCTTGTATGTGAACAGAACACTAAGAAAAGCAGAGAAGGAGGCATAGTTGGCTATGTCTAGCATACAGATGTTATAGCATGGAAGAAAGTGCTTCCTTGGTTCCTTCCTACAGTGTTTGCGAGCGCTATATGTTTAAATCCCTCACAGTAAAGGCGCAAAATTCGAATCGTAAGTGAAACACATTTCGGTATCTTTGAAAATCTTTGACAATTTGGACAATAATGAAATGCCCAAAATAGGAACAACAGGTTGAAAGCAGCACCACCAACAAAGTTGTTTCTGCTGCTGATGATGAAGCGTTGATTACTTTGTGGATGCGCAAGGCTGGTGTGGTGAGTAGCCTTAAGGGGCACACTGGCTGTGGACGACGCGCGTCAAAACAGCCCCCCCCCCCCCATTATTTTCAATGAACCTACCCACACCAGCAGCGTCCGACGTTCACGCATCGCCCGCCGCTCCGATAGGCCACTGTTCTATTTTCCAGGTGTTGCAGGCGCGCAGTGAGAAATGTGTGCAGCCATTGTGTGTTCCCCTTAACTATCCTACAGTAGGATACTCGAACGGCAGGCTTAAATTCCTCTAATACTTCTAGCTATTTATTAGATATTATATTGATCATTATATTGAAGCAAAAGGATATGGCCGCGTGCGCATTGCGCTGCCGATTGTTGCAGGCACGCAGCACGTTTTAATTGACATTAAATATGAAAGATATGACACCAAAATAGTCTACAGATAACCTTATGCCCATGCCCTGTAAGCACCCTGCAGTGCAGTAAAGTCTTGTCGGTGTCAGCTCTCAGTAATCTGTAGTAGACAGACTTTAAAAAAAGTCAAATATAGCAGATGGACAAGCTTACAAAGCGGCACAAAGTGATGCGCTGTGAGCTTGGAACCAATCCCCCGAGGACCCATGGGGGTCCCCGGACCCCACTTTGAGAACCACTGTCCTAAAGATCAGCCATCAAAAGGAAAAAAGAAGGTTGTTTGTTCCACTGTGAAGTGCTAAACAAATTCCGGCTTGGTGGGAAATTTTAAGAAATACAAAAGAATTTAAATGAAAAATGACATGAGGCCACTCAGGCCACCCATTCCATTCATTCCCCTCAGCATTTGGCTGAATGTGAGATGGAAAAAAATATATAAAAAATAAATAAATAAAAAGAATCACTCTTGTGTCAACTGTGTGTCAAATGTGTTTGGACGGTGGCCCATCCCCTTATGTCCCCCAATCCCACCCCCACCCCTCTTGACCCTCTTGCATGAGAGGAATGTGTGGGCTTTTGCCTTTGGACACTGATTTAGGGATGACAGTGTGTGTGTGTGTGTGTGTGTGTGTGTGTGTGTGTGTGTGTGTGTGTGTGTGTGTGTGTATGAGAGAAAGAGAGAGAACGTGTGTGTGGTAAGTGTGCAGCGCTCACGTAACGCTAAAAACACATTGGGCATGCATGTAGAAAGAAGGGGTGTGGGCCCTCCTCACATAACTGCTCACATTTTAGGAGTCAGGGAGAGAGAGAGAGAGAGAGAGAGAGAGAGAGAGAGAGAGAGAGAGACACACAGACAGAAAGAGAGACAGACATGTATCTTTCAAGACAGATTCTGCTAACAGCTGATTCTGTCAGCACCACTGCCCTAAACACGCAGTGTTGTTGTTAGTCGGGATAAAAAACAAACACAGAAGCAACTCGGGAGGAAGTGGACTAAGAAAGGGGAGGAGCCAATTAGCCAAAGCGAGTTCCTGTTTCCAATTTCTACACAATCATGCACCAATTGCACATATGACCCGCACACCATCTTACACTTAGCCAAAGCACTCCTTTTTATTTAATAATAATGCAACGTTTCGGTCAACGACCTTCTTCAGGCATATCTGAACAGATATGCCTGAAGAAGGTCGTTCTTCAGGCATATCTATATAAAAAGGAGTGCTTTGGCTAAGTGTAAGATGGTGTGCGGGTCATATGTGCTATTGGTGCATGATTGAAAGTAGGCCTATACATTGAACCCTGCCTACGCACCCGTCTCTAAGCCTATCAGGTGTGCATAAGACCTCGTTGCCCAATTTCTACACAAAGGGTTCCCACATCGAGACAGAGACACAGACAGTCAGAGACACAGACAGTCAGAGACAGTGAGAAAAAGAGAGGGACAACAGAAACTCTGGGAAACTAAAAGGATACTAAAGAGAGAGAAAACATCCCAGCCATTCCCTCTAGCCGTTCACACAAGAAGACAACACAGTCTTCAGTCTCTACGGCATCAAATCCACTGGCTCGAATAGGGCTGTACTTAAAAGTCAATGAGGCGAGCTCCACACACACACACACACACACACACACACACACACACACACACACACACACACACACACACACACACACACACACACACACACACACACACACACACACACACACACACACACACACACACACACACACACACACACACACACACACCCCCTGCAGGGGAACCGGTGAGAACTCCCTCTCCCTGCAGCTCATCACCCCACCCCCCCCCCCCCCACCCCAAACTCCCCTCATTGCACTCATTGTAAACTCAACGGCAGCCCCGCGGTCACACAATGAAAACACAAATCAAACCGTGGGGCAAAACTAACAAGAGAGGTCATTATGTAACAAGCTCCTACTGTTGCCAGATAAAATAAAATAAAAGACCATGTGGACCCCCCAAAATCCTCTTCCTGTCTCCCCATAGCAGGAGTGGGGAGGGGGTGTTTTAAGCCATCCTCACCTGTGCCATGACAACGACGCCGGAACATCCTCTGTCACTTGTGTGGTCCCTGCAGACGAAGTTGTACACCCACAGAGGTGGAGGTGGAATTCCAGGGCATGCCGCACATATATCACTTCCTCTTCCAATGTATTCTCTCTCTCTCTCCCACAGTAGCACCGAACTCACAAGTCAGTCAGTCGCCGGGGCAGTGCAACACCACCACCAGCATCTAGCCCAACCCCACATGAGGCAACACAAGAGGGGAGAGAGGGGGGAAGGCCTGATGGAGGGCGGGCTTGTCCGGAAACCCAATGTGAGACTGTTGGTGTGAGTTGTGTTTGTTATTTGTGTGCGCAGCATGCATGCTGTGTTTGTTACTTGAGCGCGTGTGTGTGTGTGTGTGTGTGTGTGTGTGTGTGTGTGTGTATGTGTGTGTGTGTGTGTGTGTGTGTGTGTGTGTGTGTGTGTGTGTGTGTGTGTGTGTGTGTGTGTGTGTGTGTGTGTGTGTGTGTGTGTGTGTGTGTGTGTGCGTGCGTGCGTGCGTGTGTGCGTGTGCGCCGAGTGACTCTGTGGTCGCAATACCGCACACACTCAATTTGCTACTTTGCTACTGACTCCAGCTCAAGTCCTGATCCTTAAAGAACAGCCACAGGATGGAAATGACACAGCATCATCATAATCTTAAAATAGCTCTCAACAATTAACAGCAATTAAAAAAGGAAACTTTTGAGATTTCCTTTTCGTGGTTAAATTGTTAAACGTGTTACTTTGCAAAGGTTCACACAGTCACATATATCAATACTCGAATGTAGGAATAGTCCGGAACTCAAAATGTACAAAATGTATAATGTATGTAAAAGTAAAAAAGTATTGGTATCAAAATGTACTTAAAGTACCAACAATAGAAAGTGCTCATTAATATGTAGAATGTCCCAAGTTTTCAAATGTATACAAATCTTTGGAAAATAGCAGATCTACAAGCTCACAATGCGTCGCGATGCAACACATTGTGATTTAGATTGGATATTTTCAAATGAACGAAAATTGTATATAGTGTTGTTAGTTATATCAAAGTGTTTTGACTTTTTGGGGACCCACTTGCAATGTGACCTTAGCCTGACACTCAGCCTGAATTGACATTTCGTTTCACTCCATTATTCAGTCTGAAGTTGCTTCCACCCAGGGCGATTTCTGGGATGGGCGTTGCCAAAGAGGCAGTCTTCTGCGATTGGTTCACCGTCTGACTAACACAACAGTAGCAAAGCAGATGACGTAGCCTAGTGTTGTTGTGTGTGGCTGGCTAGTGGCTAGCCTGTTGCTTGCTAGTGCTTCTTGCCAACCAAAGAAACAGGCAGAATAGGAGCACTATGAACTAGGAATCAAACACAACATAACATGCCTGCTACTGGTGTTTCATAGCGAGATCGATACGATCGCATTTTACCGCAATTTACTGCATTTTTACCGCGACGCGATGCACGGTACGGTACGGCAGCGGCACTAGTTTACTTGGAAACTCACATGAGTTCTGGGAAACCTCCACCCACGCTGATCACAAGACGCTGATTCACGACGCTGATTCGCCGTACGGATTTTCAAACGAGGAAAGCCTCTTCAATGAGAGCAATTCTAGACCCCTGAATCGCCAAAACTTAAAGGGGTGTGGCTAGCGATTCAGGGTCTGGAACTAGGCTACGTTGACCTGGCTCCCCGGGAGAACAACCACTAATCCCATACAGTCCCATCTGATGTATACCTTCCCCACGGGTGGACGCACAGGCTCACACAGACGATGCTAATGCTACACATCCTGTGACTGCCAACAAAGGGGGTCACGCTGTCACACTGACCATAGACAAGCCAGCACTTAGCAGCTGGCACCGGGTTATTATGTGCTGGCAGCCCTCGCTGGTCGGAGTCTTTTAAGATGCCCTCAAACACAAACTCACACTGACTGAAGTCCTGTGTGAACCACTGCCACTGAAGAGAAGAAAGTGGGCTTCCAACAGAGCGAGGCGGAGAAAAAGGCTAGTCTGGGGCGCTCTGGAAAAGGGACAAGAGTTGCTAGGCTAACGTTTGTCCTTGCAAAACCATTCATTACTGCCAAATCCACTGATTATTTTAATCTGGGACAAATCCAGTCCCAGGGGGAGAAAAAAAAAAGACTTGTTTTTCTTGAAAATGAATCACGATTAAAAACCAAATTATTGACCCATTTCAATTCAATAAGTAATAATGAATTCATTCTTAAATTGCTATTACTTACATACAAGTCCAATGAAAACAATGGTAAAAATGTACATGACAACATATTTAGATAACTACAGATTTGTGATCAGATGTATTTTTTTGCCCAAAAGCCGTCTATAGGGTAAAGTACCTGCCCAGTGCCCACCAATGTGGATACTGTGATTCAATGTGTTTGTGGTGCCTCAGGCTTTGCTGGGCAACGAACACAATTCATGGGTCGGAAGCCGCTAAGGGGAGGGTGATCTCTGTTACCACACTATAGAGACAATTATGGCTGTTTAGAATATACAATGTACAATTATAGGGGTGTCACAATTATTACACAATTGTTTAATCAAAATATTATTTGAGATCGCAATTATTGTGCAAAATTCCTGCGTTCTCTGCTGACACTGACATTCTGACAATAAGCCTTTCCAACCTACTTACTTTATTTTTCTTACAAATGTGACTTGTCTGCCTATGAGCTGACCTTCGGCATACCCACAAAGTGGAGTCCTCAGATCTGCGACTGTACTTCAAGCTGCAACAGTAATACGGTCTGCCCTAACATTTTTATATTGAGTCTTGCCTATACTGCGGTTTGTCAACTAGACTTAACCCCTCTGTTGTCTGGCAAATTACATAGAGGCTTCAAACCATCCTATTTTCCCTCCCCTGTCGGCCCAGACTGTGGCATGGAGTTCGGTTGCCGTCGGCACAATAAGTTCCACTCCCTCGACAGGACCTAGGAACCAGACCGCTGACAGATACAGTGTGTGGTGCACTGGGAGTTTCAGGTTCAGCTGTGGGTCACGCAGTGCTGGAACTGATTTGGACTCGTCCCCCGGTGGCAAAGAAAAAAAGGGTCACACTCACAGGGGGATTTTCAAAGCTTAGGGCTGCCAGTTCCACTGGATCTCAACTCAGTTCCACAAAGCAACAGTTAGCTGTCTAGGTAGGTTATCCAGGAAGGTTTTAAGCGCATCCTACACACACACAAACACACACACACACACACGCACACGCACACGCACACGCACACACACACACACACACACACACACACACACACACACGCGCGCGCGCGCAAACATAGGAATCAGTGGTGGATTGTGTGATTAAGAGAAGGTAGTTAAGTAATACTAAAATATTGTAGCATCCAAATGAAGTATTGGCATCAAAATATATACTTTAAGTGCCAAAAAGTAAACATACTCATTTAAGTACCTAAACTGAACATACTCCTTATCCAGAATGCCAATTTACATTTTACAATTTAGGCATTTAGCAGACTCTTACACTCTTTTGCTGCCAGGGAAAAGTGTACTCTGCAAATCATCCGAGGTCCAAAGCGCCAAAGAGGAGTGACTTGTCAAAGCCTTAGTTGGGTGGTTTATGATACACACGCGGCCCCCACTTTCACTTAATGTGGCCCGCAGGTTAATATCGGAATACTGATACGGATATATTATTGATTTCAGCTGTTCCAATTCCAAACATGCAAACATGACCCACTTTAATTATTTCAGTCTGTATTGGTAGCTTAATGCCAAGTATTAAAAAATATACTGACTTTTTTATGTCGAATGTACTGGTATCTAAGTTCATAAAGTTAACATAAGTATAAGTAAATGCATTTGAAATGAAATGAAAATGTCACTTTTCAGTATTCCAATTCAAAAATAGCAACAAAAAAAAAAAAAAAAAAAACAGCATTCCAATAAAAAAAAATAGCAGATCTACAAGCTCAAAATGTGTCACATTGCAATGCATTTTAAACTTGTAGATCTGATTTTTCTCATTTTGTGTGACATACAAAGGTAACTTAAAATACGAGATAACTGCCCGATAGTATATGCAATGTGGCCCTCTGGAGTGGGTGTGGAAAAATAGTGTCCCTCTATCTCCATCATTAACGTTGCCCACCCCTGCACTGTAGGGTGCCAGGTCAACAATGACCTAGCATCTATCTCCCAAGAAACTTTGAGTGACATAGAATTTCAAGGTCAAAATTGATGACAGTAATCTCTAACAAGGAAGAGATTACCTATTTGGGCTGTATTCTTGACAAATACATGTCTGGGGAAAGCATGGCAACAATGGTGATCAAAAAAGTAAATCAAATAACAAGATTCCTGGGCAGAATCTCCACTTTTGTCAACAAAAGTGCCCTCAGCACTCTTGCTGGGGCCCTCATTCACTCCCACTTTGACTACGCTTGCACCTCATGGTACTCCAACATCAAAAAGCCACTAAAGATTAAGCTCAAAACCTCCCAAAACAAACTGATTTGGCTACTTCTCGACCTGGGGCCCATGACCCATGTTTCTCCCACACATTTTGCTAGCCTAAGTTGACTCAGCGTTGAAGACAGGGTTAAACAACTAAAAATGGGATTGACTTTCAAAATAATCAATGCAAATCTGCCCTCCATCCCCTCAGTACCCGCATATCTGACCAAACATCTCCAAAAAGTTAGTGACACCCACAGCTACAACACCAGAGGGAGCGCACACAATGATCTGATAACACAAATCAGACAAATATGGGTAAATTCTCCTTCTACAACACTGCCACCCAGGTGTGGAATTCCTTATACCTCCAACATGTACAGTAGCTCGCTGGCATCCTTCAAAACTGCCCTGAAAACTCACCTTTCAGGAGGCCAGAGAAGGAGGTAGTTATCACTTCTTCCATAGACAGGTGAGAAGTGAGCACCCCACCCCCTTGTTTCCCCTATCCTGTACAAATAGTGTTTTTGTCTCCACCAGCCGAAGGCTGAGGGAGAGTATGTTTTCCCCTCCGTCCGTCCGTCCGTCCGTCCGTCCGTCCGTCCGTCCGTGCGTCCGTCCGTCCGTCCGTGCGTCCGTCCGTCCGTCCGTGCGTCCTCGCAGTTTGTGAGCAGATAATCTCAGTCACCGTTGGCCCGATCGCTGCCAAACTGAGCACACACACTCCCTGGATGCCAATCTAGAACCTCTGCCCCACATTTTTCAAATCAGCCTCATGGTGGCGCTATAACAGGCCGATTTGTGTGGCCTGGTTGTTACCAGCTAATCTCCGGCGCCGTTGGCCCGATCGCTGCCAAACTGAGCACACACACTCCCTGGATGCTAATTCAGAACCTCTGCCCCACATTTTTTAAATCAGCCTCATGGTGGCGCTATAACAGGCCGATTTGTGTGGCCTGGTGGAGACCTGTGCTCGGAAGAGCACTGCTTCTAGTTATAACTGTGATATTATTGAATGTTTTCTTTGCTTGCATTTGTTATGTCCATGAATTAAATACCAAGGACTTCCAACGTAAAAAAGACCGTAAAAGATCTTATTTGGGATGTTCCTTTTAGGCAGGGTGTTTAACTGTACTTGTACTGTACAACATTTCCATTGTTCTGACTATACTTGTACTGTTCTCCATTTTTGTCTAATAAAATAATCAATCAATCAATAAAAAAAAAACATACTTAAATAAGTTACTTTCCACCACTGATAGGAACATATGGTAAAAGTCAATCCCTTCCTCTTCCTCTTCTGTAATTAACACCAACCAGTTGTTAGACCACTCTGAAACGTTAAAGAGCCTGTTTAGTGCCATGTGGTTTCACTTTCAACTACACAGTAGCTATCTGAAGTGGCTTATAAAAAGCAGACATGGCAACAATGATCTGCAGCCATTGTGAGCCCTTCAAAGCAGAGTATACAGAGCACATTCACATTGATCCAGAGAGCATTACACCAGGTAAGAAAGAGGTGAGCACACGCTGCAATAACCTCTCAAAGGCTGCCAAATCTTTTAACACTTGTATATGGAGTGGTGAGTTTCTTAGCATCTGCTGCCAAGATGTGCTTACTGCTTGTGTGCCTCATTCCACTGCTCACACACTGTTTATGTGTGAAGAGACGAGGGAATGTTATGAATTGTAAACAAGAGCTTAAAAGAAACAATCCCGAAATTAAGTGATGCGACAAACTCATTTTTGGGTGACATGACACGTTATGCCCTTTAGATGTTTCGATGGGAAATAAACTTTTTCCCAATTCATCAAAGGCAAAAGATGCAGCATTTGACTCCGCCGTTTACAAACATTTCAAATGCCAGCATCAATTTATTCTAAAGCATCAAAATACATGTAAACACGCCACCCCATACACACACACGCACACGCCCGCACGCACACAAAGCAAACAAGAGCTCAGACAATCCATTTCAGCATGACAAGAACAAGATCTTCCTTACTGTGATAAATGATCACTGTTACTACCGCAACAGTCAACAGCGGAGGCTTCAAGTATGCAGCTATGCAGCTTCTGGTCTAGATTTGGAGGTGAAATGTGCAATCCAGGGGATAAGTATTTTCATTCAAGCAGGCACTTTTCACGGCCCGAGGCATCAAACAAGCTTCGACCCGCTATGATTACATCTGAATATGACAACTCTCACACGTATTATCTTCACTCGGTACCATTAAGTGGTCTTACGTTTTGTGTTTGTTTGTTTGACAGCGTATAGATATGTAGCCTGGTAAACCACCCCGGTCGTGGAAATCCCAGTTCATTTGATTTCAATGAAATGATTAGACATCGATGCCAAGTGTTAAGACCTTTTCACATGAGATCTCAACAAAGAGATTTTTTTTTTTACGTAATGCAGTCAAGAATTTGAAGACGCCTGTAAAACTCTTCCCTAGAGGTGTGTATTTAGAAGGATGGGTCTACTCCAGGGATTCTCTTTCAGATGTTTTTATAAGCTATACTGTGTAAGTTGCTCAACTAGTGGTCAGTAGCAGTAGAGCAAACCGCGGTCGCGTCTGCTTTTTTCGGCCGTTTTTCGCCGCGGACCGGGCATTCAGACCACCGCGTCCGCCTCGCCTCGCCGAGACCTATCCATAGAGGTCTTTCGTGTCCCTCTACGAGCCTCGGTTGGGGAGTTACATGCTAGATTCCTAGCCCAGTGTAAACACTGCAGTGTACTTCCTGAAGAGCTCAGTCTGGGCTTTGATTGGCCGGTAGGGAGACACGTGTACAGAATGATGCATATGACGTAATTTTGCCGGGAAAAACAGCCCCGGTCACGGCCACCAGAGCTCAGTAGAACACATATAAAGAAAAGGCTTTGGGAGCTGAAATTAACAGAGTGGGGGTTCTAAAACTTTAGCGATTTAATAGTTAGGACAATTTTAAGATATGTTTTATAAAAAAAGTTACATAGTATAACTTTAAGGTCAAAGAAGATTGGGCCTGCAGGTGGTCAGGGATTTCAACTTTCTTTCCTCTTCAGCCCACTCAGAAAACAGACTCTGGGATTCTTTGAAGCAGGGTACAATCGTGGCCACAGTTGGTCCTGGGAGAGTGTTTTCTGCTGGTGTTTCAGTCAGAGTGTATCAAAGGGTGCGTTCGGAAATGCGCACCGGGTGTGTGCTCAGTGTAGTGAGTGCCTAAACCTAACCCTAACCCTAACCTCATTAAAACTATGCATAAACCCAACCCTAACCCTAACCCTAACCCTAACCTCAGTAAAAATATGCCTAAAACTAACCCTAACCCTAACCAGAACCGGTGCGCATTTCTGAACGCACCCTTTGATACACTGGGACTGAAACAACAGCAGAAAACACTGCCCCAGTTGGTCCTAGACAGAAGGCGGTGCAGCTACAGTATGAGCACAGGCTTCTCCATTTGCTTCCACCAAACCAACCACCCACCCTATGTCATCTAGACATCCACTTAGAGTTATGTTGTAAATACAAGCACTGACAGTTACTTTGTTCCTACGTATAAGCAGTGAAGCACTAACAGTAACGTTGTTACTATAAGCACTGACAGTGACTCTACAGTAGCCTATAAGCAAGGCACTGTAAACACGAGGTAATACATCAAATGCATAGAAATAGTAATCTAGGACCATAGGTAAACAGACAGTATAATACTAGTAAGACGCCTCAGGGCGACATGCGACCTCCCCTAAAGTGTGAGGTCGCGCCAATTCTTGGCCATCTGGCCAGTGATGTACATCGGACCAGTTACCCATATATATGGAGACCCCCGGTACCCATATATGGAGATCCATGTACTGTATATGGAGATATGCTGAGAGAGCCGAAACATGCTTACATTACTTACGTTATGTGTAAGTCCTATGATGTCTATGACATCTGACATCATACCCTTATGCCCATACATGGAGATCCCTGTCTGTAGAACCAGCCGCACAGATATGGGCTGTCTTGGCCATCTGTCTTGGCCATATATGGATTCTGTTATTGTGGTATGTGGCCGATGTGGCCTCCATATATGGGCATTACCATATGAAGTCCTGTTAGATATCGGCTTAATATTGATGACATCAGGGAACTCCATATATGGGCATGAAAGGGATTCTGTTACTGTGACATCACAGTGAAGCCAGAGCGTGATGTCAGAGCGGTAAACCCATTCTGTTAAGAGTGGTTCCCCTGACATCACAGTGATGTCAGAGCATAATGTCAGAGCGTTACTATAAGGCAAGCCCTGACAGATACTTTGTTAGTATAAGCACTCACAGAACTTTGTTCCTTGAACCAGTATAATGACAATGAATTGTGTTATCCTGTGTGCTTACCTGTACAGGTTGAGCTTGACACCGGAGTCTCTGTGAAGAGGAAGAGTGGAAAAATGAATTCATAATGAAAGCCTCGAAGGCAAATAGTGCTTCCTATTCTTAGACAGTGATAAACATTTAAAAGCAAAGGAGAACCCTTTTTCAATACTGCCGGTGTCACAGCCGCTTTAGAAAAAGACATGGTGACATTGTTTTAATGAGTTTCCAGCCCTGCTCCCATTTCACCAGGCGGAGACGGCTAGTGTGGGCTCATAAAACACGTTTATTAGTCCACTCTCCCGACTGCACTTAAACCATTATATCACACACTTCAAGAAATGTGTAAACTGTAGGCATGTGGCGCGCTTCTGTTGACGTTGGGTGCTTTGATGCTGAGAGAAAACAACATGGGGTGAACGGCCGCGTGAGCTGACCAAAATGAGAACAGTTAGGAGTTGTTTCTCTATAAGGGTCCATTTGGTTACCAACTCTCCCATCATTTAGCTGGAACCCCCCCCCCCCCCAAGGACCACTGGTGGTCCCCGGACCACTGGTTGAGAACCACTGCAATAAACCGTGGCCCGACGACGTGCTAAAGGAACGATAGTCATACACAGTGAATAGCTGAAATGCTTGTGGGACAGCGTTTTTGTGGCACATCCTAGAGGGCCTAACAAAGTCCTGACCACCACATGGCATCTGCTGCTCTGTGTCAAACCTTTTAACATCTGTGGCACAATAGGGCAGTGGTTCACAACCTGTGGGTCGGAACCCTCAGGCGGGTCCACAGATGATTAACTTCATGTGCAACATTGTTTTCTCACACAACAGTAAACAAACCAACATAAAGTTTAAGTGTATAAAAGGGTATCTACACATTTCTAAAGTGACAATTGAAGGACTTTACAAATTAAACGTTGGCCAAATTGTCAAATATTAGAGGCAGAAATTGTGAAAATAGCAGATCTACATGCTCACAACGCCTCGTGTTGCGATCTGCTATTTTCACAATAGAACCGTGGCGTGTTATACAAAATGCAATATACAAAACTCTTAGTGCTCGTCAGGGTGGGGGTCCCCAGTTAAAATATGATTATTTGGGGGGTCACGGCCTGAAAAGGTTGAGAACCACTGCAATAGGGGGAGGGCAAAAGAGAGGAAAAAGGGAGAGAAGGAGAAAGGGAGAAAGGGAGGGAGTTAATGTAGTTGCTGGCACTGAGTCAACGTGGCCTTCTTGTTTCCTGACGGGTGATGCTAATAAAAGACCACAGGTTAAGGGTCAAACTTGTGAAGCTTGCATCACCTGACCAGCAGGCGGACCAATCTATTGCCACCAAAACGACGGGCGTTGTTTGGTTCCAGTGTTGCCAGATTTTGGGAGAGAAACAAGCAAACGGCTATGTACAAGCTCGCAACAATGCGACACATTGTGAGCTTGTAGATCTGAAATGTGTGGATCTGGGCATCTGTGTCCCCATAACTCATCATACATACATTACAGTATAGCTGTTATCCTGTAACATTAACATAGCTAATGTAACATAATTGTGAAGTGTGTGTGTGTGTGTGTGTGTGTGTGTGTGTGTGTGTGTGTGTGTGTGTGTGTGTGTGTGTGTGTGTGTGTGTGCTGTAAGAAGGGGGGCTCTGTGCCACTATCTATTTAAAATAAGCACAATTTACATTGTGGTGGTAGTTCCTACAAAGGTATGTTTTGCCAATTGCCACTACCTTACGGCTGTATACAGTAAGTCAACCAATTAGCTTTGCAGTAGCCTAGCTACTAGCCTTCAAAGAGAGGAAAAAAAAAGAAACGTTTCACCAGTCAGTTGCTCCAGCTACTGTACCACATCAAAAGCAAAATGTACACTGAGCAAATTAGTCAAAAAAGTATGAGTGGAAAACGATCTCTATGAGAGTGATATAAACTCTATTTGTGGAAATAGAGTTAAGAGTTGTACACTTGAAACTGATCTACAAACGGCCTTACAAATAATAAAATGATAATAAATGTTCAAAGGGATTCAACCCACTCAACAGCCGTTTTCCAATTGGAGCGAGGTGGTTGTTTCGCAGAACAAGTCCACTCCACTTTTCACACAAAAAGTAGTACTGTCTGCCTAAATAGAACACAGGTCAGAATTGGCTGCTATGGGTATCCCGATAAACGATAATAATAATCATCCCATTCCTACTCACCAGAGCTCCAGCCAATCAAGGTCTGTACAGTGGACACACCAGTTCATCAGGTAATGATTGATGTACTAAGACAGTGTCTCTGTCATTCTTATTAAGAGCTTTGGCTCAAAATGCCAGCCATACCCTTTCTAGTTCTAGGTCAGCTGTGCCCAAATATGGAGTTTGTGATAATATTAACTAGACTTTTAGTCGCAGAGTACTAGTAAGACGCAAGGTCGCGCCAATTCTTTGCCATCTGGCCAGTGATGTATATCAGACCAGTTACCCATACATGGAGACCCCTGGTACCCATATATGGAGACCCCTGGTACCCCTGGTACCCATATATGGAGGTCCACGTACTGTATATGGAGATGTGCTGTGAGAGCCCAACACTTTCTTACTCAGTTATTCGTTATGTGAGAGTCCTATGATGTCTATGACATATGACATCATACCCTTTTATGCCCATACATGGAGATCCCTGTCTGTAGAACATGCCATTAGTGTGGTATGTGGCCGATGTGGCCTCCATATATGGGCATTCCCATATGAAGTCCTGTTAGATATGGGCTTAATATTGATGACATCAAGGAACTCCATATATGGGCATAAAGGGGATTCTGTTAGTGTGACATCACAGTGAAGCCAGAGCGTGATGTCAGAGCGGCAAACCCATTATCTTAAGAGTGGTTCCCTTGACATCACAGTGACATCAGAGCATGATGTCAGAGCGACAAACCCATAGAACCACAGTGTCAGGCGTGACAGAGATACATACTGTACATACGGACATTTGAACATCCAAAAACATTCAATATCAAGTATAAAACACTTAATGTACAGAGTAGGGGGGGAAAGGTGCTGGTGGGGGTGGGGGTAAAGTAAGGGGGGGTTGGACATGCGTGCATGTTGCAAAGGTACAGTGTTGGGTCTTCACACTGGGCCTCTCCCAGGCAACTCTGACTTAACTACATCTAACTGGCTGAGCACACCTATTCTTAGGAGGACAGCACCCTTCAACTCTGGTTGTTTGTGCAAAGCATCATGGGTATTGTATGTGACGGTTCAGGAGCCACTACCTTATTTAGTCTTCTTTCTTTTTTTTTTTTTGGTGAGATAAAGCTTCCTGATGAGAAATTCTGTTTGCTGCCCATGCCTAATTAAATTAAATAAAATGTGCCAGAACGACTTTTCTGTGATGCTGGTGATACCTCTTGGATAGAACGTAATTTAAGAACTGAACCGTGCACCTGGTTAAAGAAACCATTAGACATTTTTGAGACAAAGAAAAATATACATACTGTACCTCTGAAAAATTACCTTTTTCCGACGAGGCAGAAATAAAGATTGGAAAATTGAGTGTGACAAGTGCTAAAATCCTGAGGTTTTGAATGCCTGGGTCTGTGTGTTCTAACATTTCCCTAATCCAGCGTGTAGAGTGGAGGAGGCAGGCAGACTCAAAACAAGACTTTGCGTGCCCTGGCAGTTAGAGGAAGAATCGATGCCAACACCGTGGCTAGTTTACACCCCTGGGATGTGTGCTACACCCCTTAGCCCTTTCCTGACACGCCCTGTTCTTATTAAGGCCTGTTAATGGCTGTGTCAACTTGATGTGCAGCGAGCCATGGCAACCCTTTCATTCCTCATATCGTGGCGTGGCATCAGTGGCTCAATGTGGAAGTGCAATGCAAACTTCTGCACCAGATGGGTGGTCTTCAACAGGGGGTCCAGGACCCCTACAGGGGTCCTCAGAGTTAATACAAGGGGGGACGTATTTTTTACATTAACCACTTGTCTTGAACACTAGGTCCCTAGCATCCCTATATTTTGAGGGGAACATTCGACGAAAATAGCAGATCTACAAGCTCGCAGGGAGGCGTTGTGACTTGTGAGCTTGTAGATCAGCTATTTTCGGCAAAGGGGTTTGGTGTAGAGGGAAAAAAGAGCAAACCAAGTGCAGAGTGAAAGGTTTACCAATTATATACAGTTTAAGTAGTTAAATGTATACAATACACATGAACATGAATCCAACACAACACTGATGTCAAACAAGTCTATGAATCTATCTATTAAATCTATGAAAAAGTGTAATATGCAACACAATTTCATACAATATTGAGTGGGGGGTCCCGGCTACTTCATCTCTCTCTCAGCTAAGGGGCCCTCCTTGACCTGAAAAACATCGAAGACCCCTGTACTAGATTGTTAGAAAGCATTACATTTCTCTTTCTCTTTGAAGCGTGACAGACTATTTTGGGGTGCATGAGCATGAGACCCCTGCACTAGATTGTTAGAAAGCATTACATTTCTCTTTCTCTTTGAAGCGTGACAGACTATTTTGGGGTGCATGAGCATGAGCCATTCATATTGTGGACGTACGAACAGGAGCATATTATATTATGTAATTCTTGGCACGCCGTGGCCATGACATCTGGAATACGGTCGAAATTTCCTGCTACACCTGGCCACACACGAGAGTGTTTTTGCCCAAATTCCTGACCCAATTTGGTCATTCTAAACTGGCAGTGGTGGATCAGGAGTGACTAAGTACATTTACTCAAGTACAGTACTTAACCCATTACCAGCCAAATTTAAATATGAATGTGCGCTTATAACGCCAGGAAATAGCTATATTTTATCATCATGATCACATCACATTTCAAAGCCAGGTTGATATACCATACCTCAAAATGACCACTAGAGCGAGCCATCGTAACACTAAAACGATAGACTGTAGTGTACAAGCCCCCATGTTAAAACCAAGATTCACAAGATTCAAGGATGGGACGATGACATCGCTCCCCATTGACTCAGAATGGGAGACCCGCGGGCCGCCATCTGAGCTCAATACTGTTCAATTCGTGCTTGATCGTCTAAAACCACCATCGGTATGTGCACCGGAACATATACAGATGCCACACAGAAAGTTTCCGAATCAAAATCCGACCTAGTGAAGCTGCGTAAGGGTCGGATGGTTTGCATTGAGCCTAGCAGCTAGCAGAGGCTAATATAAACAGGAAGCCCTGGTTTAAAGGGATAAATCGTATCCTTTTTTTTCACGGTTCACGTGTTGATACCATCCAAAGCTAAGCTAACCATTTCGCTCCGTCTATTAACCCAAATAAAAGCTTAAACAATGCTTTTATATAAAAGTCGATTAAAGTCGCTTGGCAGGGAAGTCCATAGTGACATTGTCGACCTAAAAGTCGACCGGCGCTGATCTTGTAAAGTACAATTTTGAGGTATTCTTTACGTCACTGGAGTGTTTCCAAGTTTCAACAATTTCTTCCACCATCTCAGAGTGAAATATTGTACCTTTTACTCCACTACAATTATTTGGAAACTTTAGTTAAAAGTAGATTTTGATTATTATTACAAAACATACATTAACCACACCGCCCTATTTATGCTTTGGATATTTGAGATGAGCCGATCTAGATCTGCTATTTTCAAAGGATTTTTATACATTTGATTCCAAATGGAAATGTGAAATGGGACATTCTGCATAATAATGAAGAGTGAGCCTACTTGTACTTTTGGTACTTTGAGTATACTTTGTTTGATGCAAATACTTTTGTACTTTTACTCAAGTCAATTTTGACTACCGAACTTGTACTTGTAACAGACTATTTCTACAGTACGGTATTGATACTTTTTGCGACCGTCAGGGAGCAGTTTACTATGAAAACCTCCACCGGCCGTCCGTCCGTCCGTCCGTCCGTCCGTCCGTCACACCTTTGTGACCATCAACAAACGTCACACCTTTGTTGATGTTTAAATCGAAGAGTCTTGGTCCAGGGGAACCAAATCCCTTTTATGCCCATATATGGAGATCCCTGTGATGCCAGGGGAACCAAATCCCTTTTATGCCCATATATGGAGATATGGAGATCCCCGTGTTGCCAGGGTAACCAAATCCATTTTATGCCCATATATGGAGATCCCTGTGATGCCAGGGGAACCAAATCCCTTTTACGCCCATATATGGAGATCCCTTATGTCATCAATATTAAGCCCATATCTGTGAATATCTTTGGGTACCAGATGTCTCCATATATGGTTAAATGGTCCGATATACATCACTGGCCAGAAGACCAAGAAATGGTGCAACCTCGCCCTTTGCTTTTCTCCCTATAGGCATCTTACTGGTAGGTAGTTTAATGAGGAATGCAGTATGGTGGTAGGTAGGTAGTTATGGCCTTTGATGTAAGATTTTCACTTTCTAGGATAACTATATTTGCTATTCCCAGATGATGCCCTTTTAGGGTACCCCTCATGCCCATATATGGAGATCCCCAGGCTTTACTAATTAACATAAGTTTTATGCCCATATATGGAGATCAGTGTCCCAATGTCATTAGATATATGGGCATAAATGGACACAGGCAAACTAGATGGGCTGTATGGATATCCAGATGTGTGATGTAAGTGTTTTATTCCAAATGTGGCACCCCACAGACATATTTCCAGAAACAAAATCCCTTTCATGCCCATATATGGAGATTTCTGATGTCATCAATCCCAGGCCCTGTAAAAACATGGTTGCTATGGTATGAGCAACTTATGTCTCCATATATGGAGATTCAACTTCAATGAGTAACCATGGCAAACTGTCAACTGCCCGTATGTCTTGATAATTGGTAAAACAAACTTTTGGCCTATTTGTGGAGATAAGCGACCAACGGTCGCTTATCTCCCGATTAGGGAGTCTTACTGGTACTAAGTACAAAATGTGAATAGTTCTTCCATCACTGCTAACTACTACAAAATGATGGAGGGTGCATGTGCCCTGAACAGAACAGAACAGAGTCAAGATCAACTGACAACAACGCAACCAATCACTCAAAAAACCTATACAGATCCAACTGCAGAGGAAATTGCCTCTTATTTCAAACATGTTTGATCTTTTAAATCCAGCAGATCTAGAATCTAGAATCTTTATTCTATAGTACGAATATCAATCCCTGTTTTTTAGTCACAGTACGTTTTGTCTAGGTAGTGTAAATGCACAAATAAAGTGGGAATAGTGATTTAGTTGGCATCAAAGCTTTGGTCAGCCTCATGTCTCTCTCTAGCAGTCCATTGGTAATAAATGACACGTGCATGTTATCTGATTTAAGAGGCTAACAATAGCTCTCTGATTGCTTAGTGTAGAAGTAATGTATCTGTCAGCTTATTTGGTGATGGCATATGTTGTATGTTGAAGTGTGTGTTTGCGCGCACGTGTGTGTGTGTGTGTGTGTGTGTGTGTGTGTGTGTGTGTGTGTGTGTGTGTGTGTGTGTGTGTGTGTGTGTGTACTGCAAAACGTAATATCTGCAGCTGTATACCATCCCTAACCCCATTATATGCGTGCCACTTTGGCTAGTAGAAAATAGACAACCTAGGCTACCTGCAAACCAATCTTGTTGTTTATTTTCAAAATATTTTCTCTTTTATGAGCGTAACCTGGCACAACATATTTTCAATGTGGGTCCACGGCCAAATAGCCTTGCCTAATGACATCAATTAATTTGGGTGTCTTTGACATGTGTCTGGTGTTTGGATCTACATTAAATAGCAGTAGACAGACAAACACCTGCATTCATAGAATGTTCATAGACATCTCTCTTCTCTCCCCCTTTAAAAACCTGTTGCTTCATTTGAAGATCCGTTTTGGCTCTGTGACATGGAATCAACTCAACCACCTTGAGGATCCCCAGCAAAAGGCTTCATCATTATAGTAACCAAATGGACCCTTAAGGGTCTGTAACAGAGAGTGTGTAAAATGGAACCACGTGGGGGGTGGACACTTTGGGATCCATTCTATTTGTACACTCTCAGAGATGGGTTGAATCTAGCTGCATGGGGGGTCCTTGAAATTAAAGAAACGTTGAGAATCACTAGTGTGTAATACCCCATTCAGAACGGGTACACATTTTTGTGTATCATTATTTTATGCTTTAACTATTGAAAAATAGCAGATCTAAAAGCTCACAGCACGGCACCGAGTGCCGCGCTGGGAGCTTGTACATCTGCTATTTTTGAAAAATCGTGAAAATTTGAATTTTGACCCGATTCTACAAGTGTCTCTTGAATCCTTCTAAGATTCTTTGAAAAACCTATGATTCTATGTCAGCTATCTGGCCAGCCATCGTCAAAGAAAAGGTCCTTTTCACAACTGGAGCTCAGTTAGTCTGTTCTTGAGAGACTACTATGTCGGTGGTTCTCATACTTTTTCATGTGAAGGACCCCCAAACTGATATTTATATGGCCACGGACCCCCATCTCAAAATATTTAGTTCCAGGGACCACCCAGAAGCAAAATTTTAGTTACAAACGTTCGCTTTGAAAATACATATATTCAAAGATTTGCACACATTTTCACGACTAAAGCATTCAATAATTCTAGGCCTAAATGGGGTATTACATCTTCCATGAATCTCTCCAGTGGTGGAAAAAGTAGCCTACTCAAAATGTATATAGAAATACTCTGTTACAAGTCCGGAATTCAAAATGTACTTGAGTAAAATACAGAGGTATTGGCATGAAAATGTACTAAAAAAAGAATTTACCAAAAAGTAAAAGTACTCATTATGCAGAATGTCCCATTTTCAAATGTACACAAATCTTTTGAAAATAGCAGATCTACATCGCAACGCATTGTGAGCTTGTAGATCTGCTATTTTCAAATGGACGAAATGTAGACTATATAGGGCAGAAGCATAGAGCTATAAGGGCAGAAGTGGTTGATGTTATGTTTTGTAATAATAATCAAAATCTACAAAGTAACTAGTAACTAAAGTTTTCAAATAATTGTAGTGGAGTAAAAGTACAATATTGCCTCTGAGATGTAGTAAAAGTAGAAGTAAAAGTAGAGTAGAAGTAAAAGTACATATAATTGGAAATACTCCAGTAAAGTAGGCTAAAAGTAGGCCTACCTCAAAATTGTACTTAAGTACAGTACTTAAGTAAATGTACTTAGTTACTTTACATTACAGTACACCACTGAGAATCACTTTGATCCATCCAAACAAAATTGAATATTGTGTAAAAGTCATTATTGTCTTTTTTTTAACTGTCATCTATTCTAGATACAATACACATTCAGTGAATTATTATTCCAGACCTTTTTTGTTAAGATTTTGAATTGTTATGGCATATACAGCTCATGAATATCAAAAGCCCATATTTCAAAATATTACCATATTACACTAGACCACTCAAAACAAGGATTTATAATGGAGAAATGTCGACTTTCTGAATTCAGAGTTGCTTGAAGTCCAGTGGGAAGATTCCGCAGTCAATTATGATTTGGGGTGCCATGTCATCTGAAATGCTTTTTTACGCAATAGTATTTTTTTTTTTTTTTTTTAGATGGATCTGAAGTGCAGTTATGTTCCATGCATCTGTCACTCACCTGGTACCACTTGAGCAGTGCCCAGCAGAGCACATAGGCGGCCAGGGTGAACTTAGCCGTCCTGTAGCGCTCCGGTAGGCAGGTCAGATACATGAGCAGCTCCGATCGTCCATGCACGGAGCTCTGCTCTCTGTCATGGTGATGGTGATGATGATCCGCCGATGATCCGCGGCTCTCCTCGGATGAAGTCCGGCCACTGGCCGCAATGATGTCCCTGCTGCCATCATCCATGTCTCCTTATTCCCCGGCGACGGGACGGACGGACGGACGGTGTCGTGTCCCCCTTATGATGATGCAGGAGGGGGTGAAAAACTTAATCTACAACTTCAAAATCCTATTCCAGACGCGTTTAAACGCCTCGCATGGCACTTCTTCTTCTCAGTCGATCTACCGTCATCATACTTAAACAGTTTAAGTTGCAGTCCTGTCATCTGGGTCTGTTCTTAGAATAACAATTAAGCGATTATACTGACTGTTCCAGTGTCGTTAGATGGATGTGCGCTGCGCACAGTGCGCTCCGTGCATGGAATGGATGATGTATGCTTGCAAGTTGCGTGCTGGACAGTCGCGCAACTCCGGAGCATGTTGCTGCTCCCATAGGCTGCTCCAGTCCAGACAGTAATTAACTTGTCAGTCTGTAGAATGAAGTATGAACTGTCTCGAACGCAGCTCGCTTCCTGTTTGAATTTCATTTTTTTCAAAGTAAAACTACTAGTCTTCTTAATTCTGAACGTCCTTATATTAATGTTCAGTCCCAGTGGTGTAAAGAAAGAAGTAGGCTTACTCGTTTTTATTTACTTAAACTTACAGTATCAGCTACTGCACTGCACTGTAGAAATACGTTATAGGCTACTTTCCAAGTAAAAGTCCCAAATTCAAAATGTAGGCTACTTTTTGAGTAAAAGTATAGGCAATTTACAAAAGTATTGTTATCAAAATATAGGCTACTTAAATATATATGCCTACATAATAAATATACTATAAGTTTTCAAATGTAAAATGTGTACAAATATTTTGACAATAGCAGATCTACAAGCTCACAATGCATGCCTCAGAAATGTAGGCCAAGGCTATGACAATTGATTAGATCCTTTTATTTTGGAGGCAAAATATCGATAGGTAGCAGGTGACATTTCATGAGTGACAGATCCGACACATACAACCATATCGCCCTATATAGGCCTAGCCTACCTAATTATGCACAAAATTAAGTTGACCATCTAATTTAGGGATTTGAAGAGAAAGAGTCAAGTAATTCTTTAAAATAACAAAGCCTTTGGTCGATTTGCTTTATTTCATATAGTCTGCCTCCACCTAGTGGTCGTAATAAATTACTACTACACACTGCAGTTGATGAGAACCGTGGCTTCTGAACTTAAACCATGTCAAAACCGCCAAAGGTTGCTATATATTCATGGGTTGCATTAGTAGTCCTAAACCTAAACCGGCCATATTGAGGACCAACACAGGTCCTGCATCCCCTCATCCCTATTTTGGGCTTTACATTAATTTCTTCTATATTTCTTCGCTTTTTACCCACTTTTTATTCCCAATTTAGTTATTTAGTAGTTATGCAAACTGATTCCTTCCCACACACATTTCTGTGTTGTCACTGCTGGACTCACCAAGGAGCCCCCACCGGGAGGATGTAAAGCCTTCATCCTCTTCCAATCCCATGTCAACAATATTACCAAAACAGCCTTTTTCCACCTCTGAAACATTGCCTGCCTCCATCCCACAGACCCACACTATCCCAAACTGCTGCAGAGACACTCTCCACTCAACAACGCCTTCATCACATCCAGACTCAACTACTGCAATAGCCTTCTTTACGGTGCCACCTCCAAAGTACTCAACAAAAACGTCAATATGTGCTAAACTCTGAAGCCCGCCTCCTCACAAAAACCCGATCAAGAGACCACATCACCCCAGTTCTCCATGACCTCCCAGTAAAACATAATTGATTTCAAAATACTGATCACCACCTACAAGGCCCTCAACAACCAGGCCTGCTATCTCTCTGAACTGGTCATAGGGCCTACCTCATGTTCCCTCCCACCCCCTCAGGTCTGGCAATGCCAACCTCCTGGAATTCACCCAAAACACACCTGGGGTGACAGGGCTTTCTCAGTTGCAGCCCCCACCCTTTAGAATCCACTCCCAACTCACATAAAAGCCGCCCCCACCCTTGCTGTGTTCCAAGCCTCCCTCAAAACCCACCCTTTTAGACTTGCTTTCTCCACCTAACTCTACTCTCCCTCTCTGACATTTTATTTTGTTCTGTGTCCCTGCTAATTTTCTTTTTTTCTTTTTTTTCCTTTTTTACTTTTAGCCTTTTACATTTTTCTCTTAATAAAGTTGTTTCTTTTTTACTTCTGTTTTGTAAAGCGACTTTGGGTACCTTGAAAAGCGCTATATAAGTCTGATGTACCATTATTATTAGTGTAATTATAATTTTAATTATCCTACTCCTCCCACCCAACACTCCCTGCTGACAGGTGCCACCACAGCCTGTATGAGGTTGAGGATGTATGCTGTTCATTCCGACCCTGGTTTAGTTGATGATTATTCTAACTTAACCTGGTTGAGTGAAATTATAGAGATGCACTGAGATGCAACATTTTTGGAAAATAACAGGAACAACATTTTTTCCATTTACAATTCATTTTATTTATGGTTTAAATTACTGTATAGTCTATCTAAATGACTACCGCACTGGTCGTCTGTTGCCAATACAAAGACAAAGGACTGTACTTGTTTAATATTTTATTCACAACTTAAACTGACAACCAGCATAAAAAAAAGTTCACGCACTGTAGATTTTACTGCAATCAAAGTTTCAACATGAAACACATAACATGTAAAAATAGCAGCACATCATTTGAAACAATGAACTATGGCTTTTGCTCATGCACTACTACTGTATGTTTGGAAAACTTAAAGCCTGATTTGTACTTAGTTGGTGTGTCAGTGCCAAGCATTGAAAATAACAGATCTACATGTGCGGCTGAGCTTGTCCATGACACTGGCACACGGCACAACTAAGTCTAAGTGTAAACCAGGATGCTGGAAATGCTCCTGTCTCTGACTTCCAGGCCTCAGCCAACTTTTTCAATATAGCATATGCTCGGAACGTTAAAGGACAATAAAGAACCTAAACCCCTCTATTATGGACGGGATGCTGAGGCTGAGGCCTAACGAAAGTGACAAGCAGAAGATGATCGAAAGAGGAATAGACTACCACACTGTACTGAGCTGTGTAGAGAGCCTTCAAAAAAAAGTTCAAGTTGAATGGAAGAATGAAGTTTACAGCGGTATTGTTGGGGGGGGGCAATACAGCATCCTGGGATGTGGAGACTTTGCGGCTTTCTCTGCTGCTATTGAGTATTATACATTTGATGAGCCATAATTTCTATGGACATTTACCACTTAAACCCTTGCATGGGGCAAACGGACCACAACGCCATATGTTCAGACTTCAGAGCATGTATACTGGTTATTCGGTGAAGATATATAGTGCAGCCCAAGGGAAACAGAAGAAAACTATGGAGGAGAAAAACAGACTTTTGTACCTAATCAAACTTAGCTACATCATGTTATCAGTGAAGGTCACATACTATCAGCAAAATGTTATCATTCAGAGGTGACTGCACATGAGCTAGCACAGTGGTTCTCAGTGGGGGGGCAGATGACACTGAAGTGACATGGTCTTTTAAGACCTTTTCAAGAATTTGGAAAATAAATAAAGAACGAACATTACTGTGTTAAAGGTAATGAACTATACTATAAGAACTGGTCAAACATTGGCCAAATATTTTAATAACATAACAGGCAACCTTTTTAAATGTGAGGCATTGTGAGCATGTAGATCGGCTATTTTCACAAAATGTATATGTTGAACCGAGTCAAACAAAATGTAATGGCTTGCCTCCTACAATTCCAAGTGCTTGTCAGGGTGGGGTGGGGTCCCCAGTTCAAATCTGATTATTTTGGGAGGTCGCAACCTGAAAAGGTTGAGAACCATTGAGCTAGGACAGAAAATAAATGGATGCTCTGTCTGAGAGCTTCAGTACAGCGTTACCCGCTGTATCACAGTATATAAGCGCAGGTGACAATAAAGGAATTGACATGATTCTTTTCGCCAGGTTTGTGAGATGCTACACAAGCAGAACAGAATAAAGAAAGAAAGAAAAAGAAACACATCTTTATGGTACACTGGGGGATCTCACACACTGGTCCATCACTGTCATTTGTACGTGTACTGTACACTGTTTGGCATTTGGCATGCATTAGGGATGATATGAAAATGTCATGTCACGATTATTGTGACAAAAAGAAATGCTATTTACGATATTATCGCGATAATCAAAATATCCCCAACATCCATTGTCCTGGGGCCGAAACATAAATCTTTGACAAAAAATAGCCGATCTACAAGCGCGTTGTGAGCTTGTAGGTCGGCTATTTTTGGCAAAGAGATTTGGTAGAGAGTGGGGAAAAAATAGCTGTATCAAGTTAAGTACGTAATTTACCTGTCCGTTTGACCAACTATAGAGGGTTTAAGTGGTACCGGATATGCAGCTCGGCAAATAAAAGGTGAATTGATCCCAGTGCATGATGGAGGACGATTCCACGATAAATTAAATCTCCACGATACGATTATCGTGAGTGTTTTTCATTGCGATAAACAAAAATAGGGATTATCGTCCCATCCCTCGCATGCGTAACACACAATGTGGTAATAGTGTGCACTCAACTAACTCCATGCAGGTCCTCCATGGTAACATACGCCACCTGGTAACAGAGATACAGCCACGTGTGAACATAATGACATGAATAGGGAAGAAAAAATTACGAAAAGAATTCCTTACGTGGATAATAAGGAAAATTACTCAAAAAGTTCACTCCAAATGACTCGATCAGTTATCGCCAATTCATCCGATCCTGAGAAACCAATCTTTTATGACCGAGTGGCACAATTTAAGTGGTATAAAAGTCAATTATATAGTATAGATATAGTATAATATCACTTTGCATTTTTGTGACAGGCTTAGACACGCTGAAAAACCAAGTAAACCAATAAAGTGTGTTTGGTGAACTGAATGATTGATCAACTTATTTGTCTTTTGGGCTGAAATTTATATTGGTGACTCATACTGTATATCTTTGTTTGTTTATTGGCTTTAAATACATTTTAGTTGTGTTCATCTGGTTGATTTTTGTGTTCATCTGGTTGAGATCTTTATTTTGACCATATAGATGAGGAAGAGCTCACTATTAAAATGGTGGTTAGTCTGGTAGATAAAGGCACCTGGCACCCCTAATAAAAAATAAACAAACTCTGTTAATACTGCTATAAAGTATCTCCTTAGACTGTCCAATTTACCGTCATAACTAGCTCTATACATACAGTAGGCTAATGTATGTGTGGCAGGGTATTGTAATCTGTTCTTTCTTTCTTTCTTTGGTCTGTGTCTGGCTGGCTCTCTGTCTGGTTCTCTTTCTGTCTGACAAAAACACCATCAACTTTGATGTTTTGTGAGCTGACCTGTACATGGCAGGGATCAGGGTAGTCACACAGATCATCTGGGAATGCGGTGCGGATCAACTCCTTCAGCTCTGCAGGGTAAACATAAGTGGGATGGCCAGTGCGCCCCTCCGTGACACCAACGCTGCGAAGCACCTATAACACAATGGAAATCACAAGTCCTTATTGAAGCACCTATAACACAATGGAAATCACAAGTCCTTATTGAAGCACCTATAACACAATGGAAATCACAAGTCCTTATTGAAGCACCTATAACACAATGGAAATCACAAGTCCTTATTGAAGCACCTATAACACAATGGAAATCACAAGTCCTTATTGAAGCACCTATAACACAATGGAAATCACAAGTCCTTATTGTAGGAGCTATAGAAGCACCTATAACACAATGGAAATCACAAGTCCTTATTGTAGGAGCTATAGAAGCACCTTATAACACAATGGAAATCACAAGTCCTTATTGTAGGAGCTATAGAAGCACCTATAACACAATGGAAATCACAAGTCCTTATTGAAGCACCTATAACACAATGGAAATCACAAGTCCTTATTGAAGCACCTATAACACAATGGAAATCACAAGTCCTTATTGAAGCACCTATAACACAATGGAAATCACAAGTCCTTATTGAAGCACCTATAACACAATGGAAATCACAAGTCCTTATTGTAGGAGCTATAGAAGCACCTTATAACACAATGGAAATCACAAGTCCTTATTGTAGGAGCTAGGAGCAGCCATACTTAGGGCTGTCACGATATGACATTTTACATGACGATTAATTGTCACTCAAATAATTGCCGATTAACGATTTAATTGTGTTTTTGTCGTTGATAATTACATTTCTGTTTGGCTTTTAGGCTTTGAAGTTGTACATGGTAGATATGACACATAACCTAAATATACAAAGAAATTACTGACATATTTGACAACTTACTACTTAAAAAATAACCTTGATAGTGGAAATAGCCGATCTACAAGCTCACAACGCGTCGCGATGCGACGCATTGTGAGCTTGTAGATCTGCTATTTCCACTATTTCGGACATTTTTCAACATTCACGATTATGACGATTATGACAAAATAATTGCGATAATGTCAAATAATCACGATTAGACGATTATGTAATAATTGTGACAGCCCTAGCCATACTGGTTTCAAACCAGCTGAAGAGCTACACAGTACAACACATTGTGATTGTACGTTGGCTATTTTTGCGAATCACCCTATGATTAAGTATAAAGGGCATAAGTGGTTAATAACATGAAGTCCTATGAGTGCCCATTCTGTGTTTGTCATAACAGAATATTTGGCAGGAATTGGCAAACATTTGTTCGAAATAGAAAAAGGTAAAGTTTGAGTAAAGATATTTGGTGAGAAGGGGACCAAGTATAGACCCCTTGACCCTTGGGTACCGTTCCCAAGGGGTTTATCTAAAAGCTAGTAGACATGCCATTTTCACCAAATCTTTCCCTATTTTGCCAAAATATGACATGACTATATTAGGGACGCTGGTGTTCATGTGGTTAATGGCAGTATTATTAGCCAGTCAATCAATAAAGCACATCATCATCATTATCATAGTCACTAGTGTCTCATCATTCCTCCCTCTTTCTCTCTCATAACATTTGTGGAAAAGCACAGATTTACATCTACTGTAGGCCTATATTAAAGTCATTGGATATTACTAACCAGCTTCCGCTGGATGATTCTGTAGGCTTTCTTGCGACGGGCGTGGTCGGTCCTCAGACGGCTGGCAGCATGGAGCACCGATGCTATCCACACAGGTAATCTGAAACACATCACGGTACTATCGTTAATCGCAATTATTTCCCCCACAATATTGTGACATGTCATTTTCAGAGATAATATGGACTAGTTTGTAAACATCTGAAGTTGCTCCTGTATCTGTTTGCCCGACCCTTGAGTCGTAGCAATACAGTAGCCTATATGTTGTACTTTGTTATGTTGTTATGTATGTCAGTGGTTCTCAAAGTGGGGTCTGGGGATTCATGTTATTTGTTTTCACATTTTTTTACATAAATCTTCTCTTCTGGGGATCCCGGTCACAAACTCTTTGCAGGTATACGGTCCATGGCCAAATACATACATTATCAATTTGGGCGACATGAAAAAGTTTGAGCCACCGTTATATGTTGTATTAGAGTGTTATACATGTTAGCCACTTATATATAACAAATACTTCGTTGACCAGGATTTGAGTTCTACGGAGATACGCATCCAGACAAATTTCAATGATTTCCTTTAACGTTTAACCTACCCAAATGAATGGCAGAGATCAATAAAGGCATCCATAGTTAAAGTTGAGAGCAGGCAATGGCAGGGTCAACTACAGGGGTCAAATCATAGAGTAAACATTGGTTAATTAAGCTGTTATGGCATACATGAACATCCTATAGGGAAAACTATATACGGTACCAGCAAGCAGGTGGGCAAACAAACAGACAAAAACATCTAGAAGAAAAGGTATTGCTGTACCTAGCAGCTTTTTTGTTGCAGTTTGTAGAGATTTAACTGGTATGAGAATGGAGACTCTTTAGACCAGTGGTTCTCAAAGTGGATTTCAGGGACTCTCTAGGTTCCTTACAAGTCTGTAACTTTGACAGTGTACAAATGGAACCAAATGTACCCTAACAGGTTCATTTGGTTCCATTTGTACACTGCAAAAAACCTTCCAATGTCAAAGTTTGAGAACCACTGCTTTAGACCACAGTCTGGTACTGCAGCACTGTTGCTTCAACACTAGAATGACTTTGGGGTAAAAATAAATTCTGCAGGGGCACTCGCGCTGGCCTACCGGTCCAGGCGCATACATACCACATAGGCTATGATGCCTGACAGCGTGTCGCGGGTTCGAGTCCCGATCCCGACGACCTTTGCTGCGTGTCACTCCCCATCTCCCCATTTCCTGTCCAGTCTACTCCTGTCCTATCAATAAAAGGCACACAAGCCCAAAAACAAAATCTAAAAAAGAAAGAAATCCTGCTCCCCAAAGATGCAAATAGTCAGAGAGACACATAGGCTATTGTGTGGCCTATATGTGTGTATATAGCTATTAATAGGCTACACTATATACCATATTAGCCTTACATTAAGACAATGCTTGCCGAGACGTTGGGGCGACGGGCTATGCGGAAGTCTCGGCAGGAATATCTTAACGTAAGGATAACACCATGTGTCTCTGACTGTTTTATTAGATTGAGTAGGCACTGAAACAGAGGGCACCTCAATGTAACTTTTCCCAAAATGTAAACAACTAAAGAATGTATGATTTGGAACATGGTCAGAAATAATGTAAAGTAGTCTACACATGATTTGAACCTGGTACAGTAGGCTATCAAACCTACATTTCCCTCTAAACTTTTGTTCTGTACGCAATTTGGCCAAGACAATTCACCTAGGTAAAACTGAATGTATCCTCTTTGGATCTAGTCAGAAACTTAGCCTAGTTGAGAACTTCACAATAGGTGACACTCTGATAGAAAGAAAAAAACAAATCTGCTACCTGGGTTGCATCCTGGAGGCTAACCTATCCAGTGAAAAAACTACAACAAAGGTAATCAAAAAAGTCAACCAACGAATTCGTTTCTTGCAAAGGGTTGCCCCGCTGATCAATATTAAATCCCGAAAGACACTAGGATGTGCTCTTATTGGGCCCCTCATTGATTACGGAGTCCTTGTCTGGTATCGCGACGCCCCAGCTGCCTTAAAGTTAAAGCTCCAAACAGCCCAGAACAAACTAATTAGGGTTGTGCTTGGTCTCCCTCCTCAGACCCACCTTACCGATCATCACCACGAAAGCGTGGGGTGGCTCAAAGTAGCTGACAGAGTACAGCATCTTGCAATGGGCCTGGTGTACAAGATACACTACACCTCCAAGATACAAACTACTTCTTAAAGGTCAAGGATGTTCACGATCACAACACCAGACCAGAGGCAGCTCCACTAATCATCATCAACGTAGATTTAACACTAAACAAGGCTCTAACTCGTTCTCCTGCTATACCATCAACATGTGGAACGCCCTTCCACAAGCCTTAAAGGAGAGCAAATCCCTAGCCTCCTTCAAAATTGGTCACCTTCAGACAGCTGCTACCCGTGACTTGTAAATAGACTAAGCCCCCAGCCCCCCCCCCCCCCCTTTTTCTTTTTTCTGCCTTTGTATTTGATGTTATGCTTTTAAAACTGATATTATCCTAGATAAAGTATGTTCTATCCGTCTGTCTTTCAATGTTATATGAGATACTTAAATTAAAGTAGTAGTTCCTGTGGAAATAAGCCTCGGCTTTCTAGGATCTCCTTTTAGTTGACCTTGTACCAGTGATTTGTACTGTCATGAAACTGTACATTTTTCTATTGCAAACTTCTAATAAATTATTCAATCAATCAATCAAAGACATGCAAATTATAAACTGTTTTTTTTTTCTTTTTTTTGTTTATTTGATCACTCACATACATTTATCAGGCCATACATCCACTTATTCTTATTCTATTGTTACAGGTGATCAAAAGGAAAAGGCCGAAGCTGAAAGCTTATGAATGCCTATCCTAGTATACATGGAGTAATTACAATGATTGGTTGTTGTAGAAATAGGCAAGTGAATTATGGCTGCACAGTGCACACACAAACACAAGCACGCACACACACACACGCACGCACGCACGCACGCACGTACGCACGCACGCACACACACACACACACACACACACACACACACACACACACACACACACACACACACACACACACACTGATGATTTAGAGCTGTAACTGCTCCAATAGTTTGCTGGACAAACCAGCCTATACTTTTAGTGAAACAAAAATTAGCTTAAACAGGGCGAATCTTCTATGTGAACTTTTGAGGCTAATTGATCATGCTAGCAGCAGAGAACAAGAAGGTTCATTATTGCTGCGTGTTAGCTTCAATTCCAAACTCCAGTAACATAGGCTAAAGCTAAGTAAAAGCATTAGTCTACTTTGTTTTTGTGTGATATTAGAGCCCGTTCTTACCTGGTGGGGTGACGTAGGACATTTAGTGCTGCTGGTACAGCCTGGTGGTAATTCCCCTACTCAGCCAACAGGTGGCTTTGTAGACTGATTGCTTTATTAGAAGCTTGCATGGGAAAAGCCAAAGGTAGGCGGGCAGGCAAGTACAGTTCAGTTCACGATACAAGGTCAACTAAAAGGATAAAGACCACAAGAAAGCTTTTGTGCTTTTTTGAATTTGGGTCCCGTTTTACAACTCATAGGTCTACTCATACTGTACAACATTAAATGACAGACAGCTGCCATACTGCGCCTGCCTACTGCTGTAAACATATCTAATCTCAGATTTCACACTTTGTCTACATGCACCTCCTATATATAGGCTTTATATATGTGTGTGTGTGTGTGTGTGTGTGTGTGTGTGTGTGTGTGTGTGTGTGTGTGTGTGTGTGTGTGTGTGTGTGTGTGTGTGCATATATACATATACATATACATATAGGCCTATACATAATACATGTATATATATATATATATATATATATATATATATATATATATATATATATATATATATATATATATATATATATATATTGATAAAGCAAAAAATGGAAAAGCAGCTGGAATAGAGGGCCTTTATAATGAAGTTCTTAAAGCTCCCAAGATATTGCCTGTTTTGTTTAGTTTATTTCAGACATGTTTTAAATATAGTATTATTCCTTCTCTTTGGTATAAGTCTATCATTAAACCAATTCCCAAATCTGCCAAGAATGATCCAACGGTCCCTCTAAATTATAGGGGCATTAGTCTCATGAGTACTGTTTACAAACTATATTCTAGTATTCTAAACAGTAGGCTCTCTTATTATTTGGAGGAATTTGATATATTGGCTGATGAGCAGAATGGATTCAGGAAGCACAGGGCCTGTATTGATCATATCTATACAGTATCCACAGTGATTAAAGGAAGAATTGAAGAGGGGAAATCTACCTATGCATGTTTTATAGACTTTCAAAAGGCTTTTGATTGGGTTAATAGAGATTTGCTTTTCTTTAAATTACTCCAGAGTGGTGTCGATGGTAGATTTTACAAAGCTATTAAAGTATTATATGAGGTTCCTGTAGCATCTGTTCAATTGAATGACTTCACTACTGGTTGGTTTTCAACACCATTTGGAGTGAAGCAGGGAGATGTTTTATCTCCATCTTTATTTGCTATCTTTGTTAATGATCTAGTCCAGGAGATTAAAGACTCCGGTCTAGGGGTCATGTTGGATGATGTTGTTGTAAGCTGTTTACTTTATGCGGATGATATAGTCCTCCTGGCAGAGTCTGGAGATGCTTTACAGAAGATGCTGAATATTGTTCAATTCTGGTGCTCAAAATGGAGGCTTATGATTAGGGTCAGTGACGTGACGCCCCAAAAAACATGTTTTTTAAAAAACTTTAAATAGCAGGCATAAAAATTATTTACTTTTGTTCTACTCACTCTCAACTTTATGGAAACACATTTTGTTTTTAGATATTTTATTGGAATCAGACTTTATTGAGCAGTTTGTTGTACTTGTGCCTAAAACCGTCATCTGGTGTGACATGACAATAATTGTTCATAAAATGAAAATGGAGTACACCTTTCTTAAGTTACTCACTTTATCAAAGTCCTTTATCATAACTAACCTGTGATCCACTATAGTTTTGTGAAAATTAATTGAATCTGTATATTTTTTTCATAATCAACACTCTGTGTGAGGCCCATGTTGTCGATCTTTCAACATATTTTAATTTTATTCTGACAAAAACTTTCTTTAAAATTACACAAATATTTGTGACTCTTCCTGATACTATTTTCTATGTAAACCATACACATTTTTTCGGTTTCATCATTAATAAAGGTATGATTTCTCACTATTTGGAATGTCACACCAGATGACTTAGTGTCACACCAGATGACCATATCTTCATGTGTCAAAGCAAACTGTGTTTTAACCTACCTATTAGTGAGTACTGAACTTTACTGATTGATTAAACAATTACCCAGGAAAAACAGCAACAGTAAAATTGCTTTAACATTAAATAACATGGCCTTAATATTTCTGAACAGGATAGTATTGTTGGGCCTTAACATAGGATAACAAAGAATTGTAGTAGTAGATGGATGATGAGGATGTGCACAGGAATGCTACGCACACCTAAGTCTTCTGCCGGCCCACGGCAGAAGGATCTTAAAGAGACAATAAGGTGCATAGCCACACTGGGAGCCAAGGCAACATTTTATTAACACCAATTATTGGAAACAACTCAGCATTCAGGTGTATTACTTTTTTCCGAAGTCTCCTGAACTTGAACACAGCATTTTGAGTTGAACAAATTTATTTACGAATCATGTCGTTACACCACATCTCCACTAGCTAAAGAGTGCTGGTTTGTGCAACTCCGAAAATAGCTGATCTACAAGCTCTCGCAGCACAATGCGTTGAGAGCTTGTAGATCAGCTATTTTCGCTATGTTTGTCTCGGGTCCTACCTTACCTCATTGTCCAGTCCAGTGAGTGAAAGTACAAAAGTATTAGATTAGATTAGAATAGACATTTAGACTGCATTGTACATCAGCCAGTCACATTTGGTGAGGGTATCTAGACATTTAGACTGTATTGTACATCAGCCAGTCACATTTGGTGAGGGTAGCAAACCGTTTGCCCTGTTGCGGTTCTGCTATGCCACAGACAACTTCCTGCTCTTTGTAGAAAATGCAGTCTCGCCCCTTTGGCCAGACAAAACCATTTTTCATTTTTCCAAGTTGATTCATGCAGTTTATCTCTAGCCCCTCCTTATTAATGGTAACAATCTGCCCCACATATGGCTTTCCCTCATATTTGATTATGACAAACTGTCCTTGTGTGTATTCATCTGAGGAGGTGTCTGAATCCTCAGCTTGGGCCTCTCCAATAGATGCACTTGTGTCCAGCACCTGAGTAGAAGACCTTCAGGAGGAGACATTTAAATGTAATTTATTTGTCAGGTAGATTGTTTTTAGTAGTAAAATGTAATTACTAGCAAGTCCTCAAGTTTGCCAAGTATGTTATACTCACTGAGCTCCGGAAGCTGTTTTGGGCCTGCAGCTGACCTGGGAAGGGGGCAGTTCCGCAGATGGGCCACCACTTAGTTAAGGAAGAAAAGGAATGAATGGATGACATAAGTTACTTTATTGTCATTAAACAGGTACAATTACAGGTATCATAAAATTGGCAAAGAGAATGATTTAGTTATACTTACTCATCACTTGTCTT
Source organism: Nannobrachium achirus (assembly GCF_963921795.1). Taxonomy (NCBI): domain Eukaryota; kingdom Metazoa; phylum Chordata; class Actinopteri; order Myctophiformes; family Myctophidae; genus Nannobrachium; species Nannobrachium achirus. The sequence continues at coordinate 26,385,601 of NC_137828.1, read as the reverse complement.
GTCACCTGGCACCTCAGCCCTGGAGACTTGGTCGAACTGTAATTTCCGTGGGTTGTGACAGGTGCAGATCTGAGGAAACTGGCAGAAACAACTCAGGTCTCTGTAAACTATCTTTCCCGGGAAGATAGAAAGAACCTGGTGCGTAGTGCTGATGCCAGTCACTGGACGCACTGATGGAGGGACCATTTCATCCATGTTGGATATCTTCTCTTCTTCGATCCACATGACAGTGACTTTTTCAGAGGACTTCTGTAAATACTCACACAGATCCCTCGGTGTTTGTAGGTCACTGCCTCCGAGGACATACATGTCTGCCTTACGCTTCAGCACCCCTCCCACACCATCAGGTGCGCCCTTTCCATGGGAACGCTCTGAAAAGTTCCAGGTGACCCTCTTGAATCCCCATGTATAAGGAATGCTGCTCATGAGGAAGCAGTTTGTGCGATTCCGGTACTGGGTTGCTGGCCCATCACTGAGGACATGCAGGGTGTCAATTGCATTGTCTTGTTTTCCTCGGAAATCATCAATAACTGGCTTGATGTGTGCCCACACAGCACGCTCATCATGGCGTAAGGACTGTGAAATGGTGGCATAACACTGGGAGCCACTGACTGAGTAGGCAACTCCGGTATGCACTGTTGCCTGCTGCCTATTGCCACCAAAATGAAACGCCTGAATCTCTGTGTTTAGTTTACATGCATAGTTCTCAGAAAAGTCTATATGCAAGACCATTTCCTGGGTTGGATGCTCTCCTTGATGTGTCTGAACTGCTTCACCTGATGAAGCCAGTTGAGCTGATGACTTGCAATCGCACTGAGCCTCTGGTTGAACACATCAGTGAGTCCAAATTAATCAATTTATTTGAATTGTGCTAAATCTATAACTAGTAGTCCTACTTTTTTTCCTTCTTTTTTTTTTGTTTTGCTGTATCCAAGTAAGGATAAGAACAGCTATGGTTTTGTTTAAATGCCCTTCCTCCATATCCATTCATTCATCACTATACAGTATGTTTGTGTATTTTGGAAATAATAAAATCACATTTTCTGTACCACCCATTTTCTGTTGTCAAGTGTCTTATATTAACTGCTTATAACGGATAGTTATTATAAAGTGTTACCACAATATAAGGTTTAGGTTTCTGTGAAGGGGTTTCTGCTCTGTCTGATGAATTTGCTGTATCACCGAATGAAGCTAAATTAAATTATGTAAAAATGTTTAAAACGTTGTTTTAAACATGTTAAAATGTTTTAAATGGACAAAAGAAACATGGGACTTGTTATTTATTGTTATGTCTGTAGGAAAATACAGTATATATCATCTGGTGTGACAATCAAGTCATCTGGCGTGACAAGCAGATATGTCACACCAGATGACGAAGTGTCACACCAGATGACGTTTTCTGCATTTAGGACTACCTTGAGGCTACCAGGTACACATTAGCATGCTAACAACATGCTAGCTATAACAAAACAACCTAGATTTACATGTAATTATGACCAAAGTTTCAAATAACTTTTGCTTTATTAATGAAAAAGGTGTCACACCAGATGACATCCAGAAGTGCCACACTTGTCAAAGTTTCAACAAGATGGCATTTCATGAAAATGTTAAAATCATAACTCACCTCAGACACCTGTCTTGCAGTTGTGCTGGGAGTGCTGAATAGCCTTACAGAAGAAGGACCTCTCTAGCCCAGTAGGTGTCCAAATTATTGCCTGTTTAATTTTTCCAAACTAGTGTCACACCAGATGATTTTGGTTTGGGGGACAAAATCTTTTTGATCAGAAATGACTGAAAACATTATGCTTGGACTTTGAAAAGATATAGGCTCACAAATAGACATTTTTTTTTGCCTAAATTCATTTTTAAATGAATTTTAGCAATTCTTTTTCTTAGTTTTATTCAAGTTCCCACTTTGAGAAACAAGGTCGGGACAGTCACACCAGATGACATTTACCATGTTTGGTTGAAGATTCTGAAGAAATGAGGAATGAAATGTTTTAATCTTGAGTAAGTTCACATAAAGCTTAATGTCCTGCACAATATTCAGAAGGTTTTTGACAAATATATATTTTTTATTTATACATGTTTGACACCGAGGACAGCGAAAACGCTACGTCACGTCACCCACCCACTAATCAAAGTAAAACTCAGATTATGCACTTTAGAAAAAAAGGCACAGTAAGATCTCTTCAGAACTTCTCATTTGGTACCCTGTCTTTGGACTATACTGAAGCATATAAGTACTTGGGCTTTACACTAGATGAATTCATGTCTTATGATTCTGGAATTGCAATATTGGCAGACTCTGCGGGTAGAGCTGTTGGGTCAATAATTAGTAAAATGAAATTTTGTAAAGATATTGGTTATTCCACATACTCACAGCTCTATGATGCATGTGTTTGTCCTATACTCGTTTATGCTGCAGGTGTTTGGGGTTTTAAGGACGTCAAACAGGTACATTCTATCCAGAATAGAGCCATAAGGTGTTTCCTTGGGGTACATGCATTTGCCCCATCTCTTGCGATCCAGGGAGATATGGGTTGGGAACCGATGGAGATCAGGCAAAAGGGAGAAGTGATTCGGTTGTGGAACCGCCTCGTTAATATGTCAGAGAGTAGGTTAACAAAAAAGGTCTTCAACTGGGATAAGGCACACAATGGGCCATGGACGAAGGGAGTTTTTTCTATTCTCAGAGAGGCAGATCTGGCGTATGTTTTTCTTAATATGCTTTGTTGTAACATTAACTTGTTGAAACAAAAAATATTTTGTAATCACAAAGAGAAATGGTCAAACGACATATGGTCTAAGCCAAAACTTAGATCATATGTCCAGATTAAGCATTGTTTTGGTACTGAGCCCTATGTCAAATCCTTTTTAACCAGAAACCAACGGTCATTGTGTGCTCAGCTGAGAGCTGGTATCCTACCTCTAGCTATTGAGGTGGGGAGGTTCTCAGCTGTACCAGAAGAGAATAGGATATGTAATGTATGTGACCTGAAAGATGTTGAGAATGAATTTCATTTCATGTTTTATTGTACTCTATATGATGATTTGAGGGTCCCTTTGTTTGATGTAATGCAAAAACGAAAACCTGAGCTGTTCTGGGAAGATGATGGACAGAAGTTAGAATGGTTGTTTAATTATGAAGTCTTTAAGACGGCACATTTTGTTTCCCTAGCCTGGAGTAGAAGACAGTCTCAGCTCTTCAAATAGTAGCTTGAGTGTTAAAGTTGGTTATTTGTTTGATCATTGTTTGTGTGAATTGTTATGTCGGTGAATTGTTTTTGTTAAATGAAATGTAAAGTGTCCTGTAAGTCCATATGGGCTGGGCTTCCTTGGAAGCATGACACTAAAATAAAGAAAAATCAATCAATCATATACAGTTCTTACGTTGTTCCTTGGGGTCATATTAGCCAAGAACAGTTGAGATATTCTCTCCTAAATGAAGCGCATACATATCTTAGCCAGGTCCTATAGACCAGGGGTCTTCAACGTTTTCAGGCTAAGGACCCCTTAGTTGAGAGAGAGATGAAGCAGGGACCCCCACAACCCTTTCAGAGATTCCATATAGTTTCATGGTTTGACAGCACAATCATCAGCGTGTTTTGGATTCATGTCAGTTTGTGTTTTCAGATATTTAACCACTTGAACCGTCAACACTTAATACACTTGACCTTTCACTCTGTACTTAGTCTGCTCTTTTTCCCCTCTACACCAAAGCTTTTTGCCAAAAATAGCCAATCTACAAGCTCACAACGCCTTGCAGCGCGAGGCGTTGTGAGCTTGTAGATCTGCTATTTTTGGCTAAAGTTCTCAGAATATGGACGCTACAAAAACAATTTCTATCACACAAAGATTTGAGGACCCCTATAGTAACTCTGAGGACCCCCTAGGGGTCCCGGACCCCCTGTTGAAGACCCCTGCTATAGACTAAAAAGGATTTAACGTAGAGGTGGCGTTCCACAGCTTAGGGGCCCGGACTGCAAAAAGCCCAGCACATCCTTTGTGATAAGCTGGGCTGTGGGAGCCTCCAGGAGGACCAGGTCTGAGGACCTGAAGCTGCACACAGGCTTGTAAGGTTCGTCAGAGATATAACTGGGAGCCTGAGTGTCCATTCACATGCAGCTTTAAAAGTCAATCATAAAATCAATTCTGAAACTAACGGGTAACCAGTGAAGAGCAGCTAAGCTGGGGGTGATATGGTCATTAGAGTTGGTCAGCAGTCTGGCAGCTGTATTAATTGAAGAAGGGATATTGCTTTTTTGCAGAAGCCATAATGTGCACACCTTTGTGAGTGTTAGGTCAGCTGACACAAACAAAAACAAACACAAAGGATGACCACAGAATCTAAATAATCAAATGGACATGTGTGTAATGTATACTGAAATGCAAAAAGGAAAATGCAGAAAAAGTTGGTGGACAATGTTTTGTGTCCCTGTCAACTGATTTATGTAAATTAATGAAAGGCAAATGCTTCAACCTAGCTGGGAGATGTGTAACATCTGAACATTCAGATCTATACAGATCATCATTATTATTACATGTGTATACAGTATATGTAATATCTTTAAACTTATTTACTCTTTTGAATAACTTTTTTGAATACTTTTCAGTGATAGTGCTATGCATTCAAATACTGACATGGGTGAACTTGAAACTTTGTGCATGCATTTGTGTGCATGCCATCATCATTGCATGTCAATGAGTGTGTTTGTTCATCCTCTGCTAGGAAGGTAACGCTCTACGTGCCTGACGCCTGATTATGGATCCCACTGGAGAAGATGGATGGAAACAGTAGGCTATATAGCGCTCGTTTTCACCAGCGTCGGCAGATTAGCTACTCACCAGCGTCGGCAGATTAGCTACTCACCAGCGTCGGCAGGTTAGCATTTCACCAGGTTAGCATTCACCAGCGTTAGTTTTACTGAGGTTAAGGTTAGGGTTAGGGTTAGGGTTAGATTTAGGGTTAGGGTTAAGGTTATAAGGTTAAGGTTAAGGTTAAGATTAAGGTTAAGGTTAAGGTTAGGGTTAGGGTTAGTGTTAGGGTTAAGGATAGGTTTAGGTTTTGGTGCACCTCTGCCGCGGTCCAAGTGACAACAATGGAGCGCTGCGGCTCCCTACATCTGGTTCAGCCAATCACAAGCTTCAAAAATTAGTCCGGCGGGGCGTGGTTATCCATCTTTCCCAGTGGGATCCATAATCACTGACACACACACACACACGCACGCACGCACACACGCACGCATGCACACATTTCACCTTGTGTTTTTGATGATGGCTGGATATTCATGTTCATCCATCATGAGAACTGTCAGAATATGAGAACTATTTGCATGTCCAGCCACCACTGAACATTAAAAGGTGCTATACTGCATGTGTGGACAGCAGAGCACACAGAGAAGACGACTCCACAGCAGGGCAAAAAGGTTTGATTGCAAAAGGTACAACATTATGTATTTTGAGTTATATTATGAAGTTGATTTAGTATTATGTTGTAGTGTAATTTTCATTAGAATGTATGTTTTAGAGGTGATCTGATTATCATTATGTTAGAGATGTCTTGCTATTCAAAGTGTAACTTATCACTATATGTGCCTCTCTCTGTCTCTGTCTGTTTATTGTTACTTTTCATTTGTCCGTCTCTCTATAAGACTTTACTGAATTGTGAAAAGACAGAGGGTGCAAAGCTGCCAGGAAGATGAACACATCAAATGAGTCTGTCATCTACAGCAACGTGGACATTGTACAAATCTCCAGCACAACAGTCAGCCTGGTCCTGGGAGTCCCCATCAACAGCTGGGTTCTGTGGCTGGTATTAACCGGACCAGCTGGTACAATGGCCTCAGACATTTTCACACTCAATCTGAGTGTATGTGAGATCATCTTCAGCTTGTTATTTCTTTCCCTTTTTATCAAGCCAATTTCCCTGTTTGAAACATTCGTTTATGCTTTCCTGTTAACTGGACGTCCTGTCTTCCAGAGCTGTATGTGTGTAGAGAGATTCATGGCAGTGGTTCACCCAGTGCTCTTCCTCAAGTTCAAACCCCTCAGGTACAGGGTGGCTTGCTCTGCGTTGGCCTGGTTGGTCATCATTGTGGTTCCACTAGTGTACATGCTAATATGCATGCTTTTGGGTTTTAACAAGGTAATAATGTATTTTTATGTGGGTCAATGCCTATTTTTCATGTCAGTGATGCTAGTGTGCAGCCTTGCCGTTCTCAGGGTTCTGAAACAGCCCATGCCAGGGGAGATGGGGAGGGAGAGGGAGAGGGACAACAGCATGAAGAAGAGAGCCTTCATTATCATCTGCCTGATCATGGTGTCATTTTTAGGAAGTTTCTTAATTTGGTGCATTATTCTCATTTTTGTCATGCAAGGAAGTGACCTTGATTTTCTTTATATTATATCTATGTTTATTACTGTGGTCGCTGGGTTGGTTCAGCCACTGCTGTACCTCTGCCAAAAGACTGGCAAACTGCCCTGTGTTAAACCTATACAAGGTACGTAGATACTGTAATCACATAGTGGACTCCCAATAATTGTCTCCACCAGCCGAAGGCTGAGGGAGAGTATGTTTTCCCCTCCGTCCGTCCGTCCGTGCGTGCGTGCGTCCGTGCGTCCGTCCGTGTGTCCTCGCAGTTTGTGTGCAGCTAATCTCAGTCGCCGTTGGCCCGATCGCTGCCAAACTGAGCACACACACTCCCTGGATGCCAATCTAGAACCTCTGCCCCACATTTTTCAAATCAACCTCATGGTGGCGCTATAACAGGCCGATTTGTGTGGCCTGGTTGTTACCAGCTAATCTCCGGCGCCGTTGGCCCGATCGCTGCCAAACTGAGCACACACACTCCCTGGATGCTAATTCAGAACCTCTGCCCCCCATTTTTAAATCAGCCTCATGGTGGCGCTATAACAGGCCGATTTGTGTGGCCTGGTGGAGACCTGTGCTCGGAAGAGCACTGCTTCTAGTTATATCTGCAGTTATACTAATGAATCAAGTATAGTGAGGGGTCATGGCTAGTAGTTGTTCAATGATTAATGTAATTGTATATTGTGTTATTTTATTTTATATGTATATACTTTTATCTCTTTGCAATGTTTCTTAGCTTGTTTTGCTGTAACCTTTTAAGCACTTATTATTTTGTGTAACAGTGTAACCACAGTGTACAATAAATAAAGTTTATTACTGTTGTAGTGGGTAGACAGATATAATCCACATACTATCATTGTGAACACTCATAAGTATGTAATGATGTGTGTTTTAGCTGCACCAGTTAGTTGTTTCACTAAAGTCAGACTCACACACAGGTTTTTTTTTGTTTTAATTGTCTCCACCAGCCGAAGGCTGAGGGAGAGTATGTTTTCCCCTCCGTCCGTCCGTCCGTGCGTGCGTCCGTGCGTGCGTGCGTGCGTCCGTCCGTGCGTCCTCGCAGTTTGTGAGCAGCTAATCTCAGTCACCGTTGGCCCGATCGCTGCCAAACTGAGCACACACACTCCCTGGATGCCAATCTAGAACCTCTGCCCCACATTTTTCAAATCAGCCTCATGGTGGCGCTATAACAGGCCGATTTGTGTGGCCTGGTTGTGAACACTCATAAGTATGTAATGATGTGTGTTTTAGCTGCACCAGTTAGTTGTTTCACTAAAGTCAGACTCACACACAGGTTTTTTTTTGTTTTAATTGTCTCCACCAGCTGAAGGCTGAGGGAGAGTATGTTTTCCCCTCCGTCCGTCCGTCCGTGCGTGCGTCCGTGCGTGCGTGCGTGCGTCCGTCCGTGCGTCCTCGCAGTTTGTGAGCAGCTAATCTCAGTCACCGTTGGCCCGATCGCTGCCAAACTGAGCACACACACTCCCTGGATGCCAATCTAGAACCTCTGCCCCACATTTTTCAAATCAGCCTCATGGTGGCGCTATAACAGGCCGATTTGTGTGGCCTGGTTGTTACCAGCTAATCTCCGGCGCCGTTGGCCCGATCGCTGCCAAACTGAGCACACACACTCCCTGGATGCTAATTCAGAACCTCTGCCCCACATTTTTTAAATCAGCCTCATGGTGGCGCTATAACAGGCCGATTTGTGTGGCCTGGTGGAGACCTGTGCTCGGAAGAGCACTGCTTCTAGTCTTAAATTATTTTGAAAACTGGTTGCATCACAGACTACAGGATAATCTGATAATATTCTCTTACCATGTTATTGTCTCCACCAGCCGAAGGCTGAGGGAGAGTATGTTTTCCCCTCCGTCCGTGTGTCCGTCCGTCCGTGCGTCCGTCCGTGCGTCCGTGCGTCCTCGCAGTTTGTGAGCACCTAATCTCAGTCGCCGTTGGCCCGGACGCTGCCAAAGTGAGCACACACACTCCCTGGATGCCAATCTAGAACCTCTGCCCTAAATTTTTCAAATGGGCCTTTTCTAGCGCCACCTAGTGGCCGATGTTTCGCGTCCGTGCGTCCTCGCAGTTTGTGAGCAGCTAATCTCAGTCGCCGTTGGCCCGGTCGCTGCCAAAGTGAGCACACACATTCCCTGGATGCCAATCTAGAACCTCTGCCCTAAATTTTTCAAATGGGCCTTTTCTAGCGCCACCTAGTGGCCGATGTTTGCAAAACACATTTCTGTGCACTATTCTTACAGATTTTGTCCAAAAATCCTACAAATCGGTAGGCAGTATCTCGACAGTCATGTGATCGACACAGATCTGTCCGATTTGGCATATTCCATCCTGATTGGCTAAGATTGGCTTCCAAAGTTTGTAGGATTGAGCCGTTTTGAACAAAATGCCTCAAATCACAAACGCAAAGTGCAATTATCATGAAATCGCGCACACACGTTCACACTAGACCGAGGAAGAAATGCCACGTATTTTTTTTTAAATTCTTCTCTTTTTTTTATCTTACTTAGTCTTGTGTATCCGCCCCGTACAGGAAGTAATGTCACAACTCGCTGACATCACACTGACATCACTTCCTGTACAGAAAGATTACAGAAGGTCACTCAAGCGACAAGGTTTTCCAGGGTAAATGCGACCTTTGGTCGCAATAATAGAGAGCGGACAGCCCAGCCCCCAGCCATTCACTTCAATGCAAGTGCTCAGTGGCGTTTTGAAGCATGCGGAAGTAGCTGAATCCAGGTGCATTGTGGGTGAATCCAGGTGCATTCTGGGGGAAATTGGAACCAAATTTAGTTCCAAAATGTTTGACGTCGAGACGTAATGAGGTCACAATCGACGTCGACGTCCATTGAACCCTATTGTAGACCCCAGCGGCGCGCTCTTATGCTCGTGCATGTATGTTCCACCCCACCTGAAATTCCAGCTTTGGCCAGTAGGGCGGCCGCTTCAACATTTACAAGCCGTTCTGGGGGCTTGGTACAAAAATGCTCACTATACATTCGGACACTAGTTCAAAATGGCGGAGCCCCATTTTAGTACACTACATTAGAGAACTAGAAGCAGTGCTCTTCCGAGCACAGGTCTCCACCAGACCGTGCGTCCTGGTGAACTGATCGGTGGAGTTATAGGTAAAACCACAAATCAGCCTGTTATAGCGCCACCATGAGGCTGATAAAAAAAAAAAAATATGTGGCATTTCTTCCTTGGCCTAGTGGGAACATTTTGTTCAAAACATTTTGTTCAAAACGGCTCAATCCTACAAACTTTGGAAGCCAATCTTAGCCAATCAGGATGGAATATGCCAAATCGGCCAGATCCGTGTCGATCACATGACTGTCGAGATACTGCCTACCGATTTGTAGGATTTTTGGACAAAATCTGTAAGAATAGTGCACAGAAATGTGTTTTGCAAACATGGGCCACTAGGTGGCGCTAGAAAAGGCCCATTTGAAAAATTTAGGGCAGAGGTTCTAGATTGGCATCCAGGGAATGTGTGTGCTCACTTTGGCAGCGACCGGGCCAACGGCGACTGAGATTAGCTGCTCACAAACTGCGAGGACGCACGCAATCCTACAAACTTTGGAAGCCAATCTTAGCCAATCAGGATGGAATATGCGAAATCGGACAGATCCGTGTCGATCACATGACTGTCGAGATACTGCCTACCGATTTGTAGGATTTTTGGGCAAAATCTGTAAGAATAGTGCCCAGAAATGTGTTTTGCAAACATCGGCCACTAGGTGGCGCTAGAAAAGGCCCATTTGAAAAATTTAGGGCAGAGGTTCTAGATTGGCATCCAGGGAATGTGTGTGCTCACTTTGGCAGCGACCGGGCCAACGGCGACTGAGATTAGCTGCTCACAAACTGCGAGGACGCACGGACGCGAAACATCGGCCACTAGGTGGCGCTAGAAAAGGCCCATTTGAAAAATTTAGGGCAGAGGTTCTAGATTGGCATCCAGGGAGTGTGTGTGCTCACTTTGGCAGCGTCCGGGCCAGCGGCGACTGAGATTAGGTGCTCACAAAGTGCGAGGACGCACGGACGGACGCACGCACGCACGCACGGACGCACGCACGGACACACGGACGGAGGGGAAAACATACTCTCCCTCAGCCTTCGGCTGGTGGAGACAATGAGTGGCGTAGACAGAAATTTAATTTTAGTAGGCAAAATGCCAGCCGAAATGCCAGTCAAAATGCCATGGGGTACATTTCTTGCAATCAAATTTTTGTCTTAGGACTGCAACAAAAACAAAAAAAAATATTGTTGAACTCAAGTCTCCATGGTGTGAGTAATCAATAGAAGAAAAGTCATTTTGAGGGTGAACTACTCCTTTAATGAAATACATTTTATTTTGTATTTGTTAAACTTATGGACGAGGCTTGCTTAACAAGTTTTAATATGCTACAGCTGGAGAGACAACAAGACGTCAATTCTTAATCCAGCAGTGCTGGATTTAAACAACACAATGATCACGTATTGTGTTTGGAAGCTGTTTACTTACTACATTAAGGACTTTATTGATTTGGAACAGAGGATATCCTACAGGTAGGAGGAAAGCAGAGTGGACTTTGTTCAGTGTGTTATTGTCTCTGTTGTTGCGACTTGAGTTAAATGGCCCGGCAGCCCAAATTTACATTTCTAAAAGGGTAACACTTTCTCAATGGCCCGGCCGCCTACTAGTCAATGAATGGAACTGGTTGAGCGACATTCTATAGGCCTATGGTCCTCTCCACACTGTACTGTCCAGTCAGGTCTTTAAACAATGGAAATAGAGATTTATTTATTTTTAAATTTAGGCGAGATCAGCTCTCAGTTAGTAGGTGGGCGCCTTGTTCGCCTAATGTTCCCTACGCTTCTGTAGAGAATAGGGTGGATTTTGGCCGCAGCCCATGTATGGGTGTAGGTACTGTGGAAGCTCCATAAAAGGACACATGTGGACATAGTGACATCACAAGCGGCATGATGTAGACATCAGCAAAGGGATATAAGGCAACGTGTCAGTTGGCTGTGTGTCTGTGAGTCAAGTTAATAGCTGTAGATGAAAACCAAAATACAAGTCCAAAGGAAAGATGTACCACCCTAAACCCTTTACATGGTTTATTAAAAATCGCTGGATCATCCTTAGTACTTTACTAGGGCTTGGCTTTGTTTACTACCTATCTGTAAACTACCAAACGTCTCCCACCTGCTGCAAGACCAAGGAATTTGATCCACTACTGTTGCATCCGATAGATCCTGCCTCTGGCACCAGCAATGGACATGCCACCAGCACCGGACACGGATCCACAAGACCCATTCTTCACCGAAGACCGAAGCTCACCCCCAGGACTGTTGATGCCCCATGGCCCGTTTATCGCCCCAGCGACCCTAACATGAGGTATGAGTTGTCCTCAATGACTGGCCAAAGAATATCAAAAGAATACATTGAGGACCTGCCAGTGTGCTCTGCCATCATCCAGGGAGACATGGCGACCACCAAGAAGGATGAGATTTCTCGACTTCTGGGATCGAGGGAGAGACTGTCAAATGATTTCTACCTTAGCATGGCAAGGGACTGTGACGCTTACATAGAAAACAGAGGGTTTATCACGGTGCCGCTCAGTGCAGAGGAGAGGGACTTTCCGATCGCCTTCTCCATGGTCGTCCACAAAGATGTAGAAATGTTCGAAAGACTGTTGCGAGCGGTGTACCAGCCTCAAAATGTGTATTGTGTTCACGTGGATCAAAAATCAAAGGAGGAATTCCAGGAAGCTGTGAGGGCCATCGTTTCCTGTTTCCCAAATGTGTTCATAGCTAGCAAACTCGAAAGTGTGGTTTACGCTTCATGGTCTAGGGTTCAAGCGGATCTGAACTGCATGAAAGATCTGATGCGGTCTCCTGTCCAGTGGAGATATTTGATCAACACTTGCGGCACAGACCTGCCCATTAGGACTAATGCAGAGATGGTTCAGACACTGAAGCTTCTCAATGGAAGGAACGCAATGGAGTCTGAAGCCATGCCAGAACGCAAGAAGCCACGCTGGCAGTACCATCACACCGTATACCATGGCACCGGTACTGAGCAGTTTGAATATTCTAATGTTGTACATAAAAATACAGGAATCAGGAAGACACCTCCACCAATCAACATCCCCATGTTCTCAGGAAAAGCTTACTTTGCGGTCACCAGAGATTTTGTAGAACATGTGCTGGGGGACTTAGAGGTTCAGAATTTTATGGAATGGTGTCAGGATACCTATTCGCCAGATGAACATCTGTGGGCGACTCTCAACAGGATGAGCTCTGTGCCCGGGTCACAGCCTGCCCACAGAATTTCCGACCTGTCTGACATGAATTCCATTGCTCGCCTGGTGCATTGGAGTGATCTTGCTGGTGATATAACAAAAGACACCGCCTACTCTCCATGCACTTCGACGGTTAGAAGAGGGGTTTGTGTCTATGGGATTGGTGAGCTCCACTGGATATTTCAACACCATCACCTCATGGCAAACAAATTTGATCTAGAAGTTGATGACATTGCAATTAGATGCGTTGAGGCAATTCTCCGTTTCAAAGCATTCAGACACCTGCCCGTTGGGGCCAGTTGAAAATACCAACAATAGTTTGAAGTTGAACGTCTCTAGGCTCAACAAACGTCTTTGTCAAGGTTGCCATGCATCAGACCTTTCTTTATGCAGAGTGAGGAGTAGACATACGCGACGGCGTGTCTTCTCTGCTCAAAGGGAAAATCCTTGAAAAAAACTGACCCAAAAAACGGCCCCACAAGACTATGGTTTAGTGATGTCATCACTTTTCACACATTTGTGGGGGGCCGTTTTAGCCCAAGGAATGTTTTTCGGTGCAAAACAAATGCTTGCAATGGATTCAGAATCATGAAAAACCCCTAGTTTGACCCCTCATATGCTACTTAAAGCAAAAGTGCTTTTTTCTTGTATAAAGTTAATCAACTCTAGCGGCTGATAACAGCAACTAGGTTATCATACAAAAATATAATCTGCAGATATAGAGCTTTTCAAAAATGCATGGTAACCTTTGCCACCTTTTGGATACCGACATCTCGTATGGCCGGCTGCAACATATTCTCACCTTTAAAGCGTCATACAACCGACGCCTTGTCAAGTACTGTACTGCGTCGGACGAGGGGACGCATTGGGTATGCCTACTGTATCAAGGGTTGGACGAATTGGGTATGGCCAGTGGTCTAAGAAGAAAGAAAAAAAAAGTTGTTCCAGAAGCGAGATTTGATACCCCTATGAAGGGTTACCAGCCACCCGACGCTACCGTTCACGCCACTATAAACGACGTCTCAGGCGCCGATGAGCCCCGAGAGCCGCCGCCGAGGGAGCGGTAGCGACCGAGTCGCCGCGGGGAACAGTGCGAACTGTTGTCTCCTTAGCTCAGTCGGTAGAGCATGATGACAGCTAAAATCGAGACCCGGGTTCGATTCCCTGAGACTGGAAAAAATTCCAGTAAACATATGTCGGTGCATGCGCACAAGACTCTCCCTTCTTGTTCCGTTCTCTTCTGACCGTAAACGTTCCAAAGCGTTGCACGGGTGAAGCAGAAAGCAAGTTGGGAACGCGTCGGGTGGGTGCCCAAAACCCATGGACTATAAGGCACAGCTTGTGACGTGTCCTGCTATAATGCCATGTGCAGGCATTCACAAGGCCAGGTTTCTGTCTGGTAGAAATGAGGCCTTATCTACTGCCATGGAGCCTGTAACCTAAACAATGAGAATTGTTTTGGTTTATAAGGCTCAGCCTTATAAACGGTCCCCTCACTATGAGGATTATTAGTCCGGGAAAAAAACGGTGATTTTTGGCTGAACGTGGTTTCGTCGGTAAAAGTTTTTTTCTCAACTGATTCTTGTAGCTTGGGGTCACCTCTTAAGGATTCAAGAGGATGACCAGTGATATCCATTGAGCATTTTTTATTATTAATAATAAAAAATGCTCAATGGATATCACTGGTCATCCTCTTGAATCCTTAAGAGGTGACCCCAAGCTACAAGAATCAGTTGAGAAAAAAACTTTTACAGGCGAATCCACGTTCAGCCCCATTTTTCCCGGACTATATAGGTAGTATGGTGAGGTTCTATGTCTTTGCTTTGGGTACTAATTTGGTGTTCTCCTTTTCTTCACACAGGACTTGGGGAGCCGTTCATTGGTGGCCGTTAACTAAATTGGCAGGCACCTGGGCCCGGGTGCCAACGCCCTATAAAGCTCTGCTCCCCAGTCCTGTGACAGATCCCCTCTTGCTTTCTCCCCTGCACACCTCTCAACACTTTGGCTAACACATACGACACTACACGATCCACGCATCCATGCAGCATTTCACTACTGACTTTACTGATTACACACCTCATCTGTTTAGGTATAGTTTGGTTATATTGACTTTATTCTTAAATAAATATTATTTAAACTTTGTTTGACTGTGTCTCCCCCTTTTTTGTTGTGGTCTTTGGCACCCCTAGGCCAAGATCATAACAAGTGGGGGCTCGTCTCGTGCTAAACTTTGATTTGATATGCAGTAAGTTTGGTGAATCAAGTGATTTGTCCTTCTGCATTTGTTTGGTAGTGCTGCCCTGCAGTGGGTAGTCAACTGGCCAATTTGGGTGTCGGTTAATTGCTCGTTGGTCTGTAGTTTGGTGAATTGGAGTGAGGTCGTTTGGGAATCATGCCTGGGGATTCCCTTGTTCCCTGTTTGATCAACAGTCCGGTGAGTACAGAAAGCGCTGCTACAGTATGCTTTTTGGTCTGGACTTTAAAGTGGGAGATGCAGTTAACGTTTTGGGTTAAATTTGATGAGTTGTTGGTTAAAGTTTGATTAAAGTATTTGCTTAAGTTATAGTGTTTGGATAAGTTGGTATAGTGGGGAGGATTTTTTCCTGGTTTTTGGCTGTTAAGTTAAAGGGTTCCTGGCTGGTTTTGTATTTTGTATGCAAAGTTGGTTTGCCAGCTGGGGGACTGTTAAAGTTCACATTAGCCAGAATGGTTACTCTAGAGGAGTTCATAGACTCTCTCCCTCAGAGGAACCGATAGGTAGTATAGGCCATTTTTGTTAAATAAGTTCGCTTGGTGTTTTTGTCAGTCGGCATTGTTTTTATTGTTAAATACATTTTTGCCCATTTTCTGTGTGGTTCTGCTCTGTGTCAATATTGACTCGTAACTTAAAGGATAATAGTAAAAAGGACTTATTGTCAGTTTCTAAGTAAATGAATACATCTCCAACAGGTGGCAGGAAAAACTGAGTTGATTTGGTCGGTGGTTTGTAGCATGATGGTTACACAAAGCAGGGTCAGACAGAGGTTGGTTCCTCAGACGGTTGGTTCCTCAGACGGTTGGTTCCTCAGACGGTTGGTTCCTCAGACGGTTGGTTCCTCCAGACGGATGTGGTCCACCAGACGGATGCGGTCCACCAGACGGTGTGACCCTCCAGACGGTGCGACCCTCCAGACGGTGCGGTCCACCAGACGAGTGGTCCACCAGACGAGTGGTCCACCAGACTGAAGCTGGGAGGGGTTATGGGTGGCCGTAGTTCTGGCCCGTCTCAGAGAGGCGGCGCTGAGGCGCATCGGTTGCAGGCTCGGTGCACTTCCCCCCAGCAGGCCCTGCTAAAATGGCTGCACAGAGACTCATACAAACCCTGTACCAGGACATCATATTGATGCCACCATTCAACACCGTTCACACTAGGTGAGATGAAGTCTTATTTTAACACTAGTATGTGTATGGCTATTATAGAGATGGCCAAAGAAGAAATGTGGAGCTTGTTTGTGTATAGTAAGTTATGTACCAGCTGATGTATTGACCGGAGCATGAATTGACAGTTTGTTAAAGTTAATGTTTTAAGCATACGATTTGGTGCCAGTGGCATTTCGCCAAAAAGAAAATGTGGTTGGCTGACAAAAGCACTCACCAAGTATATGTAGTTTTGTTAAGTGGGATTGATATATATGGGTAAAACAGGATTTTAATTCTATGGAAGTGTAATTTGTAACTCAACTGGTGGGTGACATGGGTGCGTTTGTTTTAATGTACAGTAAAACAACGTGGCACAGTTCTTTTTTTTTTGTCATGGCAGAAGATGTTTTGTGCACGGCTGAAAATGGCTGCCCATAGGGTTGAGCTATGATAATTGGTCAGCTGTTTTGGGTGAAAGGCAGGTCTGTATGTGAGTACGATAAGTCCTGTTGGTGTAATTAGATATATAGTTTACATCACTGCTGATCCTATAGTGTGTAGTCCCGTAAATGGTTGCATTACCTGTGTTGCTTTTGTACCTAAGATGTCTCCTGTTTTCTTTGTTTTCTCCATTATAGGCCAGGCTGTTTTCGGTCTCTTAAATTGCTCCTGTGCACGAGGTTGCTGAGATTGTGGGCAGGATGGTGTGGCGAGGTGGAGTTAAGGTTAAAGTAGATGTTGGGTGGTATTTTGGTATACAGGTGTGATTTGTTAGTAATGCTATTTTCTAATAATCTGACCATTCCCGACGTTCGAGAGAGCGTTGTTTTTCTAAAACCTATTCTGGAGGATTTCTCCTCATTCCCCTCCTGTGTTAGGTGCTGCATGGGTGCCTCCTGCACCTAGGGTGTTGGCCCCTGCAGGGTTAACGTTTGAGATAATGAAATAATTAATTATGGTGCAAGCTAAGTTTCAAGCTGATCTGGAAAAAGTGAGGCTAGATACTCAATAGGCAATTGAAAAACTGACACTTAAAAACTGAAGTGGACACTGAAACTAAATTGCAGGTACAGCAGCACAGATTGGGTGTTATACCGATCTTTGTGTTAAGGCATTCATTTGTGAAATGGGTATACAGCCCATCCGCCGGGCTGAACGGCTGGGAGGTGGGGACGGAGGTATCCGGAGATGTCCACCAGGTACGTCAGTTTTCGAGGCGGGGAATGCTTTGACATGGTCAGGGTGGGCTTCGTTATACTTACCGGTAGTTATAACCCCACTTTGATGTATGGATTTCGGGTGGGCTTAACCCTACTTTGATTTCTAAATTTCTATAGGGACCAAACCAGACTGGGTTGGTACTCTTTGTTGGGCATGATGCGATGCCTGAATTTCTACAGGGTCCATGCCAGACGTGGTTGGTACTCTTTGTTGGGCATGATGCGATGCCTGAATTTCTTTGTTGGGCATGATGCGATGCCTGAATTTCTACAGGGACCAAGCCAGACATGGTTGGTACTCTTTGTTGGACATGATGCGATGTCTAAATTTCTACAGGGGCCAGGCCAGATTTGGGTGGTACTCTTTAAAAAAAATAATGGAGATAGGCTCCAGTGGCCCTCTTGGCCAGTCACGCAGCCCTTAGATGCATCAGTTGCTGGGGTGGTGGCTGGTGATAGGGGGGTTAGCCATTGGAGGGACAGTTTTTGTGGCCTGTTATATGTTGTTTCTACTGATCAGTGACCTGTTCTGTGTTCTCCCTATGCAGTGCTCAAACGTGAGGTTCGTGGCCTTGCGCAGTGGACGTTCTCTCTGGGGTCCTGCCGTGGTCTTTAAGCTCTTAAATGCTTCTTGCTTTTGTATCCAGTTGCTGGGATGAAGGCCTACGACAGGGCGGGAGGTTGGCCATTGGTAGAGTGGGTATGGGTAGTATACAGGAGGTAGTATATTCAGTATTTATATTTAGTATTTCATCTATTTAATATTTAAAGCTTGTTCCGGCGATCCCTTTGGGACCCCGTCTTTATGGGGGGGGGGGGTGTGACGGTCCCCTCACTATGAGGATTATAGGTAGTATGGTGAGGTTCTATGTCTTTGCTTTGGGTACTAATTTGGTGTTCTCCTTTTCTTCACACAGGACTTGGGGAGCCGTTCATTGGTGGCCGTTAACTAAATTGGCAGGCACCTGGGCCCGGGTGCCAACGCCCTATAATGCTCTGCTCCCCAGTCCTGTGACAGATCCCCTCTTGCTTTCTCCCCTGCACACCTCTCAACACTTTGGCTAACACATACGACACTACACGATCCACGCATCCATGCAGCATCACTACTGACTTTACTGATCACACACCTCATCTGTTTAGGTATAGTTTGGTTATATTGACTTTATTCTTAAATAAATATTATTTAAACTTTGTTTGACTGTGTCTCCCCCTTTTTTGTTGTGGTCTTTGGCACCCCTAGGCCAAGATCATAACATTGTAGTTAAGTGTAGCATATGCTTTGTAGAGGAAAAGTATAAATTGCTAGTGGACCAGTTGTTGCAGAAGAAGGTGTTGGTTGGAGGAATTACATTGACAACATTAAATAAAACTCAAGAGACCAAACTGTATTGCGAGAGATTGTATTGAAAAAGCAAAAGGAAAACTAGAAGCAGTGCTCTTCCGAGCACAGGTCTCCACCAGGCCAGGCGTCCTGGTGGTGCTACTGTATAATAGGCCAGTGTAAAAAGGGTGGCATATGTTCTTCACATTAGACCTTTCATGGCAAGCGGACGCTGCATGCATGATTTGAAGCATTGTGTTCAAAAAATGTGTTTTGCTAAAGTCTACCTGCTGGTGGCGCTATAACAGGCCAATGTGGCAATATAACAGGCCAAGGGTAGCATTTGTTCCTTCACATAGTGGGAATATGTGTGGCAAATTTCACGGTAATTGTCTCCACCAGCCGAAGGCAAGGGGGAGAGTATGCTTTCCCCTCCGTCCGTCCGTCCGGCCTTTTATAGCGCCACCTTTGGGCCGACTTATGTAAAACACATTTTTGGATATTACTCCTTGAGATTTTATCCAAAAGTCACGCAAATCGGTACACAGTATCTCTATAGTCATGTGATCAAGTCCGATCCGTCTGATATTTCATATTCGATCCGGATTGGCTAATATTAGCTTCCAAAGTTTGCAGGATTGCTCAGTTTTTGAACAAAATGCCTCAAATCATCAACGCAGCTTGCGATTACCGTGAAATTTGCCACACTTATTCCCACTAGGTCAAGGAACAAATGCTACATTTTTCACATTGGCCTGTTATAGCACCACCAGCAGGTAGACTTTAGCAAAACACATTTTTGGAATACAATGCTTCAAATCATGCATGCAGCGTCCGATTGCCATGAAAGATCTAAGGTGAAGAACATATGCCACCCTTTTTACACTGGCCTATTATACAGTAGCACCACCAGGACGCACGGACTGGTGGAGACCTGTGCTCGGAAGAGCACTGCTTCTAGTCTTAAACATGCACACAGTACAAAATGTTAAAACAATGATGCATCACACACTTCTATTCAGACTGTTGGGTTTACCAGTTGTTGGTTGTTCACTGTGAGGGTCCTTCACACTTGTAGATGTGCTATTTTTGAAAAACCTTGAAAATGTGTGCAAGTCTTTGAATATCTTTGACACGACTTCTAAATCCTTCCTCTAAATCAGTGGTTCTCAAACTTTTTCACGTCAAGGACCCCCAAAATCTAATTTATTTGGCCGCAGACCCCCATCTCAAAATATGTTGTTCCAGGGACCCCCCAGAAGCAGAGATTTGAGTTACAAAAGTTTGCTTTGAAAAATATATAATTGAAAGATTTGCACACATTTTCACGGATATCTGATATTTTTCAACAGTTAAAGCATTCAATAATTCTAGGCCTAAATGGGTTAAAATGTTTGAGTATAATAGTATTATGACTGCAAGTGCCTTCCTCTGTCTAACCTCCCCTTTATCAATTGTTTGTCCAGTTGCTAAATGTTATACACTGCTATGCATGCCACTGCTATACCCTGTGCCAACTTACCGGTATGCCACTACATAATCTACACATCACCCATCTGGGCATTGGCAGACGTAGGGACAGAGCTCAACATATCGTACATTAACAATGCTTTCATATCAAAATAATGTTGTGTCCTGTAATGTGTCAACAACACTATCTCACCTGGGATAAATAGGCAGCTACTTGTATATTGTTTGTGGAAACCAACACATACAACATTCTTCTTTCACAAGAGACAACAGCCGTAGCCACTTTACGTGTGAAGGTTAGCAACACAATGGTACAGTTAGTGAAACAACACAACTGTTGCAGCGACAATCATCGCACATCTAGTGTTCACATTCACAATAACAGTATGGGTAGGTCTTTCTACCCACTGCTACAATGAAAACATTATTCATTTTTGTAACAAAGTACTTTACAAAACAAGATGATTATTAAAATGAACAAGGCAAGAAACAGATAGATAAAACAAGAAAAATAGACAATAAAATAGTATACATAATTGTTAAGGATACGTAACATTAAATAGGGTCACCTTCTACGTGACCTCTCCCTGTACTTGAATGAATATAACTACAGATACAATATAATTCTTGGGAATTCACTGTGGGAGAATCTATGTGCCTTGTATAGGTTTAACAGAGGGTAGTTTACCAGTCTTTAGGCAGAGGTACAGCAGTGGCTGAACCAACCCAGTGACCACAGTAATGAACATACATATTGCTCCAACCAATAAATCCATTTTATCTAAGAGGCCATGAACACCTAACAGTTCAACAATGCACCAGAGAAAGAAAGTTACCACAAATGACAACATGATCATGCAGATGATAATGAAGGCTCTCCTCTTCATGCTGTTGTCCCTCTCCCTCCCCATCTCCCCTGGCATGGGCTGTTTCAGAACCCTGAGAACGGCGAGGCTGCAGAACAGCATCACTGACGTGTACAATAGGCATTTACCCAAAAAAACACAATTTAATATCTTGTTAAAACCCACCAGCATGTACAATAGTGAAAACCCAATGATGACCAACCAGGCCAACGCAGAGCAAGCCACCCTGTACCTGAGGGGTTTGAACTTGAGGAAGAGCACTGGGTGAACCACTGCCATGAATCTCTCTACGCAGATACAGGTCTGGAAGACGGGACGTCCAGTTAACAGGAAACCACCGGTGAACAATCTAAAGCGGAGAATGTCCTTGAAAGCAAGGGGAAGATATAACAAGCTGAAGATGATCTCACATACACTCAGGTTGAGTGTGAAGAAGTCTGAGGCCATTGTACCAGCTGGTCTGGTTAATACCAGCCACAGAACCCAGCTGTTGATGGGGACTCCCAGGACCAGGTTGATTGTTGTGGTGGTGATGCGTAAAATGTCCACGTTGCTGTAGATGGAGGACTCATTTGATGTGTTCATCTTCCCGGCAGCTCTTTTGTACAATTCAGTAAAGTCTTTCGGGGAGACGGACAAATGAACATACAAATAATAAACAGAAAGAGAGAGGAACATAGTGATCACTCAGAGTCGGACACACTTTGAATAGCAAAACATAATACTAATCAAAAGATATCTACAATATAATACTAATCAAAAGACATCTATAACATACTGTAATTCTAATCAAAACACACATGTTAGATATAATAATTGCAATCATACCTTGACCAGTGATGTCCTCTTGTCTGTGTGCTCTGCTCTCCACACATGCAGTGTACCACTTTTTAATGTGCTTTGGTGGCTGGATTACTGGATATGCAAATAGTTCTCATATTCTGACAGGGCATCCTGCTGTCAGTCAAGGCCATGTAGCAGACAGCCACCCCATGACAGCCACCCATGATGATGAGTTGATTGCGACCGTCAGGGAGCAGTTTACTATGAAAACCTCCACCGGCCGTCCGTCCGTCCGTCCGTCCGTCACACCTTTGTGACCATCAACAAACGTCACACCTTTGTTGATGTTTAAATCGAAGAGTCTTGGTCAAATACTTCTGTTGGTTTCTGCACTGATCATTTATACAATTCAGCTGTGTTTGCTTGTGTCATCATGATGAGGTCATAAATCAGCCATGCCCAAATATAGATTTTACGGGTTTACATGCTTACTCAGTTATTCGTTATGTGAAAGTCCTATGACGTCTATGATATCTGACATCATCATACATACATTCCCTTTTATGCCCATAAATGGAGATCCCCTCTGTAGAACCAGCCACTGACATCACTGTAATGTCAGGGGAACCAAATCCCTTTTATGCCCATATATGGAGATCCCTGTGATGCCAGGGGAACCAAATCCCTTTTATGCCCATATATGGAGATATGGAGATCCCCGTGTTGCCAGGGTAACCAAATCCATTTTATGCCCATATATGGAGATCCCTGTGATGCCAGGGGAACCAAATCCCTTTTACGCCCATATATGGAGATCCCTTATGTCATCAATATTAAGCCCATATCTGTGAATATCTTTGGGTACCAGATGTCTCCATATATGGTTAAATGGTCCGATATACATCACTGGCCAGAAGACCAAGAAATGGTGCAACCTCGCCCTTTGCTTTTCTCCCTATAGGCATCTTACTGGTAGGTAGTTTAATGAGGAATGCAGTATGGTGGTAGGTAGGTAGTTATGGCCTTTGATGTAAGATTTTCACTTTCTAGGATAACTATATTTGCTATTCCCAGATGATGCCCTTTTAGGGTACCCCTCATGCCCATATATGGAGATCCCCAGGCTTTACTAATTAACATAAGTTTTATGCCCATATATGGAGATCATTGTCCCAATGTCATCAGATATATGGGCATAAATGGACACAGGCAAACTAGATGGGCTGTATGGATATCCAGATGTGTGATGTAAGTGTTTTATTCCAAATGTGGCACCCCACAGACATATTTCCAGAAACAAAATCCCTTTCATGCCCATATATGGAGATTTCTGATGTCATCAATCCCAGGCCCTGTAAAAAACATGGTTGCTATGGTATGAGCAACTTATGTCTCCATATATGGAGATTCAACTTCAATGAGTAACCATGGCAAACTGTCAACTGCCCGTATGTCTTGATAATTGGTAAAACAAACTTTTGGCCTATTTGTGGAGATAAGCGACCAACGGTCGCTTATCTCCCGATTAGGGAGTCTTACTGGTATATATATATATATATATATATATATATATATATATATATATATATATATATATATAAATATATAAATATATATATAATACATACAATACACCATGGAACGTATGGCACATTTCAACAACAAGTAAATTCACAGTGCTGTTAAGTAAAGGAAACACATCATAAAAGGACATTCAACACGGTCATGTTGAAAGAGAAGATCTCTGAGAACACAGACCTGTTCCTGTCAATGCCAACCCAACGTCACGCCTTTGTCTGCAGAATTCAGCTTGATCTTTTACATGTCTAGTTGGCGACCTGGCCAACTCGGGAACGATGTAAATAGGGAATGAATGCCCCGCCCTTTAATGCAAACCCCATTATACCTGTTGTTATAGGACCCGTTTTGACCATCTGTCTGCCTGTGTCCATTTATGCCCATATATGGAGATATCTGTATCTGTCTGTCTGTCGGCGTCCATTTTATGTCCATATATGGAGATCACTGCAGATATAGTTCTGGGTCCATTTTATGCCCATATATGCCCATATATGGAGATATCTGTCTATTTGCGTCCATTTCATGCCCATATATGGAGATCTCTGTATCTGTCTGTCTGTGTCCCTTTATGCCCGTATATGGAGATCTTTGTGATTCTGCGTAAATTTTATGCCCATATATGCCATTTGCGTCCATTTTATGCCCATTTATGGAGATCTCTGTATCCGTCTGTCTGTGTCCCTTTATGCCCGTATGATCTTTGTGATTCTGTGTCCATTTATGCCCATATATGGAGATATCTGTATCTGTCTGTCTGCGTCCATTTTATGCCCATATATGGAGATCTTTGACCATCTGTTTGCCTCTGTCCATTTATGTCCATATATGGAGATATCTGTATCTGTCTGTCTGCAATCCATTTTATGCCCATATATGGGGGCATTCATTTTATGCCCATATATGGAGAACGCGCGTGCCCGTGGGACGAACGGTTCTCGAGATACGCGGATTACATACATACATACACACTCACAGAGATTTTTTGTTGACTCATGTGGCGTACGTGATGTCAGAGCCTTTTATGAAGTGATGTCACAATGAGTCAGAGCTTTCGCCGATTTCCTCCGGAACAGCCTGATGTCAACAATCAACCCCGCATAAGGATATTCCGAACGTTTCGCGCCGGTTCGGGAAAACCGCGCGTCGGGTCGGGTCGAGACCCGGCACTGCACTCCGTGCCGCGGCGGGGAACGCGCGTGCCGAATCTGAAGCCGGTGGGACGAACGGTTCTTGAGATACGCGGATTACAGACACACAGACAGACACGCAGAGACTTCTCGCATTTATAGATAGATACCAGTAAGACGCCCTAAGGACGAGAGGCGGCCTCACCCTAAAGGGCGAGGTCACGCACATGAGTGTGTGCACACTGCTGGGCGAGCGCTGACGCTTTGGCCTTTTTACCAAAAAAGAAAAAAAAAACAGACATCACAAGCTCTTTAAGTTGGACAAAATGTGGCCATATTTTCCCAAATATGGAGAGGACTGAAGTCTGACATAGACAGAATTTATTTGCACAGACCTGTTCTGACATCCAGGGCTGCTGAACGGCCAATGAATGGCCAAGACAGAATTAATTTACAATGACCTGTTCTGATATCAAGTAGCAACCTACGGTTGCAATAACACTCATTTTTCCGGTCAAATGTTCATTGGGTTAATACAACAGAGGTAAAGCAGCAACTGTGTTTGAATCTGTTCATAGCTTCCTTTGCCTGTTTTAATGTTTCACTATATTTATTATGGGAGAGACTACCCCAGTTTTAGCCCTGTACAACTTTGTGAGTATTTACTTACTGTAGGGCAGCTGACACAAACAAACACAAAGGACCACAGAATCAAAATAATCAAATGGAGATGTGTGTAATGAATACCGAAATGCAAAAAGGGGGGGAAGGCTGGTGGACAGTGTTTTGTGCCACTGTCAACTGATTTATGTAAAGCGATGAAAACCAAATGATGCTTCAACCTGGGAATTATGTAGCTGAGATCACTCTATTCGGGACATTATTACATTATGTTCATGTGACCTCTTGTCTTCAAAGTAACCAATGTATTTTTTGAATAAGTAAGTGATAGTGCTGCCATGCATTCAAATACTGAAGTAGGTTCACTTGAAAATGTGTGCATGCATTTGTATGTTTGTAGCCTGCAGCTTGCTACAAACAAAGCCAAACCTTTTTTTGTGCGTGCGTGCGTGCGTGCGTGCGTGTGCATGCATGCGTACGTGCGCGCGCGTGTGTGTGTGTGTCACCATACCAACTTTGATGAGGCAGTATTGGGGTGTTTTAAAAACATAGGCCTATACTGTATATATTCTTTAATTTCCGCTTAAGTTAATTATCTATGACAAAAGTTTTATTTTGGACATTGTTGGTTTCTGCCCAACAGCAGAGATATACTGTATGATTATTGTGCATTACATCTACAAGTTCACTGTTTCAGTTTATCTATGTTTTTCTCCAATTGCACACTGTTGTTGATGATGGATGGACTGTCAGAAAAATGAGAACTATTTGCATTTCCAGCCACCGAAGAACTTTAAAAGGTGCTACACTACATGTGTGGACAGCAGAGCACACAGAAAAGACGACTCCACTTGCAAAAGCCTTAAGGTATACCATTATGTGTTTTGAGTAATATTATGTACCGGTAGTTGATTTAGTATTATGTTGTAGCCTAGATGTCTTTTCATTACTTTATGTTGTAGCGGAATTTTCATTAGCATTACTGTATGTTTTAGAAGTGTTTTGAAGTATTACTGTATGTTAGAGATGTTTTGCTATTCAAAGTGTATCTAATCACTATGTTCCTCTCTCTGTTTATTATTTGTCTGTTCATTTGTCCATCTCCCCAAAAGACTTTACTGAATTGTGAAGACAGAGTGCATTCAAAGCTGCCGGGAAGATGAACGTGTCAAATGAGTCCTCCTCGACCTATAGCAGTGCAGACATTTTACAAATCTCCAGCACAACAATCAACCTGGTCCTGGGAGTCCCCATCAACAGCTGGGTTCTGTGGTTGGTATTAACCGGACCAGCTGGTACAATGGCCTCGGACTTCTTCACACTCAGTCTGAGTGTATGTGAGATCATCTTCAGCTTGTTGCATTTTCCAGCTGTTATCGGGGATATTCTCCCCTTACAATTATTCACTGCTGGTTTTATGTTAATTGGACGTCCTGTCTTCCAGAGCTGTATCTGCGTAGAGAGATTCATGGCAGTGGTTCACCCAGTGCTCTTCCTCAAGTTCAAACCCCTCAGGTACAGGGTGGCTTGCTCTGCGTTGGCCTGGTCGGTCATCAGTGGGGTTTCACTATTGTACATGTTAGTGGGTTTTACCAAAATATTGCGTTATTTTAATTTTGGTACATGCCTATTTTTCATGTCAGTGATGCTGTTCTGCAGCCTCGCCGTTCTCAGGGTTCTGAAACAGCCCATGCCAGGGGAGATGGGGAGGGAGAGGGAGAGGGACAACAGCATGAAGAGGAGAGCCTTCATTATCATCTGCCTGATCATGGGGTCATTTGTGGTAACTTTCTTTATTTGGAGCATTTTTTCCATTTTAGCTTTACACGGCCTCTTGTTAGATAAGTACCCTTTAGTTATAGGTATATGTATGTCTATTACTGTGGTCACTGGGTTTGTTCAGCCACTGCTGTACCTCTGCCAAAAGACGGGCAAACTTCCCTGTTAAACCTATACAAGGCACGTAGATACTGTAATCACAGTTGGAGGAGGAAACCGGCCACTCTACCCCAGAGCCACTGCCGCCCGTGAACTCACAATAATTATAGGCCTATCTGTAGTTATATTAATTCATCAAATATAGTGAGAGGTCATGGCTAGTAGGTGTTCAATGATTGATGTCTCTTTGCCATGTTTCTTTGCTGTCAGTATGTTGTAACCTTTGGTTTGTGTTCAACAGTGTAACAACAGTGTACAGTAAATGTTTACAGATATAATCCAGATGAGATTTATTTTAATTTTAATTTTAAATGATTTTGAGAACTGGACTGATAGCATCCCCCACTACAGGATAATCTGATAATATTATCTTACCATATTATTTTAAACATGCACACACTACAAAATGTAAAACAATGAGTCATCATACTCCTTCTTAGGGGATCCTATTCAGGTTTGCCAGTTGTTGGTTGTTCAGTTTGAGGGTCCTTCACATTAAAATGTTTGAGAAACGCATCTCACTGCAAGCGGTTCAATGCTCGCTCGCTTCCACGATAGGCGCATGTTCATTTAGAGCAAGGCAGTCTCTCAGAATAGCCTTTTCCTCTCATCCTTTGACCTTTCTATTCATCTACAAAATGTTTTTAAACCCACCAGTATGCAGTGAAACGCCAGGTAACGTTGCTAAATGTTATACACTGCTATGGCACAGCTACACCCTGTGCCAACGTATGCCACTACTCTACACATCACCCATCTGGGCATTGGCAGACGTAGGGACAGGGCTTAACATATCGTACATTAACAATGCTTTCATACCAAGATAATGTTGTGTCCTGTAATGTGTCAACAACACTATCTCTCACCTGGGATACATTGGCAAGCATATTCATCCACTGTAGGACAGGAAATACATTATGGATAGGAGAAAATAATGTATACCAGGGCAGGAATTTCAGGGAGGCCATGAAGGCCAAGGCCTTCATTGCCCCTCAGTTTGGCCTTGTGCCCCTCCAAAAAATGGCATGCCCTGAGGCCACAGTGGCCTTAATGCCCCAGCTGACTGTACCACTTTCTTCTCTGTCTCTTTCTTGTCAATATGTAGACGCCAGTGTCTCTTTCATGTCATGTAGACAACGGTATCTTTTTTTTTATTCTCGTCCACAGTATATCTTTATCCATGCCTTACCTCTTATCGCTATACACGTCTTTGCATTTTTTTTTACTATTTTGAAAAACATTTTAAAATACTTCAAATAGCCTATGTAAATCGGCACATTGTGAGCTTGTAGATCAGCTATTTGAAATATTCAAAAATGTGTTTTTTCTTATTTTATTTTTTTTAATGGTTAAAAATGCCAAAAAGGTTTAGGGATAAGGGGTACTTCTGGAGCTCATTGGAATGAGTCCTTAGGGTGCCCTCACACCAAAATACCTATGAGAGTGGAATCCGCGTTCCGCCAATGCATTTCAATGAGAAGGGAGCGTTTTTTGCAGAAATCCTCTGCTGGCATGAAACCGCTTCACTCTCATTGAAATGCATTGGCGGAACGCGGATTCCACTCTCATAGGTACTTTGGTGTGAGGGCACCCTTAAACATTTTTAGGTCAATTCAAGACAATGGTTTCACACTTTTGTTTTAGATTGTATGTAACTGCTTTAATTAATATCTGTTTTAGTCTCTTGAATATTTATTTTTTCTTGTATTCTGTCTTCTGATTTATATTTTAATATTGCTCTATGTAAATGTATATTGCTGTTGAATATTGTATTGTATCTTGGCTATATTGCAAATGAGGGCCTGACCCTCAATTATGCTCAGAGTTTAAATGAATGAATGAATGAATGAATGAATGAATGAACTTTTACTTCAATACATTTAAAATAAGAAAATATTATGTTATTCAACTGGATTATCATTGGACACCTCTTTACTCAAATCAAATATAGAATATAATTGCAAGTCACACATCATGATATTGGTAATATCCACAGATTCCACACTGTTCATATTCAAAATAGGCACTCAAAATGCCTGCTGTCCATTGTTGTATGCTGATGTATAATAAAATAGGTTTAAGGTTGTTAAACTGATTTTGCTATATCCATCTGGATGTGCTTCATATTGCTCAAGACTTTCTCTTGTTTGATCTGGTGGGCTTTATCCTTTATTTCAGTTTGGTTCCTTTTGTTAAATGTCTTGACCCATAGATTGAATTGATTGAATTTCATTGGAATTAAGACATTTTGCTTAATATCCTCTTAATACCCGCTCAAAGACCCCTGGACTTTTGAGAACCACTGGCGCCAGTACACCTAGAAACGCCATTGCAGAGAACCATAAAATAAAATGTCTTCCAATCCAATGAATAATGTGATTTTAACTTAACAGTTTAAGAGCTGCATTTCTCAAATGCCCTTTGACATTAACACTCTTATAAATAGCCCAGGTTTTTTTTTTTGTGCAAAAGTCTAAACTTCTTTGCCAAGAATAGCAGATTGGATGGCCCACTTGCAGCGCGAGGCGTTGTGAGCTTGTAGATCGTCTATTTTTGGCTAATGTTACACACAGAATAGGGATACTATAGGGTTCAAGTGGTTTGTGTTGGAAAAATAAAGTTCCTATCACACAAAGATTTGGAGGACGAGCTGTAGTAACTCTGAGGACACCCTAAGGGTCCCGGCCAGACCCCCTGTTGAAGACCCCTGTACTAAGCTCTACCCTTCAAGCAAGTATATGTTAAATCATCTGACATTTTTTTTTTTTTGCATTCGAGACATTGGCATTTGACTAGGTGCCGTTTCGATCGATTATTCGAGGTCAGTTCTAACACACACACACACACACACACACACACACACACACACACACACACACACACACACACACACACACACACACACACACACACACACACACACACACACACACACACACACACACACACACACACACACACACACACACACACACACACCCCTGCCTATAACCATTATTATAGCCTAAACATCAAATTTAATTTTATTAGATTAATTTAAAACACACCATCCTTGGTTCTGATGACTGGTACTCCTTCCTGGCACTAGACAGATGGAACTAACCCAAGCAGAGCTGAGGAGACAGTCAAGAGAAACTCCCTGGCTGGAAGAGTTAGCAATCAGAAATGTAAAAATGTAGTTTTCAGAACTCTAGCATAGTGGTTCTCAGGGGGGTCCCCAAATTATTTCGGGGGGTCCCCAGATGATTACCTTAATGTGCAACATTGTTTTCTCCCTCAACAGTAAACAAACCAACATAAAGTTTAAGCGTGTAGACTGTAGACTATAGAGGGTATCTGCACATTTCGAACATTGGCCAAATTGTCAAATATTAGAAGCAGAAATTGTGAGAATAGCCGATCTACATGTTATACAAAACGCGAAAAAAGAGAAATGCTTCTGGGAACCCAGATGATACAAAACGTAATGCCTCAACTCCAAGTAGAGAACCACTGCTCTAGCAGGCTAGTGGTACTCATAGTAGTCTCAGAGGTCCTTGAGGGGATTCCACGGGGTCCCCAAGGCTATTTGAAAATAGACAATTTACAAGCTCATAATGTGATAAAAAAAAAACTAAAATTAAGCATTTTTGAAACATTGTCAAGGGCTTGTCCCTGGCACCAAATATTTTCAGATGGGGGACCGTGGCCAAATGTAATTATTTGGGGGTCCTTGAGATGAAAACATTTGTGAACCACTGCTACAGCACAGCTGAATCTCAGACATGTGCAAACAGAACACATTTGGGGACAGTGTTTTCTTTCCTTTCTATTCTGCACCCAAACGATGTCTTGTCCAAACCATTTTTTTAAAGAACAAGGTCAAATCATCCTGGAAGAACCGGGATGGAAACACCTTAGTGACATCATAACTCTGAAGGCCTTTCACCTTGTCCAGGACCAGAATGTTCCATTAGGGAAAACAGTGATTCCTGGCCAGCCAACCACTGGACAGCATTCAATTCAAGACATGTGGAAAAATACAGCATTCTAGATTAATAACTTCAAACCCAGTGAGCCATAGAAACCGTTTTGATGTTGACAATGTCAACTTGTGACATTTTTAATATCATAATCCATGTAAGTGCATTCAGTTACCAATCATCACGTAAAGTACAGGCAAAGGACTTAAGGCAGTGCAATGAACAATACAGAGCATGTGTGTCTGCTAAAACCCAGTTTCCACTGGAAAACCAGTATATTTCAGGTCAAATATTGTACATTAATTGCCAGTATAGGCAGGGAGACATTGGCACATCAGTCAAAGTTATTTGGATGTGACTATATCCACAAGAGATGAATTAGTGTTAGGTATGGACACGTCATCGATACTGAAGATATGGATGCGTGCAACACTGCAATTTCCTTTTGAGAATCGTTCCCCACATTATAATACTTAAGGTTTATTTACTTTTATATTTTTTCTTATGAAACTGAATGTGCATCTATAGCCCTCTCCTCATAGACACACATGCATGGTGGTCACCATATCACACACAATCAGCCTCACAAGGTAGGAGAACAGATCGAAAGTGTACTGCGTATGCGTGTTTGTTAGATTTTATTTTACTAAAAGAAATATTGGGGTATTTGATTATCCCATGTTTTCAGCTGATGTGATGCATCCTAAAGAATGTCCGCTTAAAAGTTAAATCATAAATTGCAGGCATTACAAGCAAGTGGGAACTGGGGTTTATTTGGGCAAGACAAGTCTTTAACTCCAGCAATGCGCTCTCTGACCCCTCAGGTGCGTTATCCATATAACTATTCAACAAATAAAACCATGGAGGGTCAGAAATAAAAGTCCATATTTTATTGTACCATAATATACCTCACACTGACAAGACGACAGACGTTTCAACTATCCAGCCTTCATCAGCCGAAAGACAACTCCTGGTATTGGCGTACAAATACAAGAGGTAATGCAATGTTGTAGAGGCACCATAGTTTGCTGGCATTTCTCCTGGCCATGCCAGTCATTTTGGATCATTGCGTCCACGGCAGACGGTTCAGTATGGCTTCCCTCCCATAGCAGAAAGCATTTCCCTCCTTTCCTCTGCCGTGGGCATATCCGGTTTTATACCACTTCTTCTTCTGTCCAACATTATGTCATGCTGCGTGGACAGAAACACACAGAGGGGTTTAAAAGTACAGCACTCCACACTCCTGCTATGCTGCTTGTGCAAGGAAACAAACTACGGTAGATATTTGCTTGAAACAAATCCTCTGCTAAATTGTGTGAGTCAACAATCTGTTTGGAGAGACCATAGGGGTGATAGCAAAAGATGATGCCTTAGTCCAATACGTTCAGTGGAAGGGGGGCGCCATCTTGTGACAACCGCCACTATTACAATAAAAAACAACGAAGTTCATTTCCAAGAATGACGTTTTATTTCATCTCTTATTGATTTTTGCAATGTTGCCATCTTTCCTCTTACTGATGTTCGGTTTGTATGTTGTAAATGCATGTAAACATTTGCCTGATGATGACCTTGAAACATTGTGCCATTAATCCGATTGTTTTAACCTCCTTTATGTTTTCCCTCAATGTACCCTAAGGCAGCGGTTCTCACTGTGGCTCAGAGAGGTCCCCAAATTACTCCTACAACTAGGTACCCCTGGCCCATTCAATTAGGATTATTTTGGGGGTCGTGGCCTGAAAAGTTTACAAAACGCTGCTTTAAGGGACTGTATCTGTGGCATTTCTTCCTGACTGTAGTATTAATGGTTTCCGATGGGAACGCTTTGTATTTACACATTAGAAGTACCAGCAGCATGAAGAGCATCTAATCTGCACTAAGCCATGCAGGTTTGGCATTTTTATCCGTATGCAAAATTGGTGCTTATTTTCACTAAACCTCAGGCAACAGTGCAGTAACTGAACAAACATGGCGTCTTCCCTAGACCTATATTTTGAGGGTCAATGATCATAATGAAACTATTCTTAAAGTTATCACATGTACCTGTGCCATGCCGAAGGGCAAATGAGTGTTGCCAGTGTTTTTTTGTTCTTTCTTTTTTCTTTACTGACTATATCTACTGCATAGTACTGTGTTCTATTCGTCTGTCATTCAATGTTATATGAGATACTTAAATGGTTTCCTGCTGAAATAAGCTTAGTCTTTTCTAGGATCTCCTTTTAGTAGACCTTGTACCAGTGAACTGTACGGTCATGAAACTGTACCTTTTCCTATGCAAACTCCTAATAAAGTCTTCAATCGATCAATCAATCAAGCCAATATAATAAACATTTTACAAATTATGCCAACTTATTTTAGCCATTTGCAAAATAATTGTTTCCACAACAACATAAAGGTATGCTATACACTCAATTAGTTCCAACCTGAGAAGGCCTGGTGTGAAAACCTGAAAAAAGAAGGAAAAAAAGGGGGGGCCAGTAGGCCGGAACGAGGCTCGAACAGTAACCATACTTTAGGCTCATACTTTGGTCATCAAATATTTTATGTGCACTATCCAGTGCACATAAATGTGATGGTAAAAATGTTATTATATTGTAATGGCAGCACTTATTTACACACCAGTATGCCACAGGTACATGCAGGGGTGAAATGCTGCGGGCTCGGTTAGGCTCGGCGAGCCCAGACTTATCAAGCTGCACGCACGCAGTCAAGATGTGTGACGGCGTGGTCAACACTTCAATCAACTACCTAGCTGCTTTGCATAACAATACTCGGGTAGGCAGGCCTCACCTACGTCCTCATTTACACTGTATACAGCCAGCAGGACGTTCGCCTAGCATTCTTTGCAGACTTTACTGTGTGTGGGTGAGTCTATGTAAAGTTATTTTATATAAAACTTGAAAGGAAAATACATTAATTCAAACTAAAATAAAAACAACAAATTAACAATGTAACTAAATAATAAGAAATATAATTACATTAAAATGCCTTGTGTTGAATACAGTATTTCAACTAGCACCAAGTGGCAGGCGCGTGCACGTGACGTGCACATGCGCGCGCACGTGACGTCATGTCATCCATATCACACCACTGGGTACATGTGATCACAAGAGTAGTTTCATTATGATCCTTGACCCTCAAAACATAGGTCTAGACGCCTTATTTGGCTGATCGTGAAAATAGATGTTTTGATAATGGCACACATTTCTCTATGCTGTTTCTCACAGCTTTTTAAAACATGCGCCTCTCATATTGTAAACATTGTCATGCTTCCTCCAGCGGGCATTTGAAGCTGTCACGAGCAGCTGTGCAGTGTGCACCAACGTTGTCACGTTCCGAAGAAAAAAAGAAACCAAGACTTTATTTATTCAGGGAAGTTTTGCTGGGAGACTTTGGTTATGGCTGCAGTGCATGTTGCGTCAGCAGTAACGTACCATGCTCCTCTTTTTCTGAGAACAAAAAAAACTCAGTGTTACTGAGCCTCTACAACTATGAAACTGTGATGTTTAAAATCACGGTTGATAGTAAAACAGAGCTCATGTACAAAAGTAAGTAATAATAGTAAAAGCAGTTAATAGTCCCACCTGTAGTCGCATCCCCCAGGTTGAGGTCTACTGCTACAGTACAGACCAGGCCTAGAATTTCATCGTTTTAGGGGCACGGCCATTTGGCGGTGGTGTCAATTCTTTTACGGCACAAAGGCCAAATGCTAGGGCAGGAAGGCCATCAAATAAAACAAAGTTTAGTCCATTTAAATAATTCATTGAATTTAAGGGTGAAGGATGATTTTGAAATGTAGACTGAAGTGAAAAAAAAAATGAAAAAAAAAAGATAGTAAGTACGAAAGCTGAGAGGGAGAAGGAGTAGATGGAGCAATTCATAACCCATTTTTCAAAATTGCTTTAAAAGTCAAGTGTAATTATTGTTATTATTTCTATGGCCATTTCTGAACTTTTGTCTACTTCCCGACCTTCTTCACTTTCTACTTTTAGCAAATGATGGCTTTGAACTTTACAAAGCACACAAGATAATTAGAGACCGTGAGAAGAATTGTCACATTGACATCATCCACCGGTCAGTATTCTTTTGCTTAATGTCAATGTTAATAGAGCTGTGAAGTTTGACGTCATTTACACATCCTACCTGGTTCCAAGCTCACAACGTGCCGATGTAAATCGTCTATTTGAAGTATTTTAAAATGTTTTTCAAAATAGTAAAGAGAACAAAGGCAAAGAAGTTTATAGCGATAAGGGATAGAGCTGATAATCTCAACGAAAGACACTGTTGTCTACATGAGAAGAAAGAGACACTGATGTCTACATATTGACAAGAAAGAGACAGAAAGGAGAAAGTGGTACAGTCACCTGGGGCATTAAGGCCACTGTGGCCTCAGGTCATGCCATTGTTTTGAGGGGCACAAGGCCAAACTGAGGGGCAATGGCGGCCATGGCCTTCATGGCCTCCCTGAAATTCCTGCCCTGGTACAGACAATAAGCTGTCTCACCATTTAGGTCAAACTGAGTCAGTACGCTTTGGGTCAAACACACTTCGAAATTGCAGCTAAGGAAGATGACACCTACTTAGGCGGCATTCTTGACAATAAATACGCAAATAAAGTGACATTCGTGGTCAGTGTGGATACTCATTAAACACGGCAGGTTAAATTAATT
Source organism: Nannobrachium achirus (assembly GCF_963921795.1). Lineage (NCBI taxonomy): Eukaryota > Metazoa > Chordata > Actinopteri > Myctophiformes > Myctophidae > Nannobrachium > Nannobrachium achirus. Next base: position 26,349,971 of record NC_137828.1, on the reverse strand, counting down.
AAACTTTATATATAATAAACGCTCCCGGTGTCTATGGCCAACAATTGTATTAGTTGGCTTAAGCCTTGTTCATACATAATATCCAAAAATAAAAAAGAGGCGACTGATTTGAAATCTGTTTCTTCTCTTGAGTATTCATAGTTCTCAATACAGTAGGTTCCATTTTGAGAACATACCACAAAGCTGACCGTGTAAAATGCATGGAATATAGTAATTGCATTGCTGCGATGCCATTTACGGTATATTTATTATGATTATTTGCACCGTTTTCAATAATTCATAAATAAAGTAATTGACAATGATTTTCAAAATGGAATCATAAACTCATACTGAGTTGCTAAAATATTTTTCAACAGATTTCCCAATTATTATTATTTTTTATAAATATTGATTAAGAAAATAGGACACTCACCCAATATTTTCTACAGTTCTTGTATCTCTGGAAATATGCTGAACACATACTCTTGTTGTAATTGTTGACATTCATACATTTCTGAGACCCATCACTTTCCTAGAAAAGCAGTAGAAGTAAAATTATTAATAATTTAATTTAACACTGAAAAATCTTACTCATGTTGCAGACAGATTGGGAAATATTTCTCTTCAAATCGCCTTACTTCAATACATGGGTTTATGTCTTGATCACGAACTTTTCGTGCATTTTTATTATCCATTTGGATCTGTAAACAGAGATGGAAATATTAAATTAAAAGGTTTAGTAGTTGTACAAAGCGTTTGCATAGTATATAGAATTAACATGCATTACGGTTATAGCTTGAACACAACAAATATAAACAAAATTATGTGACATACATTAGAGTACATTATGATAGTAAAGCAAAGCTATTTTCCATGAAATACCAAAGACGAGTGTGGTATTATATTTACGAAACTTGACACAGGAAAACACACATGGAGACGACATGTATCTGGTCTTCCTATGTACGGTTTCCATTTTTTCTTAACCTCGGTTTAGGCCCCCCCCAAAACCCCGGTACACGGTTTTACACGGTTTTACAATCTTATAGATTTTAACGAGATAAAAAAAAAAAAAAAAAAAAAAAGATCAAAGTGCTTTATTTATAAAGCAGATACAAAAGTTACCCACAAAAATGCAGTAAATACTATTGGGCTATACTAAAATAAATTGTAAATAGCCCAAGTCAATTTAATTTGTCATAGGTTAAAAAAGTCCTTACGTTGTCACTACACTGTATGTTAAAAAAAAGCAGCTGGGTTGGGCTGCGATATCTGAATTTCCCCTGCGGGATAATATAGGTAGCTATTATTTTATTATAGTATTGTTGTTTTGTTTACAGTTGAGTGAGAAAACAATGTTGCACATTAAGTTAATCATTTGGGGACCACCCAAAATCATTTTGGGACCTCTCTGGGGTCTCGACCCACAGATTGACAAACACTGAGGCATTTGCCTGGCTGTGTGTACTGGGTCAGAGGTGTCAATTGGGTATGGCAAGCTATGGCAGCTGCCATACCCTTGGCTACAGGGGGAAATAATAAAATGTACTGTAATCGTGCCCGTTGCTAAGGTATGGCAACCTGACTGGTGTCTTGCACACGCGCGAGGGCGCGCATGCAAGACACCAGTCATGTTGCCATACCTTAGCTTTTTCTGAATTGACGCCGCTGTACTGGGTGCTGTGTCAAGCGGCAAGCGCACACACTGCATAGTAAACACTGATGGAGTAGAAGACTTCTTAAAAGTTTTTAGATTAATATTAGACAATTTGCTTGCATACAGCCGCGTGCCGTTCTGCATCGATTCACTGACGTTACATAATTGTTACTTTTAGCCTACGTTTGTTGTTGTTTTTCCTCCTGAAGGAACGTGGCTAAATCGTTAGCATGCTAGCGCTTTAGCCCCGTTCCTTTAAAAGCTGATCTACACAAGCTTGTGGCTCGTCGACCGTGCAACGTGTTGTGAGCTTGTAGATCCACCGTATTTAGCTTCAAGCTAAGCCTCGTGCATTTCTTTAGAGACCAGGTCTCCCTCCAGTCCAGCCAGCTGCTACTATTATCTGTGTCTCCTCCTTCAGGAGTGATTTCTGCTGCTTCCATAAACACGGCAGATGCGGCAGCGGCGCACATGTCACGTGACGGTTTTCGGTTTTGGCTTACGAGACCGTCAACATTTTATAACACCGTATCAAACCGAAACACCGAAAAACCGTACAACTCTTCTGGTCAAGGTGCTACTCGCAGCCAGAAAAAAAGCAATAGCATATGCACGTCCACAGGGACCCGCCCCCCTAATCTAGACACACATGCACATAATGTAGGAGGCAGCAGGATGTTGTGTTGTTGAAAATGAGCGCTTTCAAACTCTGACACTTGGAAAAATAATCACCTGCACAGAATGTCTTGACAGAAAGTAGCTCATAACATGTCTATGGTGGATTTTTATGAAACAAAAACTTTGCAGATAGAAAGAGGATAATTCAAGCTTTCAGTATGCCGCAATGTTGAGTTTAACTTTGTTTAATGCAGTTAGATAGGACTTTTCTGTTTGGATGTAAGGGCTGTCAATGGCAAAAATCTCCATGTAATGGAGAGATTTACACAGGAGGATACAGGAAGAGTTGTTCCTTGAATAATGGGAGAAATGGACTGAATACACGACCCTGAAGAATGACACCACAGAGACAGATGATTAAAAAGGACTCTAATATGATAATGAAAATGATAAATGTTGACCCTGTGAATATGTGTGCATGTGACAAAATAAAAATGTAGTTTAAAAACAAAAAAAAGCTAAGCTATTTTCCAAAAATAGCTCCTAAGAAGGTTTTGGAAGGACTGTTGTTTGATCTTTTAAATCAGGGGTCTGGGACCCTTAGGGGGTTCCCAGAGTTACTACAGGTGGGGTGCCAAATCTTTGTGTGATAGAAACTGTTTACATTAACCACTTGAACCCTAGCATCATCTTTCTGAGGGGAACATTAGCTGAAAATAGCACATCTACAAGCTCACAACTAAGGCCTCGCAGCTTGTAGATTGTCTATTTTCAGCAAAGAGGTTTAGTGTAGAGGGAAATAATAAGCAGACCAAGTACAAGCTTTCTAGAAATTCTAAGTATTGAGGGGTTAACTTGTTAACTGAAAATACACATTAACATGAATCCAGCGCAATGCTACACAAGTATATGAAATCTATGAACATTTTCATCTGCAACACAATGTTATAAAATATGTAGCGGGGGGGGGGGGGGGGGGGGGGGGGGGGGGGGGGGTCCCTGCTTCATCTCTCTCTCAGCTAAGGGGTCCTTGGCATGAAATATGTTGAAGACCCCCGTTTTAAATGTTAATTCCTACTCAATCCAACCCAATAGCCCCTGCAGACAGACCTTACCGAAGTAAAAAGTTCATATTAATGTAATCTGTTAATCCTCATTATGTTAAGGGGTCTGATATCATATTTTTTTCATGATGTGAGGCATCATATATATATATATATATATCATACATGGAGATTGCCTCTACATCTGATTCCCAGATGATGCCCTGTTAGGGCAACCACACTAATAATAGAATCCCTTTTATGCCCATCAATATTAACCCATTTAGGCCTGAACACATTATGACGCAATATTTTATGCTTTAACTATTGAAAAATAGCAGATATACAAGCTCACAGCGCGGCACCGAGTGCCGCGCTGCGAGCTTGTAGATCTGCTATTTTTGAAAAGTCGTGAACATTAGAATTTTGACCCGATTCTATAAGTGTCTTTTGAATCCTTCCCTTGGGCGTCTTACGGGTACGTTTCCAATCCGTCAACAATATGATATTTCTGTGAATGGATCACCTCAAATAAACCATCTCTTCAGGCTATGGAAGAGATTGTGTAGATTTTGGCCACCAGGTGGCCTACTGTACATATATTCCCCCATGATTTCCTTCCAACAGCACTACTAGATCAGTGGTTAATCTCAACCTTTTCAGGCCGCAACCCCCAAAATAATCATATTTTAACTGGGGACCCCCCCCCCCCCCCCCCCCCCACCCTGACGAGCACTAAGAGTTGAGGCATTACATTTTGTATAACACAGTTCTATTGTGAAAAATAACAGATCTACCTTGCAAGGTGTTGTGAGCATGTAGATCGGCTATTTTCACATTTTCTGCCTCTAATATTTGACAATTTGGCCAATATTTAATTTGTCAATTTAGAGGTCGACCCCCCAAAATGGGGACTTGTGGAAATATATACAAATTATTTTGTTATGCAAACACAGGGCAAAGTTACAGATTATTCCTTTAATGGTTTCATGACAGGTTTTAAGCCCATGCTCGGAACACTTGCTTACAGGGCCCACCTGTATTTGTGAAGCCTACCACATTTCTATTTCCATTTGGTTCTCATATATAAGGGTCATAAATAATTTCCATGAATAAATAAAAAGTTAAAGTCAGGAAAAAACATCTACAGATCTGCTATTTTTATACCTTGGGTTTAATTTCTCTTTTGGGTCTTGACTCTTGAGTCTTGAGTTAAAAAGTTTGGTAACCACTGGGATATTAGTTTAGTAGCCATCAGAAACAACTTTCATACAGAAAAAGTTAATAAAAGGCTTGTCTCAAATGTCTAAAAGCGTGAACATTGCTTGGCTAGATAGTAAACATCTTTGTCCATAAAGTCTTCACCAACACTTTTCAGAAAAGGTTTCACCATGCACATAACTTCAATCTTAACATAATTATCCTTATGCTTTGGTTATTATAATACAGTAGTTAAGTCGGTGCTCATACATTTACATGCAATGATCTTATCTGTTGTTGTTGTGTGAATGTGTGTGAATGTGAATGTCTTTGTCTTTATGTATTTTATGTAAAAACAAAACTATTAAATACAAATATATTTTAAAAAAAATATGTTGTTCACAATTCATTGTGTGAGTGTGACGTCACATAACTGTACATTTGCTATTGCTAAAACCAATAAAAGTGAAATGCAAATTAATATGCTCACAGATCAAGCATGTAGACATAAATGTAAAGCTGACAGTAACAACCCTCCCCTGCCCTTAACATAGGCACATATTATAGAAGCACAAATATAATAATTGACACACAACCCTCCTGCAACAGAACTATGCACTGATCTCCAACCACTTGCTAATTATCACAATAACAAACGTATTGCGTTGACCTTCATTGACGTTAGCAAATGCATCGGGCTAACGAAGGATATGTTGCGAGTTGAAAATAACTGCCACGGCTAAATTGAGGCTAATGACACAATGCTGCAGATAATAGCTAGGCATGCATGGATTCATACTTTTGCAATTCCCAGCCTATTCAGAAGTAGGCTAATTAGTGGAAAACGTGGTACTGGGCAACTGAAGGTTACACAACCTGCCGAAAGAACAGCATGAACAACAGAACAAACACATGATATTACTGACTCAAGTTTACTGCACAGAGTCACTTACCTTTTATGCCTCGAAAGGTTGCTTCGTTTTTGAGAAAGCCTACAGTGTAAAACCATTGCTTATGCAACCTACTACCCAATAACACTACATGATAGTGCCACTAGCACAGGTTATGCTGTACTGTGTTCTGCCTACCCACCATATTGGTTACATCGATATGTGTGACCTACCGGATCTTGCGACTCCAGAGGTCACTGTTTTGTCAGGATCGCCTGGCTTCAGCTTGATTGATTGATTGAATACTTTATTAGAAGTTCGCATAGGATTTGTATGATAGGAAAAAGTATAGGAGAAATAGGACATCACAGTTCAGATGCAAGGTCTACTAAGGATTTAAACCACAAGAAGGCACAATGGCTGGTTTACATTTGGGTCCTTTTGCAATATAATTCTTAAAGGGGTGTTTCACTTTAAAACACTGCTGGGGAAATTTTAACGTTCACTCAGGCTTTATGGGCCACAGACCGTATGTTGCTTGATATTCAATATTTAGATATTGATATTCATTTTTATCAGACACACCAGGACACCCCTCGATAATGTACGAGGGCCGTGTTTTTTAATTCGTTTTTTCATGTATATTATTATTATTATTATTATTATTATTACACTTATTATTACCCTTATTATAGCATTCTTTTTCATATAAAATATAGAATAGAATGAAGAAAGGATTACATTAATTATATATAGGCCTATCAGTGACCACAACCAAGGGCATGTAATGCGTTTTCTGTGAATCCAACATTGTTCACAGAAAACTGAGTAGAGTAGACTCAGTAGAAATAGCAAGAACACGAAACTCAAAACAACCAACCAACTAACTAACTAACTAACTAACTAATAACCGACTCTAACTAACTAACTAACTAACTAACTGACTTGTTGCTTGCTTGGGCTACTTACTTGATAGATATAGATATATAGATATATAGATAGATAGATAGATAGATAGATAGATAGATAGATAGATAGCTAATTTAGATAGATAGATAGATAGATAGATAGATAGATAGATAGATATAGGCCTACTTACTTACTTACTTACTTACTTACTTACTTACTTACTTACTAGGCTATACTTTTACATTTTATTTTAATATTTATTCATTTAATTTCACTGACAGAATTTGTCACTTTCGGTGATGATGGGGGCAGCCATGCAGGAATTATGTAAGAACGAAGCCCCAAAGATCAAACATTTTCAACCTGCCTGCGACCCTCCCCCTGCACAAAAAAGGCAGTAAACTTGACCCTGGCAACTGCAGGCCAATCTCAATCCTTAGTTCCATCTCTAAGGTAATGGAAAAAATTGTCTATGAACAGGTGGCTAAATATCTTGAAGAGAATAAACTGATCTACGAGTTCCAGTCTGGCTTCAGAGAGTCCCATTCCACAGATACATGCCTCATCTATTTGAATGATTACATCAAACGTGAAATTCACGATGGCAAATATTGCGGCATGGTCATGCTGGACCTCCAGAAGGCATTTGACACAGTCGATCATTATATTCTAATTGAAAAACTCAAAGCTATTGGTCTTGACAGCACAGCAGTGAAATGGATGCACTCTTACTTGGTGGGGAGGGAACAGATGGTGGAAGTCAACAGAACCCTGTCCCCCCCCCCTCCCTGTAAACTGTGGAGTACCTCAAGGGAGTATACTAGGACCACTGTTGTTCTTAATATACGTAAACGACATGTCATCTGCTTGTGACTGCAATCTGTTTCTGTTCGCGGTTGACTCGGCTCTCCTAGTCTCAGGCAGAGACATATTGCAGGTTGAAAAGGCCCTTAACTGCGAACTAAACATGATCTGCACCTGGCTCAATGACAACAGACTCTCAATTCACCTAGGTAAAACTGAATGTATCCTCTTTGGATCTAGTCAGAAACTTAGCCTAGTTGAGAACTTCACAATTAAAGTAGGTGACACTGTGATAGAAATAAAAAAAACACATCTGCTACCTGGGTTGCATCCTGGAGGCTAACCTATCCAGTGAAAAAATGACCACCAAGGTAATCAAAAAAGTCAACCAACGAATTCGTTTCTTGCAAAGGGTTGCCCCCGCTGATCAATAACAAATCTCGAAAGACACTAGGAGGTGCTCTTATTGGGCCCCTCATTGATTACGGAGTCCTTGTCTGGTATCGCGATGCCCCAGCTGCCTTAAAGTTAAAGCTCCAAACAGCCCAGAACAAACTAATTAGGGTTGTGCTTGGTCTTCCACCTCAGACCCACCTTACCGATCATCACCACGAAAGCGTGGGGTGGCTCAAAGTAGCTGACAGAGTACAGCATCTTGCAATGGGCCTGGTGTACAAGATTCACTACACCTCCAAGATACCCATGTACCTGGCAAACTACTTCTTAAAGGTCGAGGATGTTCACGATCACAACAGAGGCAGCTCCACTAATCATCATCAAAGTAGATTTAACACTAAGGGTCGATCCATACCGTTATAAGGAGCCTAACTAATTTCGGTTCGGCAGTAGGCGAACCCAAATATGGTTCGCATCCCCCGGTTCGGGGGGGCCGTCAACCGACTAAATTCGGCTCTACGGTGCTGACGAAATGTTGTGACCTCCCGACTTAATTTCGGTACTCAGCGGTGTCTTCTCATTCATTCATCCCGGCTTCACGTTCATATTCTCGGCTGTGAATCAAGGAAACAGCCGCCGTTTGTGTGGGAGACACGCCGACTTCCAAATGCTTGTGTGGCCGTGTATTGGGCATCAGAGAGCGGATACTGGAGACGAAGAGTGGTGGACTGGGAGGCGCGCGCGCGACACACACACACACACACACACACACACACACACACACACACACACACACACACACACACACACACACACACGCCTTTGCTGCGTGTATCGCTGCTAACGCGTCGCCGACCGTTTTAAAGAGAAAAGAAGAGCTTAAACACAACTTTGCTAATTGCTAGTGTTCCGTGTTGATATGTTTTTTTTCCACGACGAGTTGTGTGACTGCGTGATGACATGCATGCAGCAAGGGAGGCGGCACGTCTATAATGTGAGCTTGTAGATTAAATGTTTTTGACAGAGCTCGAGCCGAGCGTTTGTGAGTGTGAATGAGAGAGAGAGAAGAGACCCCGCTGGTGCTGCTGCCTGCTGGAGCTGCTACTCACTGGACCTCCAGTCATTCAGTGTGCACTGTGCAGCGCGAGGGCAAGTCAGATATGTATATCCGCCCTGCAACGCTCATTCATCGCCATCGGCCACAAACGTCGTCATGCCACGGACCTCCAATATTTACAAGCGACTTGGGCACTAGCCGTTAAGAAAGTATGGATGAACTCCCCCCGAACCTAAATAATTTCGGGTTGGGGCGTCCTCCTGAACCGAAATTAGTTAGGCTCCTTATAACGGTATGAAACGACCCTAAACAAGGCTCTAACTCGTTCTCCTGCTACACCATCAACATGTGGAACGCCCTTCCACAAGCCTTAAAGGAGAGCAAATCCCTAGCCTCCTTCAAAATTGGTATGAAAAGTCACCTTCAGACAGCTGCTACCCGTGACTTGTAAAGTCACGGGTATTATGCTCCCCCCCCCCCTTTTTTTTCTGCCTTTGTATTTGATGTTATGCTTTTGAAACTGATATTATCCTAGATAAAGTACTATGTTCTATCCGTCTGTCTTTCAATGTTATATGAGATACTTAAAGTGTGGTTCCTGTGGAAATAAGCCTCGGCTTTCTAGGATCTCCTTTTAGTTGACCTTGTACCAATGATTTGTACTACTACTGTCATGAAACTGTACTTTTTTTCTATTGCAAACTTCTAATAAATTCTTCAATCAATCAATCAATCAATCAATCAATCAATCAATCAATCAATCAATCAATCAATCTCAGCTTTCAAGCTTTGTTTGCAAAACAGTGACCCCCGGCGTCGCAGAATTCGAGAGTTGAAACATTGTGGTGTAACAGCGCTAATGTCAACCTGCGGTGGTTGTTTGCTCTGCTCTGCTCATGGACGCTCACAACAGCGCACGAGGAAAATCACACATTCGGTTACCAAGAACTGACAGCTCGCGCGGCCAATGGGACGAGCCGCACACGGACGACGACTGAAGGTCCAATAGAATGACACTTCGGCGGGCCAATGGGATTACCGTGCTGACATCTTAGCCCCACCCACTGATGTAAATAAAACTTTAAAGTGAAGTTAAAAAACGATTGACAGTATCTCTGTCGAGTCCAAAAATTGAGTTTTATTAAAAGGGACTATAAATGACACCGAAATGAAAGTGACAGCGCGTTTCACAAATCACAAATAAGAATTGGGAGGAAACAGTGGTGGAAAAAGTACTCTCTTTTTTTTACTTAAGTAAAAGTATCAATACTGCAATATAGAAATACTCTGTTAATATATATATATAGGGCTGACGTAGTTCACGTATGTTTATTAATAGCCTAATAAGTAACTATGTAACTAAGTACAATATTTGAATCCGAGATGTAGTGGAGTAGGCCTAGAAGTAAAAGTAGGCCTATTGGAAATTATTGGAACGTAAATACTTCAAAACTGTTCTTAAGTACATTATAGCTGCACAATCGTTAACTTATCGTATCGTTATCGAGGTTCCAAGGTATGACCATGCGCAATATCAGTATCGATTCGAAAAAGACAACAATCGGCGATATATCGCCCCATATCGTTGCCTTTTGCCTTTTGCTACACTTTAAATAGAATATCAAATAACAAGTGAGGAACTGGGAACCCAATAGCACAGAATCTATTGACTTGTTATTATGCTGTTTTTTGAATAATGCTTAGTTTTCACTGTTGCAACACTTCAAATATTGAATATGAATTGTGTACGGTAACATTGTAGCCTACATCATATCGATATCGAAATATTTGGCATAAATACCGAGATATGACATTTTGTCCATCTCGTGCAGCCCTATGAAGTACTTGTACTTAGTTACTTTCCACCACTGGGAGGAACTTGGAGTGGGCGTGTCTAACGCTGTAGTTCGGTTGCATCGCAGCGCATACACACAATGGCTGCTGGAAAGAGGGGAAAGCAAACAATTTTCAGGCCCGCCGCGTCCAGCGAAAAATATGAGAAAAAAATTATTAAAAATTCGGAAAACAGCTGAAAGTCGAGAAAAACCCCACGGAAAGGATGTTAAAGCGCCCGGGGTAAGTTTGGCGCGAATTAGGTAAATTGTTACCCGGTTCTTGAATTAAAATATCGGGGTTATTTAAATTATGAGAGAGAGGGGGGGTGGTGAAGCTGTGGGGGGAGAAAAAAGTTTGTGTTAATCAGTTGAACCCAGTTCGGGACCACAGAGAAACCCAACTATAAGTCCTGATATAAAAATTAAAATAAATGATGTCACTCGTCGCGGTAATGTCACACCGCGTTCCCGTGGAAGCCAACGAGCCGAGGCACCAGTAGAATGAAGAAAACTTTTGGAAAAACTTTCCTAAACTGAACTAAACTTGGTTTTAGTTTGGTTATTTGTGAATATAATAACAACGGCGCTTTGCGAGGACCGCCGACAGGAACACACACACTGACACATACATACATAGCCTACACACACGCGCACTTTCAATTCAGTAATAATGTCAATACTGTTAGCCTACACTCTGCTGGACACGTTCGGGTTTAATGGTATACCTCTTAATAATATGTAAACAGTCAACATAACCTTATCTCCTTTCCGAATCGCTGCCGCCGAAATGCGGCCAAAACATGCGGACTATTACAATTATACATTTTTATTAGGCTTTCCTATGGCAATGGTTTTCAACTCTTGTCATATCAAGGTCCATTATTTATTGTGCATTTGAGCCACGGACCACCAGCTGATGACATACAGCCCCTCAGACTCAAAACATAGAACGTTTTGTTGCCACTGGATAAGATGTTGTCCACAATTCCATCCATGCTGTATTGATGTGTGTTTGTACCATGACAGGCAAACCTTGATCAAAATAACAAATTCTTCTACATTCTCTAATTGTGTAGACTTCTTGTAAATTATTATGCAGATGTTTGACAATAATGTTACTCTTGAGAGCGTAAAATGAAACCAAATGGACCCATTTCACACTCTCAAGAGTTAAAGATCTATAAGGGTCCATTTGGTTAAGACTCCATCATTTAGTTGGGGGCCACCTGGAAGCCCCCTCAAGGACCCCCGGTGGTCCCCGGACCACTGGTTGAAAACCACTGAGCCGCTTTTTAACAGGAACCGATCAACAAGAATCGGAAAGAAAGGGTTTGCTTGTCAATAAACTACCAAAATGGAGGGAGAGAGAGAACTCAAGGCAAACTAATTGGGTAGTGCTTTAAGGTTTTGATTGAGCCACTGCAGCCTTGTTCTGTGCTGTAAACAGAACATCAGGGCTTTGTGTGCGTTTATGGCAGGTTGCAAAAAGTGTTATCATAGAGTAATAGCTTATATTATGACATTGTAGCCTACACTGTTGATGCCTGCATGCTGAGATAATTGTATACTGGGCTGCTGGTTTGTGTGAAATATTCAGAAAGTTTAGCTGGTTTGTTGTAAGAAATCTTATAATTTCTAAATGGGAATTTGTTTGTCATTGCATTGTTGTTGAGAGAAAGTGGTCGTGTTTTGAAGCTGTCAAAACATGGGATGCATGTGCTGGCAGTTTCTTTTCTTTTTTTTTGATTTTTCATTGCTGTGATTGGGCTATTCTTTTATGAATCAGCTCTTGGTGTTGCCATGATGTTGACTGACAGTTGTGGGGGACACTAGCTCTCTGTGGCCACATTTAAACTGTATAGCTACAGGTTAAATGATCATTTTCAGCATTTCATTTAATAATTTATCTGCCCTTTACATTGTGTTAAACTTGGTGTTTTTGCAGTGCAACTCTACATGTTTTCTGAGTAGCCTATGTGTGTTTGCTTGCTTGTTTGTTTTTGTCTTTACCTGCTTTAACAATTTAATTGTCTAATTTATTAAGCTATATAAAGCAACTAAAACATGGCATTGATTTTAAATGACATGGGGCTCTCAGGTACCTATAATTGTGACTGGTTAATTTATTTTTTGAAAGTGATTAAATCATTTAATTATATTTGCTTCATTAGAAAACCGAGTGGAAATATATCTGTATTCTTGATAGACCGAGGAAGTGGAAATGTTAGATTTCCCCACCCTCAAGGCTTTTGTATAATTAACATCACTGTATGTCAAATTGATATATGCTTTGACAACAATATCATTGGTTTTGAAAGCATGTCTTTCCTATGCACAGGTGACTGTCAGTTATAGTTCACTGACTCACCCTTTCATATATTGCCATTTGAGAATGTTAGCTGCTGATAAAGTAGTTGCTGGAGTAAATTTTAGAGCAATAGTCTAGTTTGAGATGTTTTTTTTTATAAACATTTTTTAAAGGTTTTATTGGATAATTAATTCATTGTGATTGTGTGTACATTTACATCATATCTGAGTAGAAATATATATTATTTTATTTACTGTACAATGAAGTACAATCACTAGTCTGAACTTCTTCTTGATTTCTGACTTGATTAGGGCTGTCACAATTATTACATAATCGTCTAATCGTGATTATTTGACATTATCGCAATTATTTTGTCATAATCGTCATAATCGTGAATGTTGAAAAATGTCAGAAATAGTGGAAATAGCAGATCTACAAGATCGGCTATTTCCACTATCAATGTTATTTTTTAAGTAGTAAGTTGTCAAATATGTCAGTAATGTATTTGTATATATAGGTTATGTGTCATATCTACCATATGCAACTTCAAAGCCTAAAAGCCAAACAGAAATGTAATTATCAACGACAAATACACAATTACATCGTTAATCGCCAATTATTTGAGTGACAATTAATCGTCATGTAAAATGTCATATCGTGACAGCCCTAGACTTGATTACAAAGCACCTCTATATACCTTTAGCTCATAATAGTCTAATTACATTTCTAATGACAACACCAAAATTGCTAACCTATTGTTAATATTGATTGAGAGAGCTATCTTTTTAAGGATTAGGATTTTGATTATTTAGTACACAATGTTTCTGTAAAAAGATTTCAGTAGGCCTACAGCAAATGTTGACACATAAATATGTTTATATATTTGATTTCACTGTGGTGGTACAGTGTAAAATGATATGTAAATAAAGTATGTATCATAATGAAATTTTAGGTGAAGCCAAACAAAACCTGAACATAAAACTATACTGTATCATAATCAAAGTTAATGTGAGTTTTACCCAAGTGTGAGTCATGAATATCTGTTAAGATAAGTAATACAATATATACTCATCCTACTGTATAAGTAGGCTACTAAATGGTACCTTCAGCACAGCATATAGTTGTCTGTCTTAGATATTTTACTTATATTTCATTATAATCTTAAAGAGACAATATTGTTGTTCAGTGCAGAGTAGCATTCTCAATCTAACTCTTACAGGAACTGTAAAAAGAAAATCTAAAAAAATAAATACTGTAAATCTAAATAAAATAATTACCCAAACCATTTCTATATTCCCAGAGGTTTGTGAATACGCACCTCCGAAAAATGTAGGGCAGTTGCACGACAAATCAAATTGAATTGAAGAGAGATACAGTATAAAAATCGGCACACTGCAAAGTAGAACTCTCTAAGTGGTTGACTCATTTGGGTGGCTCACGGCTTCTTCAGAATAAAAGTTCCAGTGCATGCCCTGTAGTCTGTCTTATGATGTTTGTCTCATGTTATCCTTTCCCTTTGCAGTGTTTCCAGCCATTGTGCACTGTATGCTTTCTAACAAAACCGACGTGTACGCATTCTGAAAAGTGGAAAATCAGAGTTTCAAAAACATGTTGGTGCTGTCGGGCAGAAACCCCTTATCTCCATATTCTCTAACCTTTTGTGTTCTCAGCGCCCTGCTTGATCGTACAACAGCATGGCACAAAAGCCTTAAAAACAAACTGCTTGCAGAGCTACGCTGACACTTTTGCTATTTCTGAATTTTGAATCCTGAAAAGTAACAGTTTTGGACATATGAGGTTTCCACCCGACAGAGACGATATTCAAGTTGATATTTCTTGTGCTTGGTCACTCTTAAATCAGGCCATATTGACAGCTTCTACAGTAAACTAGAAGAGTGTGTGTGTGTGTGTGTGTGTGTGTGTGTGTGTGTGTGTGTGTGTGTGTGTGTGTGTGTGTGTGTGTGTGTGTGTGTGTGTGTGTGTGTGTGTGTGTGTGTGTGTGTGTGTGTGTGTGTGTGTGTGGTAAATGGTGCATTTATATAGTGCTTTTATCCAAAGCGCTTTACAGAGATTGTGCATTACATTCACCCATTCACGCACACATTCATACACCGGTGGCGGAGGAAACCATGCAAGGCGTGTGTGTGTGTGTGTGTGGGTTGGTGCCTTGCATGGTTTCCTCCGCCACCGGTGTATGAATGTGTGCGTGAATGGGCAGACTCTGAACCCCACATTGCTCCCGGTGAGCAGGTTGGTGCCTTGCATGGTTTCCTCCGCCACCGGTGTATGAATGTGTGCGTGAATGGGTGAATGTAATGCACAATCTCTGTAAAGCGCTTTGGATAAAAGCGCTATATAAATGCACCATTTACTACACACACACACACACACACACACACACACACACACACACACACACACACACACACACACACACACACACACACACACACACACACACACACACACACACACACACCATTTTAAATGTCAATGTATTATGTCTTCTATATTTCTGTCAATCTCAAGACAGAGATTGGTGAGAACAGGTGAATTACTGTAATTATTGTAATTCACTAAGCCTTTCACAGGTAGCAGAGGTGAATAGGGCCACCCTGATAGGGCTGTATTTGACTTGAGCTACAGGTTGACAGGCTATTCTTCACAAACTGTATGCATCCGTCGCCACTAATAGTCCGGCCAGTCATTTTTGAGAGCACTTACTGTGATTGGTTCCCTCTTGTGAGGAACACAGCCTGCATGTGGCCAGCATCATATTTGAGGAAAAACAAAGAAATTCAGCAGCTTTAAAGCTATGCCAACGACAACCATCAGACAGTAGAAATGTAGTGGAGACAAAGGGACAATACTTACATTTGAAATGTAATGGAGTAAAAGTCATCAGTTCAACATTACCTTCATATAATTGGTCCTCACTCATGTCTAAAGATGTACCGTTACCAGTTTACTCTTCCAGATACCGATTCCGGTACCCATAAACTGCGTACTGCTCGATACAGAGTACTGACCCGATACCGGTGGGTAATTCTCGGGGTTCCTTGAGGGGTTCCAAATGGACCCTTACAGGGTCTGTAATTCTCAGAGTTATGGTGGTCCTTGAAATTAAAAGATTTGAGAACCACAGATCGAGGGATAAATCAAAATGACATCAATATTATTGTTCTGCTACAATAGTAAACTAATAAAGTAACTAACATAAAACAGTTGTGCAACATCAACTGAAAATGTTGAAATATTACTATAAAAGTATAAGTTAACTGTATAAGATAGCAGAAATGGACAGGCACCTGCCTACCAATGAAATCAACGTCATCGAAGGGGGTTCATGCCAAACTAATTGGAAAACCGCAGCCGTTCTCATCCTGTAAGCTTAGCATGCGGAAATAGAAGTCATTGTTCTTGCGTTGTGAGCTTGTAGATCGGCTATTTTTGGTGAATGTTCCCCCCAGAATAAGGGTGCTGGGTTAAATGCCAGTCATAAAGTTATTGTCAATCCGTCCCAATGAAAACTTGATCTTCTCAAGTTTTGCCCATTATGACTTACTCCTACTGTATCTCAGGGGGAAAGATTTTAAAATGTAAGTACCACAATTTGACATAATCGTAATAGGATGCAAGGTGCAATAAAGCAGGGGTTCCCAAACGTTTTTGTCTCAGGGCACCCCATGAATATTTTTTTAATCCGAGGCACCCCAACATTATAATTTTCACTCCCAGCACCTCATATTTATAGCATATCGTCGTTGTCGGGTGGAAACCTTGTATGTCCAAAACCGTTCGTTTTGTATTTATCATCTATAAAATGTACTACACTAGTGAAAACAGCAGATCTGCAAGCACACAACGCCTCGCATCGCGAGGCGTTGTGTGCTTGTAGATCGGCTGTTTTCACTAGTTTTGTGAGACAGTCTTGTATAATGAAGCAGGGTTTTGCTTTACCAAAAGACGTACACATTTGAAACTTGGAGATACAAGGTTTCTGCCTGACAGTGACAATATTTTAGTGATTATGTTGCGAGGAAAATGTTGAGATAATAGCCATTTTGGTTAGAACTGACTGAAAATAACTTTAAAATCATACTAAATATTTTTTCAAGTGTCCAAATAACTCCCAAATATTATCAAATGATCTCGCGGCACCCCTGGACTGCCGTCGTGGCACCCCAGGGTGCCCCGTCACCCACTTTGAAAACCCCTGCAATAAAGTAACAATATTCATCAGGGGTGCCGTGGATGAAAAGTTATTTACAGGCGTGCCTTGAGCCAAAAAAAAGTTTGAGAACCATTCAAGGATCTAGGGCGGTTGAAAGATGATTGACAGATAATTCCCGTTTGAAAACTTGATGTCACTGGTAGTCACTGGACAGGTTCCTGAACTGTCCACAGCCCTCCTCTGAGACACAGACTAACAGAAATTGTGCAATTCTATAATGAGCGTTAGTGAGGACAAATTATATGTAGAACGGTTGAAAATGGGTGAAGTGGTCCTTTTTTGGTCTCCTTTTTTTATATTAACCACTTGAACCCTAGTGTCCATATTCTGAGAACTTTAGCCAAAAATAGCAGATCTACAAGCTGAGAGGCGTTGTCAGCAAAGTGGTTTGGTGTAGAGGGGAAAAAGAGGAGATTAAGTACAGAGTGAAAGGTCAAGTTGATTAAGAATTGACGGTTCAAGTGGTTAAATATCAGAAATCACAATTGACATGAATCCAAAATACACTGATGAATGTGCTGTCAAACAATGAAACTATATGAACTCTATGAACAGGTTGTGGGGTAGGGTGGATCTTAAATGACCTTTTTTAGATTTTCTTGAGTCTCACCCCCCAATTATGTTCCAATGTACAAAAAACTGCTTTGGTTAAAATTTGGTTGAATTTCAAGCATATTTAGAGGTAGCTCAATCAAGTCAAAGATTGTACATTTTATTGGTCAAAATCGAATTGCACTGCAGGCACATTTAAGTTATACATTACACATTATTCTTATACTAATCACAGAAATTATATTTTTTTAAGCTTACAAATCTAAACACAAATCTGATTACATGTTTGTCATATGTCGTACCAGAATTAATGTATTGTAGGAAATAGCAAAGCAAAGAATGACAAATTGCTATTTTTCATTTAACGTGCACAATGACATGTCTTTATTGCTTCAATCATACTCACAACACACAACAAGCACACAGCCTCACTTCCTTGTTTACCCCCAAAACCCCTGAAAGTCACTGCAGTATTTAATAGTAATTCAGTAGTTACTGATCAATTAAAGTTTGTTTACGGCTATCGGGATACTTGTGCCGATGGTTCTGCACAATTTGCAGCAAGTATTGGAGTTGGGACTCATCTTTAGTAATGAGACCACAATATTCTTGTATTAGGGCAACCCCACGCTCTGCATGATCATTGACAACATTCATCGCCTTCACTACAGCCAGAGCTTCTTGGTAGTCCACCCTGGGCTCCCACTCATCGGGATCAACGTCAAGGAAGTCATCTGGGAGATCCATCATTTTGAAAAGCACCTTGGATTTGGGAGACACAAAATCTTCAATGTTCTTCCTTGCAATTGTTCCAAGGTCAACAGTAATTCTCTTCATATGCCCCTGTTCACCATAAGTGATTGGAAAACCTTTGAGAAGCAGCTTTAGACACCTCAGCATTTATTGATGAACCGGATACCTCAAGCAGCGATGTATCTGGTTCAGAGCTCCAGTAGCTACCCATCATGCCCGTTGGATGGCAAAGGTTATTTATTGTTTGAAGATCTGGATGTTTCATGGCCAATTCAAACTGACCCTCAGGGAAGAAAAAGCATGCATGGATTTGTGCATGTTTACAGTTTGCATTTATGTGAAGGCATGGATGATGGCACCTGTTGCTGTCAGCGCTCCACTAAATGACTTGGCAGCTGTTAAAATCGTTGCTGGAATATTCATCAATAAATGCTGAGGTGTCTAAAGCTGCTTCTCAAAAGTTTTCCAATCACTTATGGTATTTGGCTCCAGAGATCGTCAGACTTGCAATGTTTGACAGTCAATTGAGCGCGCAAACGAAGAGGCTGATGGTGAGAGCCATGAAAGATGGAAATGAAGATGATTAACAGGGGCATATGAAGAGAATTACTGTTGACCTTGGAACAATTGCAAGGAAGAACATTGAATATTTTGTGTTTCCCAAATCCAAGGTGCTTTTCAAAATGATGGATCTCCAGGTGACTTCCTTGACGTTGATCCCGATGAGTGGGAGCCCAGGGTGGACTACCAAGAAGCTCTGGCTGTAGTGAAGGCGATGAATGTTGTCAATGATCATGCAGAGCGTGGGGTTGCCCTAATACAAGAATATTGTGGTCTCATTACTAAAGATGAGTCCCAACTCCAATACTTGCTGCAAATTGTGCAGAACCATCGGCACAAGTATCCCGATAGCCATAAACAAACTTTAATTGATCAGTAACTGCTGAATTACTATTAAATACTGCAGTGACTTTCAGGGGTTTTGGGGGTAAACAAGGAAGTGGGACTGTGTGCTTGTTGTGTGTTGTGAGTGTGATTGAAGAGTGTAAAATAAAGACATGTCATTGTGCACGTTAAATGAAAAATAGCAAATTGTCATTCTTTGCTTTGCTATTTCCTACAATACATTAATTCTGGATTGACATATGACAAACATGTAATCAGATTTGTGTTTAGATTTGTAAGCTTAAAAAAATATAATTTCTGTGCTTAGTATAAGAATAATGTGTAATGTATAACTTATATGTGCCTGCAGTGCAATTCGACTTTGACCAATAAAATGTACAATCTTTGACTTGATTGAGCTACCTCTAAATATGCTTGAAATTCAACCAAATTTTAACCAAAGCAGTTTTTTGTACATTGGAACATAATTGGGGGGTGAGACTCAAGAAAATCTAAAAAAGGTCATTTAAGATCCACCCTATTGTGGGGGTCCCTGCTTCATCTCTTTCTCAACATTTTCAGTCCTTGGACTCAAAATGTTGAAGACCCCTGATGTAGTAGAGTGAAAACGGAAGAGTTATTAGTGCCCTGAGGACTCTGCTTAAGAAAGTAAACGGCTTAAGTGGTTAATCAGTAATTGTTGTATATTAGTACTGTATAGCATTGTGTGCACTTATACTGTTTAACTTATTTTGTTCTTCTCTACTTGGATTATGTCCTCTGTTTATGCAGTTTGTTTTGATTTGGCTTTATTTTGAGCTGAATTTAACCCTTTGTTTTGGTCTGGAAATCTATAGATTCTTTGTGAGATTATCCTTGTCATTGATTCATGCAAAGTTAACATCTTTCAATTTAGCCTAATATGGCATCTATATGAGCTGATGGCTAGATAGGGGAAAAAAACAACATCATTTTGACATTTGGCAAAGTGCCAGGCCTACAGTATGTATTCTTTTAAAGAAGAGCAATAAGGCTCATAATTGTACACTTTGCACAGGAACCACTTAATTAACCACACAAATAGCAAAGGTAATATACAGTCATTTATATGCAATTACTTCCTATTGCCCTCGTGGTGCCATTCTTAACCTCAGGGGTCTATAGGCTTCCTACTTTTACCCATATCGAATCTCGTCGTGTTGCAACGCTTTGTGAGCTTGTAGATCTGCTATTTTCCCTGACTTTTCGCCCGGCGCAGAATAGGGACGCTAGGGTTCATGTGGTTCATATGGCCACCAATTCCTCCTGAACTGCAGACTATAAATGAGCATAACAAAAGTAAACAACAGCTGATGTCACAGGAGCATATGCTAGCAATTTACAATTTAAGCATTAAGCAGACACTCTTATCCAGTGAAGCTTACACGTGCGAGATTGGAATAAGCACAGTAAGAGCCATTTACACTGAGCACTATAACTATAAATATAACTATAAAAATATAGTTTTAGAAATCCTTCTAAGTCAAGTGGATGACAGAGTTCTCACCGACTATAAAATAATGGCACTTAGCATGAATTCTAGTCATCAACAAACAACAAGGTAAATAGTCACTTATTGTCGTTGTCGGGTGGAAACCTTGTATGTCCAGAACCTTCCTTTGTTATTTTAAAAACGATTTAAAGTTGTGAAAATAGCCGATCTACAAGCACACAACGCCTCACGCTGCGTTGTGTGCATAGATCTGCTAGTTTCACTAGTTTTGTGCAACATTCTGTATGTATAGGGCTCCTATTAGACGAAAACGCGGTTCACTGTAAACGTAATGGTTTATATTCGTTTGTGGGGGGTCATTTAGACGAAAATGGCGTCTTCGGGGGGTGAAACCGTAACAAAGTGAACCCCCCCTCTGAAAGTGGAATAGGTAAAAACGCTTTGTATCTCCCGCTTTCATCTAAATACCGTAAACGCAGCAAACCACTGAAAATGATAAGATGTGGGACGTCCTAGGGCTGTCCCAGTGGTCTAAACTAAAGTAACTATTAAGTACATTTTTGCTAACGTTAGCCCTAATTTATACCGTAGCTATTTGAAAATAGCCGATCTACAAGCTCACAACAACGCGTCGCGGTGCTTGTGAAAATAGCCGATCTACAAGCTCACAGCGCGTCGCGGTGCGTTGTGATAATAGCCGATCTACAAGCTCACAACGCGTCGCGGTGCGTTGTGAAAATAGCCGACCTACAAGCTCACAAGTTGTGAAAATAGCAGACAACTGCAAAAATAGCCGACGCTGAAAATAGCGACAGTAGCCTATAATGTTTATCATGACTCGATCCAACATCTATAGCTCGTCGCCGTCTGTATGTACCCCCTCCATAAGCTGCAGTAAAGGCATTGACTCCAGTCCTCTGTGTTGAAACGAAACGTGAAGTGAACGCCTTTTTCTGTATCGTATCATAAGGAATAAATATCCCGGAGTGTGTATGGTACATGTGTCTGTTCCGACCGTCTGGAACAAACTTTTTAAGCATTTTTAGCCAGCCAGCCAGTCTGCCTGTGCTGTGTGACGGCAGTGAGTTGTGTTGACTGACTGAGGACGTAGAGGCGGGATGTTCGCGAACGAATCGAGTCTTTTGAACGGCTCTTTGATATGAACGATGGGATCCGGTTTGCAGTATAGGGAGCCGTTCCTTTCTAATGAACAACAGTGGTGGGAAAGGTACAACAATGTAGAAATACTCTGCCACAACTAATAGTAGCTAGAAAGTACTCATTATTCAAAATGTTCCATTTCACAATTTTTCCAATGAATAAAATGTAGGGAGAAAAAAACATTTGAAAATAGCAGATCTACAAGCTCACAGCTTGTAGATCGGCTATTTTCAAATGGCAGGTAGGCCTATGTAGGCTACCTATTATGTCCGAAATAAATGTATATAGGGTTAATGTATAAGTGATAATTATAATCAAAATCTACAAAGTAACTACAACTAGTGACTAGAATGAGCCAGTCTTTTGAACGGCTCTTTGAAAGGAACGGATCCCAGAGATTCGGCTCACTTCAAAGAGCCATAAATCCCATCTCTACTGAGGAGGACCAGAGAACGGAACTTGGGCAGTGCGGTCATGGCGACATGCGCCACCTAGCGACCTGGCATGCAAATTACCGCGTTTATGGACAAATTGCGTTTTCATCTAAAGACCACATAAAAAATGAAAACTAAACGGCTCTTAGCCGTTTATAGTGAAGCCTGTTTTCGTCTAATAGAGGCCTTAGAAACTAGGATGCTGGGTGTAGTGGCAATTTGTCTGAACCATGCAGGTAAAAAAAATAAAAATAAAATCAAACCAGCCACTGAGGCACCAGGTGTAGAATCTTCCACATGACATTATCATGGATGAAAATGAGCCCAGTGTCCAGTCAGGCATTGCAGGTTTGTGATGGTGTTTTATTCTATGTTCTTATCGGGAAAATAAGCAGACATGATGGAAAAAATAACTGCCTCTGTCCGGATGCGAGTAAGAAACTGTGTTGACTGCCGGATAATAATGAATTAATAACGCTATACCTCTGCCAGCGTTTTGACAGATTTTACCTTATATTTCAAGAGAATTTATTTTCCAACACAGATAGAGAAAATGACGCAGATATTCCTTCTTAAATAAGTCCCATGTTGCCTACTGATTCTTTGCCCTGACTACTTCTCAAATAAATCCAACCTGTGCACCTCATTTATATGAGACACTTTGCTGAATGGTGATGTGCATCATATACAGTATGTATGCAGTATTTCACACATGTGAGAAATTGTGCCGATCTGTCATCTTCTCTTCTCTTCCTACTCTTCCTCTTCTCTACTCCTCTCTTCTTCGTTGTTGCTGTTATTCCCCAGGCCCTTGAGTCCGGGCGGTGTTGAGCACATAAAACTGGATAGAGCCCTTCCATCAGTAGCAGTCGGGCCGCGCGCCCCGGTCCATGTAGCTGGTCTGCCTTAGGGTGCCATGGCCACAGGAACCCAGGGCCAGCGCGACCACGTCCTGGAGAAAGCCAAGCTCACGCCGGCCACCGGGAGGCGCAGGAGAGCCGAGGGGAAGCCCAAGAAGAACTTCCCTTGTCAAGCGTGCCAGAAGGCCTTCAACAGCGTGGAGAAGCTGAAGGTGCACTCGTACTCTCACACAGGAGAGAGACCCTACCGCTGCTCCCACCCCGACTGCACCAAGGCCTTCGTCTCCAAATACAAGCTGCTACGGTACAGACTGCCAGAAGGTTGCAGCCTCCGGCATTCACGCCATTTTGTAGTCAAAGATGTTGATTTGATGATGATGTTATTACAGTGGTGGAAGAAGTTCTCACATTTTTTACTTGAGTAAAAGTATCAATACTGCAATATAGAAATACTCTGCTGCATTCACACTGAGAGAAGCCAAGCTAATGGTTGGCTTGGTAATTCAATGTAATCTCTATGCAAACCAGCTTTTAAAATTTCCAAGCTTTTTTTCGAGCATGGAAATTTCAAAAGCTGGTTTCCATAGAGATTACATTGAACTAGAAAAACTGTTCCTTCGAAACAGTGTGGGCTCGCTTCCAACCCAAAACAATAATAGTAAAAGTGTCAAGTTCCCAGGCAATGCTCTCTTTAATTTTACTGACGTAAAATGGTAATGCAAATACAATGTAGACAAGCAGTGTTATTACATGAACTTAAAGGACCAGGTCACCTTTGGGACAACCAGATCTTATTTTATTGTTGTGTGGGGACACGATCAACACAATGTTGAGTTATTCTTTGTGTTCAATCTGTGTTTTTAGATATTTTAGTATTTCAGTATGCTACAACTGGTCATATGATGCATTTTGCATCATATGATGCATGAGATGATGCAATATCATGCTACAAAGCATCATATGACCAGTTGTAGCATGCTGAAATACTAAAATATCTAAAAACACAGATTGAACACAAGAAATTACAGGATTGTGTTGATCGTGTCCCACACAACAATAAAATAAGATCTGGTTGTCCCAGAGGTGACCTGGTCCTTTAACGGTATGGACAATTAAATCAAAATAAAATTAAAATATAATGTGGACGGGTAACCAACAACAAAAGTTCGAGACCAGTAGAGTGTGTGTGTGTGTGTGTGTGTGTGTGTGTGTGTGTGTGTGTGTGTGTGTGTGTGTGTGTGTGTGTGTGTGTGTGTGTGTGTGTGTGTGTGTGTGTGTGTGTGTGTGTGTGTGTGTGTGTGTGTGTGTGTGTGTGTGTGTCCGTCCTAGGGGTCCCTGAACTACACTTTGCAAACCAGCAAACCACATCAAAGTAATAGTACGCAGATGGTCCTAATATTGACAAGCTTTTTAAAAACAGCAGATCTACAAGATCACAACATGTCGCAATGTCACATTGTAGATCAGCTTCTTACAATTAGACAAAGTATTAAGTGATTCATCTACCGTATGTTTTGTATTAATAATAAAATCTGCAAAGTAACAAGTAACTAAAGCTGCCAAATGCAATTGCAGTGGAGTATAAGTAACAAAAGTGTAAAGTAAAAGTTGGTATACAGTACGGGACATGCTGATCCAAATGCATATGGGATATACTAGGATTCAAATGCAGACAGGCTGAAATTCATGGCTTTTAAAGTGTTTGGGGTGTGGTTTTGCCAGGTGGGTCCACTTCGGTTGATCGTCTGATTTGGAAACGCATTGGTTGTGATATCTCCCTGACAACCACACAGAGTGTCCCTGCGGGTTCTAGGATATATACTGTAAATCCCATCGCCCGGGAACCTTATTCTTTTTAAGTTAAATTTCTAAAACACTACAAAACATGTGTCAAAGACAAATACAAGCAAACGTCTCCACAGTAACACAGTAACAGTTGTTTGTGTGTCAGTGTGTGTGTATGCGTGTGTGTGTGCGTGTGTGCGTGCGTGCGTGTTAATAATTATTATTATTATTAATAATAAAATCTGCAAAATAAAAAGTAACTGAAGCTGTCAAATGCTGTATTTATAGTAGAGTATAAGTAACAAAAATGGAAATTAGAGTAAAAGTACCTAAAAATTGTACTGTAGGTACAAGTACTTGTTTGTATATACTTGAGTAAATGTACTTGGTTACTTTGCAGCACCACTAGCCTTACATTAAGACGTCTCTGCCGAGACTTTCGCATTGTCACTGCAGGGCCGACTTATGTAAGGCTACATCACCACAGAACAGCCAATGACAGCCAAGCCTTTAATCACAGCTGTGTCAATCAGTAGAGTGGAGAGGGACATTTATTTATAGTTTTAACTATAACTATAGTTTTATACATCACACAGCTTAGACATTTGGATCAAATCAGAAAGCAGACCTGTGTGAACACATTGATATAAATAGCATATCTGAAGTGTGAATATTGCAGCCACAGCGACTTAATATAAACATGGGTCCCTTTCCCCTGTCTCACTCTCTCCCCACTCAGTAAACCCATTGGAAATGCATTGGATGCTTAAAGTTAAACATTTTTATTTTTTTATAATTAAACTACAAAACATTTCAAAACCAAAAGTACAAGCACACGTGTCCTCAGTAAGCTGAACACATAAAAATTTGAATGGTGTTTAAAGGTGTAAGCGTTTAGGAGATGAATCGCGCCAAAGTTTTGAGGAGATACTGACTGACTGACTATAAATAATGAAGATAACATACGTGTGCTCGCCTTCCAGGCGAGCCCACAATTACCAAGCCAACCATTAGCTAGGCTTCTCTCAGTGTGAATGCAGCAAGGCACCCACACCAAAGTAGATTCCCCATTCCGCCAATGCATTTCAAGGAGAATGGAGCATTTTTTTAAAAGATCCTCTACTGGCATGAATCCGCTCCACTCCCATTGAAATAAATTGGAATCCACTCTCATTGGTACTTTGGTGTGAGGGCACCCTTGCCCTCACACCAAAGTACCTATGAGAGTGGAATCCGCATTCCGCCAATGCATTTCAATGAGAGTGAAGCGGTTTCATGCCAGCAGAGGATTTCTGCAAAAAACGCTCCCTTCTCATTGAAATGCATTGGTGGAACACGGATTCCACTCTCATAGGTATTTTGGTGTGAGGGCACCCTTACAAGAAAAAGTCCAGAATTTGTACACAATGTACTTGAGTAAACATACAAAAGTATTGGCATCAAAATGCAGAATGTCCCATTTCTGAACTAAAGTTAATGTGTGTTATTATGTAATAATAATCAAAATCTTCAAGTAACTAGTAACTAAGTGTTCAAATAAATGTAATGGAGTAAAAGTACAATATTTGAATCTGAGCTGTAGTGGAGTAGAAGTAAAAGTATTGGGAATTGGAAATACTCCAGTAATATACTACAAATACATAAAGTACAGTACTTAAAGGTGATACACCGTGAAATTTCACTTTTCCTATTTTAAAACCTTTTTTGGGGTCCCACTAGCACCTTCTATCCTCACAAAGTCCCATTTCAGACCGATGTGTCTTTCTCTGGTTTTGAGAAGGCGAAGGTTAAAAGTATCCCACGGGTTCTCAAAACAGGCTGTTCAGATTTGCTGCCGATTGTGACGTCATCTGCCGATTGTGACGTCATCACAAAAAAAAAAAAAATCAAAAAAACGTTTTTTTTTTCAAAAGGATTTTGGGGGGGGTGGCGCAGTTCAGGCCAAAGGTGGTACTGCAGCTGAAATGCTCTGAGAGCCATTCAAAAATGAGAGAGGCTCTCTATTCAGGAGTGGTAATTTAGCCTCAAACCTTTTGAAAAACGTTTTTGGGACATAAACAATATGACATAAATACTTTTTAAATGCATGGTGTATCACCTTTAAGTAAATCTACTTGGTTACTTTACACAACTGGATGTTAATAATAATTAATGAGCAATAATTGATAATGTCATTGCACGCTGTGTGTGTGTGTGTGTGTGTGTGTGTGTGTGTGTGTGTGTGTGTGTGTGTGTGTGTGTGTGTGTGTGTGTGTGTGTGTGTGTGTGTGTGTGTGTGTGTGTGTGTGTGTTTTGTGTTGAATAGCAAGCCAACATGAAACACTCGTTCCGCAACAATAGCGGATCTGCAAGGTTGTATATTGGCTATTTTCAAAGAAGAGATTTAGTATGAAGGAAAAATAATTATGGGCCTAGTTTATTACCCTGGGGGACACCGGTCAACTAAGTATTTAGTGCAGGGTTTTCTCAAAGTGGGTGCCGTGACAGGGGTGCCAAGAATACTTTTTATAAGAAGTATAACAAGTTTCCTAATGGAAAGTTTTCCTCATGACATACTGCATCTTAGAGGGAAAGATTTACACATTTACCTAGCGTGATTTGACGTAATATACGATAAATGTAAGGTGCTATGCTATAAAGTAACAATGTTATTCAGGGGTGCCATTGATGTAAAAGTCATTTACAGGGGTGCCTTGCGCCAAAAAAGTTTGAGAAAAACTGATCTAGGGTGTAAGTGATTAAAAGATGATTTGCTGATAAATCTTGATACTCATAGAATGTATCTGTGTTCATAGGCATATGGCAACACACTCGCCAGAGAAAAACCACAAGTGTTTATACTGTGAGAAAATGTTCCACCGCAAGGATCACTTAAAGAATCACCTGCACACTCACGACCCATACAAGGAGGCGTTCGCCTGCCAGGAGTGCGGCAAGAGTTATAACACCAAGCTGGGCTTCAAGCGCCACCTGGCCCTGCACGCGGCCAACAGCGGAGACCTCACCTGCCAAGTGTGCCTGCAGCCGTTTGCCAGCACCGGCGTGCTCCTGGAGCACCTCAAGACCCACGCCGGGAAGTCCTCCGGCGGGACCAAAGAGAAGAAGCATCGGTGCGAGCACTGTGAGCGCCGCTTCTACACCCGCAAGGACGTGCGGCGCCACATGGTGGTGCACACCGGACGCAAGGACTTCCTGTGCCAGTACTGTGCCCAGCGCTTCGGCAGGAAGGACCACCTGACGCGCCACGTGAAGAAGAGCCACGCCCGGGAGCTGCTGAGAGTCAAGACGGAGCCGGCCGACCCGCTGGAGCAGTTCGCCTGCGACCTGGTGTCCGGGGACGTCAAGGGCGAGCTGCCGGGCACGCTGGCGCCCAGGCAGCTCCAGCTCAGCATGTACCCCGTCCTGGACGCCGAGCCCCTGCCCAACCCCATGCTCCCCTTCTCTTTAAAGTACCCGCTGGGCCCCAACTTTACCTCATACGCTGCCTCCGCTCAGGAGCGAGAGCAGAACCTAAAGGGAGAACTGGAGACGTACCTGATGGAGCTGCAGAGTGCCATGCCCTCCTCCTCGTCCGCGGCCGAAGGCGCCCCGCTCCCCGGCTCCAAGCTGGAGCTGGAGCTGCAGGGGAGCATGCTGGAGGAGCCGAGCGAGGAGGCGTCGCTGTCCAAAATGGCCACGCCCGTCTCTGCGGCCGCGGCCGTGGCGGGCGACTCGCTGGCCTCGTCCTCCTCCCTGCTGGACTTTTCGCAGCTCTTTAACTTCCTGCCTCTGAACGGGCCGCAGTACAACCAGGCGGGAGGCAGCGGGGGGCTAGGCATCCCCTATCCCCCCGCCGAGGAGCCCATGTCCTTAGTCCAGCTGCCCCCCCAGCCCCCGGACGGCCCCGAGGCGGCAGACAGCTCCCTGCAGGGGCTGGCCGCTTCCTTCATATCCAACCAGGGCACACCCACCACCCTGCCCCGCTTCCATCATGCTTTCCAGTGATAGAATATACACTGCCACCCGTTTGCTCGCATGCACACACACACACACACACACACACACACACACACACACACACACACACACACACACGCACACACGCTCACACGCACACACGCACACACGCGCACACACACACACACACACACACACACACACACACACACACACACACCATCAACACTCAGTCTATTCAGTACAGTTATTGATGCCAGTAAAACACATACACACACACAATTGCATATGACATGATAGCACTTCTGTCCAGTAAATATGATTACATGCGCAGACACTGGCATAAGTGATAGATGTATATGCGATGATCGGCACTGAGAGAAGTACACACACACACATACAGTACACACCTCGACAAGTGGTTTGTCAGCAATTGAATGGGTACTGTTGGGATATTTTAGATTTGAGAATAACACAGATCCTATCATTACAATGTTGTGAACCCTCACCACCAACACCACCACCACCACTATACTCAATCATCTTTTTGGGGGATTTGGCGTTTTCATATAGATGAATTGAAATAGTAATAAGATTGCAGTGGGTTTTTTTTTTCACTCTATACCTAACTGCCCCCCTTGCTTTAGAGTTGATTGACTTTAGCGTGCAGATTTTGCATTGTTTATTGTTTTTTTTTGTTTTTTTTTCATATAGCACTTTGAACTATTGTGATGTTAAGTCATCACAATTGAACTTTTGTCATATATGTCTTCGTTATACTATTTGTGGTAAGTTTTTAAGCGATCCACAAACTCATCCTTGGTTTTGTTTTTGTTTTCTACACTAGGTACTGAGTAGCAACTACTGAGCAACAGTATTACGGTTTTCATATTTCACTTTGGTAGTTGATCCATGACAAAGTTTCACCTCAACTCTTCAATAGGGCTGCTTTTCTTTTTGTCATAAATGTAAATAATCTCTTTATGCCCCGCCCTCCCTGGCCCCCAAATCAAAGTCAACCAAATGCAAACACGCATGGCTGCTAGTTAATGAAATGTGCAGTGTTACCCATTCATCAGGCTCCAAAACAGCAACATATCTCAGCCTGTATGGTCAATGATCATTTAGCTGTATCGGCCACATTATACTCACTCCCTCTTAAGTAATTCTAATCCGATGTATACTTCGTCGTACGTCCGAAAACGGCGTGCAACACCATTATGACGGAGCATAAATCGAGCATTAGAGACGGCAACAATGAAACATATCTTCGTTGTCGGGTGGAAATATCCAAACCCTTACTTTTGTTATTATTTAAAAAACGATTTAAAATAGTGAAAATAGACAATCTACACTTGTAGATCTAATATTTTCAGTAGTCTTCTGTAATGGCCTTGTATGATATGAAGCAGGGCTTTACTTTACGAAAAAACGTACACATTTGAAACCTGGCGATATGAGGTTTCCACCCGACAGTGACGATATACGGTATGTTTCCATGCTGAGATCTGACCATTCACACTCTGCGTCTGGACTGCGGCACACAAAAACTATATACCGTTGGCTTATCCAAACGGCTAGCAGAAAGCGATCCATCCCAACTTACTGACTGGAGGTTTTTAACCTATGGCCATCAATCAGCGCAGAGGAACTGTGTTCTGCATAATCATGGCGTGTTAGACTATAGTTCAATGTTGCGTCCCTGCTGATAGTTTTGAACATGGCTACTGACCTGTTCCCTGTACCCCCCCCCCCCCCCACCCCTTGTTAATGTCATTTCGTTTTATTTATCAAAAGGGCTAGTTTTATACAGGAAATAAAACAAGCACACAGTCTCCTTTGTGGGCAAATGGAATTGATAGAAATGGGTTGGTTGGCAAAATCGCACACATGACATGAAGTATCGCTTACTAATAAGCTAGCGTATGTTTATTTTTTTTGGTAAAGCGGCATCTAAGAATTGCGTCATCCTTTTGCAACTTTGTTGAGATCTACATTTTAACTTTAAACCTGACTTTAAATGTATACTCCCCTCAGCCATGCCATACGTTATCACTAGTATTTTTCTGGCCAAATACAATACATACTGTACAAACAAGACAATGAGCACACAAGCCATTATCCAAATATACGGCTTATAAAGCAGTAAAGTGAAAAGCTTGCATTGTTCGTATATACATAGGTCATAATGAACAGTGAGGTGGTCAATATTGAGAAATAAACACTGACAGGGTGATGCAGGTCTTGAATCACCCTCTTCTTTCCTTTCGGCTGTACCCTTCAGGGGTCGCCACAAATCATCTGCCTCCCATCTCACCCTGTCCTCTGCCTCCTCTTCTTTCACACCAACTAACTTCATGTCACCACATCCATACATCTCCTCTTTGGGCTTTGTCTAGGCTCCCTGCATGGCAGTTCCGACCTCAGCATCCTTCTACTGATATAGGCCTACTCACTATCCCTCCACTGTACATGTTGAATCACCCTGAAGGGGTTTATTTCTCAATAACGACTGCCTCTCCTCTTTTATCAATATTTTGACAAGTAATGTAGGTAGGACTGGCTTTTTGGCGGTATCATCTGAGCAAAGACGGTGTCTATCCCTCTTACTAGAGGGATAGACACTAGATACTAGACCCTGGGAGCTTGTAGATTGACTATTTTTGCCGAACACTAGAGTTTAAATTGGGCATCAATTACCCAAGCCGTGCTATTGATACACTGAGTTGGCGGTGCCTAGGATAGAACCTAAAATGTTGTGCTTCAAAGGTGAGAGCTCTACTACCAACTGAGCTACCTGGACCACATTTGACACAACAAGAATTCTTTCCAAAATAAATGTAAAGGACGTAGCACCGGTCTGCTTATTGAGAAATAACAAAATTAAATGTTGTTATTGACCATTCAGAATTGAGCATTCAAGCTGTGTAATAATTTTTATTAAAATATACTTGTGATGGCATAAAAGTAATCTATACAGACAGAATATCTGGACTGAATGCGAAACCGACCCTGATTTGGAATTTGCATAGGCCTAATTATTCCCATATTTTTGGCTTTGTTGTAGCCCAGTGTCTTGTGAATATAAGAATACTTTCAATGTGTGTGCACACTGTGTGAGTGAGAGAGTGAAAGAGGGAGGGGCTCAATTCAGACACCGTTGTAGCTCCTTTCGGAACCTCTCACTCCACTGCTACGCAGCTCCGAGATGAGGTTCCTCCCCGACGTATGCCAGAATCTTCTGGCTGGGTGGACGATCCGCCGGCTGACATAATGAGCGATATAAAGTCTTTATTTCAACCCAGTGCTTCGATTTCTTCCACGCTAAAGAAGTAAAGCGATTAAAGATCAGCAGAAACCCATCACTTTTTGGATAGAAAGTTCACCAAAGGTAAGAAGTGCTCGCTAACGGAGGATCGTCCACCCAGCCGGAAGATTCTGGCTGCGTAGCAGTGGAGTGAGAGGTTCCGAAAGGAGCTAACACCGTTGCATGACCCTATCATTTGGACAGGTGTCATTCAACAAAAATATGTTTTTTTAAAGTGTAATAATCATGATTATGAATGAGTACTTAATTATATGAACGTAGAGCAGGGTTGTGATGGAAAAGAGTGTGTGTGCTGCTTATAGCAAACCTTCCCTGGATAAAAACAAAACAAAAGGTTAAAGAAATCCTTGGCCAAAGCATGGGTGATTTACTATACTGCCACTCAAAACTACATCTGAAATCCTAGTGCTACGAGCCCCACGTGAACTGAGAGACCTACAGTATAATGCACTGTGCCAAGAGTCAGCGCTCCTAGTGTCCTACAGTGAATGGTGTCAGGAGTTTACAGTTAGGTAGGGGGCATTCATTCATGTACAAGAAAATACATTTACAAAATGTTTCTAAAATGTTCTTAAATTGTACAATAATGTAAAACCTTTCTTTTTAAATAGCGAAAATAAAGGACTTACAAGCCTGCAAGCTTGCACAGTAGCTACACGCTTAATTGTGAGCTTGTAGGTTATTTTCTTGTTGCAATGATACTGAACAGTGACAAGCCGAATCTATGCTTTGGTGAACACATTTCATGTCGCTTGACAGAAATGACAGACGCGTCAACCCTGTTTTCAAGTGAAAACGTGCCCTATTGATTAGTGTAACACCCAGTATTCGAACCCAGGTCTCCCGCATAGAAGTCTAACTTGACCAAAGGGATATCCCTGTGGACTAGGGGGAGATATTATACTTTTGAGGCCCTCAGGCTGAGGCAGTGAGTCACTTCTGCTACACAAGCATGAATTGGCCCCAACGTTATCGAGGATAAGAATAGGTGAAACGAATGGAACGGCACTTTGGAATTAATTCATTAATGGCTGTTGTTTTTGATCCTTTTAAGTTCTTTATTCCAGAAGATTAATTCAAGTTGTCTGAACCGCCACTGACACTTGCTTATTAGCCAACAAAAAATGTTAATTCAGACATCAGGCAAAAAAAACTAAAAACTAAAACGGATTGGTACCTTGGCAGTAATATGGAAGCGCCAGTCACATTAAATAGAATGAGCTCAAATCACTAAAATGGACTGTGATACATAATGTAAAGTTACTTATGACTGATACATAATGTAGAGAAATCCTTACCAGCATGGCAAAAAATATATAGCCTATATATTAGAAAATAGACATGATATTCTTTTTTTTTTCTTTTTTTATGTTCCATTCCAAGCAACTCGAATTTCGCAGTACAATCTTTGTTTGTCTTAGTTATTGAAAGCAGACTTTATCCAAGTGCTCATTCCCACCCAAATGTCCTTTGTAAATGAAGCAATGTACCGTAGATATGCTGCTCACTCATCAGCACGGACAAAGTCATAACCCAACGCACAAGCCACCGACGCAGCAACTGCACCATGACCCGCTTTTGTTGTGAGCTGCTGCGTCTATGTTTTTAGTTTAGTTTATCGTGCATACTGTACACTATCAGCATGTGCCTAATAGTGTTGCCATTTACCTCACATCATCATACTCTCTTGCTCCGAGAATCAAAAAGGTAAACCATAGTGTTAAAAATTCTCCTATTCCTCTCATGACTGACGGGACTCGAGGAAACATGAATGGAAATAGTACAATATTGTTTTAAGGGTCGTGTGTTATGTTTGAAATGTGGAGCTGAATGTGTCATGTTTTAAAGCATTATGGAAGTTTGCTATATTGTATCTTGTGAAGGTTTGTGGTTCTACAAGAAATGTTAGCAAGCCGCTATATGGTAATTGTTTTTTTTGTTTTTTTTTGGTAATCATAGCACTTTTTGTACATTGAATGCCTTTGTTTCCTCCAATACCTTTTTTGTTTAAAACCTTTATTACAAAAATGTGTAGATGATATATTTAGCTCTTTAGAGAACAATAACATGTAAATACAATATAAAATGTTTTATTTTTACAGGTACAATTTTGACAGTGTTTTTCCTATCAAAGTGTCATTTTGCTTTAC
The DNA here is from genome assembly GCF_963921795.1 of Nannobrachium achirus. NCBI lineage: Eukaryota > Metazoa > Chordata > Actinopteri > Myctophiformes > Myctophidae > Nannobrachium > Nannobrachium achirus. Next base: position 26,315,705 of record NC_137828.1, on the reverse strand, counting down.
TTGCACAAGTGCTCTGTGTATCTCATTGAGGAGTCTTGTAACAGTTAGTGTTCCCTAGTAACCCTACCTTGAAATTCAGATTTCTTATGTTTTAATTTAGATGATGCTATTTGTTTGTTTGATTCAGCCCTATAGGTGAGAACACACAGACAATTGTACAGCATGCTGACTATAGCACTTAGGCCTATATACTATGTCCATATGTTTAGTTGTTGTTCAAAAAGTATATTTGATTTTGTTAAAAAGAAATGACGTCAGCCTTAAGTTCAGCCTTCTTATCGTTTCAAGTCTGAAGACTGTTTTCAAGAGAATAGATCTAATCTATAATTTTCATTATGAAGCCCAGCTTGTTTAATGGACAATGGTAACACACTGGCTGAATCCACATAAGCCTTGGGGACATTTTTATTTTAAAACCCAGTTATGCGGTTGCAAAGAAAATTAAGCTAATTTAGGTTAAAGTTCAAAGAGCAAAAGCTACATCTGGGTGTAGATCAGACCTCTTGTGTCTTATTCATCCAGAAACCTCCCTAGTCCAGTAGCTACTCGTGTAACCAATCACATACATGAACCTCAATTGTCCAAATTCACATGCATGGCTGCCATTTTGAGTCATACACACTCGGAGGAGTGGGTTTTCTCACCCGTGAGTATGACGCAAGAGAAAAATGGCTGCCGAATGAATATAAAACTATACCTCCAATTGTCCCTGCATGCCTCCCTGGAGGTATGTTTGACATTGGAGAGGTGAAGTCAGATGCGCTAATGTTTTTTTTTTTTTTTTTTTTTGCTCAAGCTCAACTGATATATTGCTTTGGCTGATATTTATTTTTACTACATTTACTGATGTGCCCCGATTGTCAACCACCTTTAGCCTGGTGTCCCTATTTTGGTCATTAGTCGAAAAGGTTAAATCTGTGTCAACAATTGCTGATCTAAAAGCTCACATTGGTTCACAATGTGAGGTGTTGTGAACTTGTAGATCTGCTCTTTCTGAGAAAAACACATTTTAATATGTGGTTTTCTTGCAAAACATCGGTCAAAACATTGGTAATCAGTGCTCTAGCTACTACTTAGTAGAGTGCGCTGCCTCGATGAACAAAGCAAGATGGGAGATGCTCTTCAGTGAGAGACACAGACCTTTAGCAATTCATGTCAAACTTCTTTATAAGCTTCAGTGGTACCAGTGAACCTTATTGAATGTGTATGTAAGAAACACTGCAATACTGCAATATTTTCTTTTTTTTTGTATTGGATTGAGCTGCTAACATATACTTCTAAAGCTCCTTAAGGTGCTACATACCTCTTTTCTAGTTCTTAATTGTATCGTTTTTACAAAACAAATTATCCGGTTTTAGCTGAACAGTCGGTGGTGTGTGCCTGGTTGTACTATATAGCTCCATCTGTTTTTGTTTTTTTGTACTGTGACTTTTGAAGTCTATTTACAGACTTGCCTGTAATATCACATGCTTTTTTTTTCTCTCTTCACCTGTGTGTTGTGGTTTTGGGGGGTGGGAGATGTTGAGTCGTGTGGAGACACTCCACAGAGACAATGACCCTCGGTGAAGATGACGATGAAGATGACTCCGCATGACACAATTATATATATATATATATATATAATGAGGAATTTCAGAGGCAAACTGCATTCCAGCCATGTTGGTTTTGTTATTCATTTGCATTTCAACAATGCCATCCTGTGATAATGATGGACTCGTTGCTAATCCTCTATATTTTACTTCAAATCTATTTTACAAACTACTGTATTTTTATAAATATAGGCAAAAATGTAATTCACACAAACATATATAAATATATGTTTATAAGTAAAATAGAAATTAACGCTGCAGCTTTCGATTGAGTTTTTAACATTGACATCATCCAAAGAGGCAGATTATTTATTGTCTGGCAGAATAATCTGATCTGATCTTCATACCTTGCTGCTACGAGAGAGAGAAGAGCTGCAGTCTTCAACTCCAGTGTTTTTACACAATGTAATGAAAGTTCAATAAAGAAAAAAGAAAGGATCCAGCATGACTGACTGGTAATTCCTAGCGCTCACACACTGTGTGAATGGGAGACACTGAGAAAGAGAGAGAGCGAGAGAGAGAGAGATGGGAGTGAGTATAAGGGGGATTCTTGTGAGTTAATCTGTACATTTCAAAGTCATTTTCTAATGTCAGAGAACCACTCCGTATTGACTATTGACGCATTCCAGGAGTGTGCCTCAAAGTGGGGACATCAATTTATTCATATTATACGCTATATATAGATTATTAGAAATACATTAGCCTATTCATCATCTATCTATTAGCCAAATCTGTGTGTTTCTGTGTATGTTATGCCTGTAGCAAATTACGGGCCATGGGTCCGTAGCAAATCAGAGAGGGGCAAAGGGTGACGTCATAACATCAAGGCATATATAAAGGCCACAGATCAGATTGGCTACGGGCACAGACGGCCCTGTTGCCAAACTGATCTGTGAGTCTGTGTGATAAAGCTGGTGGATTGGTGAGCTTCGGCTGGGTTGATCTCCATGATTGGTCAAGTTTCACGTGACGACATAACATCTTAGTATAAAACGGGTGAAGCAGGTGCAAACCTCTAGTTCCATTAAGGGGGACTTCTCTATCCCAGTATGCATGTGTGTACATATATGGATAATGGAAGCCCCCCATTGTTTCAGACGGAGGTAGGCTACAGCAGTGGTTCTCAACCTGTGGGTTCGGGAGACCCAGGGGGGGTCCCCAAATTATTTTCGGGGGGTCCCCAGATGATTAACTTAATGTGCTTTCTCACTCAACAGTAAACAAAATTAACAAACCAACATAAGGTTTAAGTGTATAGATAGAGGATATCTGCACATTTCTAAAGTGACAATTTATTGACTTTTTATTACCTCTAAAATGTCAAATTGAACATTGGCCAAATTGTCAAATATTAGAGGCAGAAATTGTGAAAATAGACGATCTACATGCTCACAACGCCTCGCATTGCGAGGCGTTGTGAGGCGTTGTGAGCATGTAGATCTGCTATTTTCACAATAGAACCATGTTATACAAAATGTAATGCATCAACTCTTAGTTGAGTTGATGCATCCCTGTTAAAATATGATTATTTTGGGGGTCGGTGCCTGAAAAGGTTGAGAACCACTGGGCTACAGCAGCAGAAACACTATTTACAATTACAATGCTGTGTTAACGCATCAGGTTTTATTGAACTAGCAAACCAGAAGTAATTGCAACCACTTCAAACAGGCTACCTTAAACAAACATACTGCCTGCTGCTGTCTACTACAGTTTGGGACAATGTTGGTGTGAGAAGGCTATATAATTCATCAATATCATCTATCTATAAATTAGCCAAATCTTTATCCATCTATGTGTTTGTGTGTCTGTGTTTATGTCATCCAAGGGGAAGACCCTTGAAAAAACACAGGGTGACATCATCCAATGGGAAAACCCTTGAAATAACACAACGTCATCAACTGATGACATCATCAACAGCCAATGAGGGACCGGCATTCTTGGTGACGTCACCACAACAAGTGCGGCCTGATATAAATTACAAGGCGTGCTCTGCTGGCGCACAAGTAGGCCATACGGGCCATACATAATGTAGTCAAATCTATTTATGTCTGTGTGTGTATCTGTGTGTGTGCGGTAGCCAATCGGAGAGGGGAAAGGGTGACGTCATCACATCGAGGCATATATAAGGAGAAGCTAACCGCTGCAGCCTGCGGGAAGTCTGCAGCATGTCTGCAGACGTGGGTCTGAAGACCCGGGTTTGCAGACCCCATACTACTTGACTTTACTGCCCCTAGTGCTTCGGTGACTGTGCAGACATTGTAGTCACTTGGACAGGGCGTTTATCGTGGGCTTGCCCAGGCCTTACGGCCTGGGCATAAATAGAACGATTGCATTCACCACGGCTTCGTAACTCGCGCGGCGCTCCGCCGGCCGCGCGGCCCTGGCCCGCTCTTCGCGGCCACTCGCGCCTGCGGCGCTCGGGGGCGAAGAGCAGGACCAAGGTCCGCTGGCCTTCGCGCCGCTTGCAATGTCGTGGACAATCGAGCGGCTCCGCCTGGAGCTAAGGCTGCCACTGGGAGCAGTAGAGAGGTTGACCTGGGTCTGCAGTGCTGGGTCTGCAAACAGGTCTGCAGTGCAGACCTGTTTGCAGACCCAGGTCTCGCAGACGCCTTCCCGCAGGTTGCAGCAGTTACTACTTGTATATAAGGGCCACGAGAGGGGCCGTCTATACCCGTAGCCAATCAGATGGGTATAAACGGGCATATGTCAGAACATCTTGAGGATTGGTGGATTGCTTCACATGACATTACAGCCAACCAGGCTATAGGCCCATTCCCACTGGGCCAGATAACAGATAAAAAAAATCTCTTTCTCCAGATATTTTTCCATTCAAAGTGGATGGTAGATACAGATTAAAAAAAGAATTGCCACAGATAAAAGTATCTGTGGCAAATATCTGTGGTAGATTTTTTGCCAGACCCATGAAATGGGTAGGCCTACATAAGCAAATGTCGGTCTGTCCCTTTTCTATATAAAGGGTATATATGATGATGACATGATGATGACATGCCTACAAAAGGCATGATGTCATAAATGATGATGACAGACAGGGGGTCTGGCACAACCAGGTTGACCTGGTCTAGTTTTATCTGCATCTACCATCCACTTTGAATGGAAAAATATCTGGAGAAAGAGATTTCTTTTATCTGTTATCTGGCCCAGTGGGAATGGGCCTTATAAATGGGCCAATCTCCATGATGGTCAAGTTTCACGTGACATTGATATAAATCATTATTTGCTGTCAGTGCGGGGTAGAGTAACAAGTACATTTACTTGCAAATCTGAATAGGCCTACTTCCATTTTTGAGCGGTGCGCCTGGAAGGAGCTATAAGCTGGCTTTGTCCGGTTCCCAAAAAATGTCCGGCCCTAAAGTAATCTGAAGTGTGGCCTACATCTGCCCTAGATATGACCTACATCTGGGCACAAACTGCTCAAATGTTGTTGTAGGAAAATGTCCGGGCACTAATGTAAACTCAAGCGTGGCCTACATCTGGCATAGATATGGCCTACATCTGGGCACAAATGGCTTTTTTTGTACATCAGTTACATCCAGGGTCCCAGTGATGGCTGAGTGGTTAGTGTCCAAACCTAGGACTCCGGAGGCCCCAGAGGTCGCAGGTACGATTCCCCGCTCCAGCTATCACTGCTCCCCTTCCCTCGCGAACCTTGTGGGCATCACTGGGTTCAGCTGGGTTAAGCTGGGAAAAGAAAGCAGCTGGGTTGGGCTGCAATATCTGAATTTCCCTCGCGGGAGGAGTAGGTATTTCTTCTTATTCTTCGTCCCATTGGCCAAGCTCCACAGGATGCGCTGTGATTGGCTAGCGGGACGCTTGATGAAATTAACTCATAAATAGCAGCGCTCACTTCACACTATAGAGTGTGATTTCTTAGTCTACTCTACACCTCTATACCTAGAGCAAATATTGTATTTTCTTTTACTCCTCTGCAATTATTTGACAACTTGGAGGCCTAGTTACTTTTCCGATTTAGATTATGAATACAAAACATGTAGGCTACACTGACAGCTAGCTATTGTTAAAGCTACCCAGCAGCACATCAAGTTATTAAATCAGCCCATCTGCAAAATTAAAGAGATTAACACATTAATGTATTAATAATCACATTCCAATAGGCACATTATTAGCCTACAGTAATTATATGAGCCATTCTTCACAATGATGTTTTTACATTTGGTATTGCTTACTAGCCTATAATATAGGACACATTGATAGCATTCGCCTACTTTTGTACTTTTATGGTAGATTTTAATCCAGGACTTTTACTTGTAGGCCTTTTTCGATATATTGTGGCATTGCTCCTTTCCACATAGGCCTATGCCTATACTTAGCCTACTTACAAAATAAATAAATAGCCTACACAAATAAATAAATACATCTAAATACTTCCATCAGTTTACTTTTTACTGTCCTGTCCTGACAATCTGAGACATACTCAGTCTGTCTGACTGGGTCCCCATCCGGAATCAATGGGGGTATATTTACTATAATCACATTTTTGTCAACAAATACAAAAAAATATTATTGAACTCAAGTCTCCAATGCCATGGCGTGAGTAATCAATAGAAAAAGGGGGGGGGGGGAGTCATCATTTTGGCTTTTGGGGGTGAACTACTCCTTTAAGCTGGGTTTCTGTTTTTGACCACCACCTGATTCGCCCGCGGCAAATTAAAAACTATGGCCGCGGGGCTGTGCGGATTCTTCAGGCGCTCACTTGGATAGGTTGTTGTGGCTGCTCTTGTCACTGTCAGTCTGTGTTTGTGTTTGTTTGTTTGCATGCACGAGGTGTGTGTGTGTGTTTGTTTGCATGCATGCATGAGGAGGTAGCCGCCTAATCATGCCGTCTCCCATCCCCATCAATCGATTCCTGCAAAGGGACCACTCTTTGGACCTGGGTCCGTGCAGCAGTCCGCTGTCCAAAGAGCCCACGACGCGCCACGGCTGCACCTTGCAGGTGCCCTCCTTCCAGAGGCGTCCTCCGCTGCACGGCGGGGAGAAGAAGCCCGCCGCCCGGCGCGGCTGGTCGAGCGTCATCTTCTGGAAGGAGCTGCGGCGCATGGAGCCCATCGCGTCCGGCGGCTTCGGCTCCGTCTTCAAGGCGGAGTACTTCGGGGAGCGCGTGGCCGTGAAGAAGGTGAACAGTGGTGTAAAAGTAACTAAGTAGCCTACTGTACTTAAAGGAGGACTTTGCAGGGTTGTCAACATTGGACGGTCAGAATCCAGGAGATTTATATTTTGGGTGGTGCGCGGAACTCCCCTACCGGGGTCTGGGGGTCCTCTCCCCAAAACCTCTTAACAGATATATATTTTCCTGTGTTTTGTTGAATTTTGTGGATGTTTGATAGTTTTATCAGGCGTGCTTTACTAGCACTGGTACAATTTCAGCCTTAAAATGCAAAATGTAGGTGAATATTAATGACTTCTCATCTTTAAGTCATTACATGTATGATCTTTCTTGCATGCATTGCCCCCAACCTAAAGTGGGGGGTCCTCCCCCAGAAAAGATTTAACATAGTAGATGTAATTTCCTGTGTTCTGGTGAATTTTGTCCATGTTTTATACGTTTATCAGGCTTGCTTTACTAGCATGGGTACAATTTCAGCCTTAAAATGCCAAATGTAGGTGTACAGATTTGATGACTGAACCAAAGGACATATTTAATGATGACTTCAAATTATTACTTAAGTGAAATGTGTCTGATCTTTCTTGCATTCTTTGCCCCACCCCTAAAGCGGGGGTCTGGGGGTCCTCCCCCAGAAAAAAATTAACATAGTAGATGTAATTTCCTGTGTTCTGCTGAATTTTGGGAGTTTGATACCAAATCCAGGAGAAATCCAGGAGATTTGCCAATCCAGGAGCATGCCAGGAGATGGGGTCAAAATCCAGGAGACTCCTGGGAAATCCAGGAGAGTTGACAAGCCTGCGACTTTGCCACCTTTCAACCTATCTTCATATAATAGGTCCTCACTAATGTTCATAATAAAATTGCAAAAAAAAAAAAAAGGGAAAAAAAATCTACTTGGTCCAAGTCTATTGGGAGCGCCGTGGAAGTTCAGAAATCCATAGTCTTGTGTTTTTTTTAAACAATATTTTTGAAAACATATTTTTAATTTTTATTATCGCAAGAACTATAGCTTCCACTTTACATTGCAACTTTTCAGGAATAGAAAGCCTGCATTTTCTATTAGCTTGGACCGAGTAGATTTTTGCAATTTTATTATGACCATTAGTGAGGACCTATTATATGAAGATAGGTTGAAAAGTGGTGAAGTAATCCTTTAAGCAGAGATTGATTGATTGAAGACTTTATTAGAAGTTGCATAGGGAAAGATACAGTTTTATGACAGTACAGTCATGAACTGTCATGAAATATCCACTGAAATATCCACTGTAGCCCAAATAGCTCCCTTTTCTTCATTTTATTTTCCTTTTTGAGCGGTGGTCACAACGCTCCTATACGTGGCCGTGTGTGTGGGTCTGTCTGTCTGCCTGTCTGTCTGTAGCCTGCCCTGCAGTAACCTTTTCTGACCACACATGTTAAGGGAGGGGCGCTGTTGTTCAGGCCAGGCCAGACCAGGCACACACACACACACGCGCGCGCGCGCACACACACACACACACACACACACACACACACACACACACACACACACACACACACACACACACACACACACACACACACACACACACACACACACACACACACACACACACACACACACACACACAGGGGGGAAGGGGGGGGGGGGGGACCACCGCTCAGTTCACACGGGTGTGATTTTTTCCTTCTTTTTGAATGCCTTTTACCTTTTGTTGATGATCCTATTCAAAGTAGGCTACTGTCTATCCGTCTGTCTTTCAATGTTATATGAGACTAGCCCAGGGCTACTCAACTTAAGATAGCTCAGGGGCCACTCAGCAAAATACAAAAAGTCAGAGGGCCGCAGGCTAGAATGACGGTTGTATTTTGGACATTTAGTCTAGACAATGATTTTGTAACACACTGCATGAGTAGTCTAAAAAATAAGGAAACGCACTAGAAAACAGCCACATTTCCATCTGTAAGGACAAACCTCAAAGAACAAAAAGAATAAATTATTAATGATGAAATTATAAAGTTTCTTATTTTGGAACAAATAAAATAGCAAAAAAGTCTTGTATAAAACAAAACATTTGTCTTAGTGGTTTTGGAGATTAACTGAAAAGTTATCCACACTGAAAGTAGACAAAATATATATTTTTATTGGTATGACCATGGCGGGCCGCATAGACATGCTGCCGGGGCCGCATGCGGCCCTCGGGCCACAGGTTGAATAGCGCTGGACTAGCCCTTACCCGTTCAAAGATATGAGCTCCAAAATGATGTGCAGTGTGTGGGTTATGGGATGTGCACTGTGCACACAGTATATGAGGGATGGAAAGTAACTTTAACTGGTGCTTGCATGATGTACTGTAGGAGCATCAATGTAAGAAACCCGTTTCGTTTAATGGCTACAGAGATACTGTCCCCCCCCCCCAGCCCGCCCGCCCACCCGCCTGCACACACACCCGCCTGCCTGCACACACACACACACACACACACACACACACACACACACACACACACACACACACACACACACACACACACACACACACAGAGCTGGTTAAACATTTTGCCTCAAGCTAGATGCAGAATAGATGTGCCTCATGCTAGATGCAGAATAGATAGTAGATACACCATAAAAAAGCTAATATACAGCATACGATTTGTGAAAGTGACAAACGGGCTTCACAGTTATGTCAGGTGTGTTCATATGCTTATGGTGATGCGATTTCAGATCAATTGCTCCAGCCACTGAGGAGAAACGCTGTGACAGACACTCACTAAGACACTCACTCAGACACTCACTCAGACACTCACTCAGACACTCACTCAGACATTCGCAAAATTATATGTTAGATAGGCATATAGCCTACATAAAGTGGTTCCTGTGTAAATCCAAAAAGCCAAAAAGCTTAATGCTTTGATCTCCTTTTAGTTGACCTTGTACCAGTGATTTGTAGGCCTACTGTCATGAAACTGTACTTTTTCCTATGCAACCTTCTAATACATTCTTCAATCAATCAATCAGTTCACTGGTTGGTACAAGATCAACTAAAAGGAGATCCAAGAAAGGCTTATTTACCTTGGAAACTTCTTTTAACTCATAACATTGTAGGCTACTATGCAGAGGATATCATCAATAGGAAAAACAAAAGATAAATAAAAAAGTTTAAAAAAAAGTACAGAGTACGTAGGCTACTCGACCCCAGTAGCCTACTTGAGTAATAGTAGTGGAAGTCAATTAAAGTAGCCCTTTTTGGGAGTCGGGAAACTAGTTACCTTTTTTGTATTTGGGAAGACATATCCAAATATCGTACTTTTGCTCAAATACATTTATTTGAACAATTTAGTTACTATCTAGTTTGTAGATCTTGACTATCATTACAAAACACATAGTCCTACTACATTTAACTTCTTCTTTCGTATATCATCAGATGGCCAACTCAGTGTCCTGCAGCCACGCCCTCGTCTCTGGTCCCAAGTCAAAAAGACCAGCTTCTGAGGGTGGGCTGTATAGGGGGCAGCCGATAATAATGTGCTCGGCAGTCTGTTCAGGCTCGCCACACTCGCATGCCGCACTGTCCGTTAGGCCCCACTTCTTCATAGAAGACTTAAAGCGCCCGACTCCAGTGCGCAGACGGTTCAGCGAGGTCCATAGATGGCGTGGCATATCCTCTCCTTTTACACCACCTCCTGGGTCCTGGATGTATCGCTGCATACGGGAGGGCCCAGTTGTCTCCCATGAACGTTTCCAAGATGCTGCCAGCCAGGCGTCTCTGGACAAGTCCTCAGGGATAGACTGTAACATTTCTTGTGCTGCCTTGTTGTAGGGATGGCGAGACTTGAGCCTGCCTGGTGGTGCCGGTGTTGTTGTGGCTTTGTGCAGGATGTGCCAGTCATACTTCTGGGCTTTTCTTGCCAGGGCGAGGGTAGCCGCATCCCGTCGGAGACTGGCTGGGGCGATTCCAGCCAGGACTGGCAGGTAGGACACAGGGGTGGGTTTCAGACAACCAGTTACTGTCCGGAGGGCGCTGTTGATGACAGTGTCGACCTTGTTGACATGGGGACTTCTGCTCCAGACAGGGGCGCAGTATTCTGCTACGCGTGGATATGCGTAGGGTCTGGGGGGAAGCTCCCCAAGTTGAACCTGCTAGGCGTCGGATGAGCGAGACCCTTGCTGTTGTTTTGGCCTTCACTTCATCCAGATGTTGCTTGTAGGAGAGTGTTCGGTCCAAGCATACACCGAGGTACTTGGGGGCTTGCTGGAACTCCAGGCGGTGGTTGCCAACATGCACATCCAGTTCCCTTCTTGCTTCCCGGTTGTAGAGGTGGTAAGCTGCAGACACTGTTTTGCCCATGCTGAGCTGAAGATGCCACTTCTGGAGGTAGTTTGCCAGGATGCCCATGTCTCGGTTGAGGCCATCTTCCATCGCCTTCCATGTTGGACGTCGAAGCATGATGGCCAAGTCGTCCGCATAGCCGTACTTGGTGGATGTTGTATCTGGCAGGTCATGAATGTATATGTTAAACAACATAGGTGAAAGGACGGAGCCTTGCGGGACACCGTTCTTCAGCCTTCTGAGCCTGCTGGTTTGGCCATCGCTGGTCTGTAGGATGAAGCTCCGGTTTGATATCATCTCCATGATGAACCTCACCATATGCCGGTCTGGGATTGTCCTCAGCAGTTTCAGGTGTAGTCCACAGTGCCACACAGTGTCATAGGCGGCTGTCAGGTCCAGGAATACTACTCCGGCTTTCTCGTTGTCCTGAAAGCTGTTCTCGATGTCCTGAGTGAGTAGCGTAACCTGGTCTACTGTTGACCTGCCTCTGCGAAAGCCGGATTGTTCCGGGGGGAGTTGTGTGTCCACCACTGGCTCGATGCGGCTGTGTATAAGCCTCTCCAGGATCTTATATGGGACACATAACAGGGAGATGGGCCTATAGGACTTCGGGTCTTCGGGGGGTTTGTTTGGCTTTGGCAAGGCTATGACTGAGGCACGGCGCCAGGTCTTTGGGATCTTGGACCTTTGGAAGCATGATGAAAGGAACGAGCAAAGCCAGTGAGATGTTCTTTCACTTTGGTGTATGACAAACTCTGGATGGATATTGTCTCGACCTGGTGACTTGCCCGGCTTCAGTTTTTTCATTGCTGCCCTTAGTTCGGCTGTCGTGAAATCTCCCGAAAGATTAGCATCAACGCTGGCTGCCCTGGAGAGAGATGATACCTCACACGATGTCAGTCTTGTGAAGTGTTTGTCTGCCCCAGGGAAGCGGCCATTTTTTAGGAGCTGGGAAGCGATGGAGTCGGCTGTCACTGGACACCTGCGGGGTGTTGTTTTTCTCCCCGAGAGCAGGTTGATCGTCTGCCATGCCTTCCGGCTGGAGTGGGTGAAGTCGATAGCTTCCACAACTTCAGTCCACCTAGCCTTTCGGGTGTCGTCCAGCTTTTGCAGCAGAGTTGTTGCTGTTGCGTCCATTTCTTCCCTGGAGCTCGCCTGCTGGTGTTGACGCAGCAAGCAGCTGCACTCCTCATCCCAACCTGGGATGTAGTTCTTGTTAAAGCCACGTGGGATGTTGTGCTTTGCTGCCCTTAGGAGGACTTCACAGTAAGCGCCGTATGCAGCATCAACATCGGCTGCTTCTGGGTCCGGGAGACCAGCAGTTCTTCTCTCCGTTTCCGCCATGAACATCTGCCAGTTCGCCTTCCTGAAGTTCCATCTCCTGACCGGTTTGCCAGCTACTGGCTGTACCAGTGATGGTACTTTGATGACTGATGGTCGATGGTGTGACCGAGGGAACCTGTCCAAGACATGTCTCTCCGGTATCAGGTCGTTATTACGACATACAGCAAAGGCAAGGTCTGGATTGGTGTACGAGTTCCAGCGAGCGGAGAAGAAGCTCGGGGGCTCTTTTGGGTCGAATAGCAGCAGTGCTTCAGTGTTAGAAGCCCACTCACTCAGTACCTCACCATCTTGTGATGTGTTGTTGTAACCCCAGTCCGTATGTTGGCAATTGAAGTCACCAGCATAGATGGCAGGAGCTGTCACAGATGGAAGTGATGTTATTGTAAGCGCTGTTGGTGGTGGCTTGTATACATTCACAACAGATGTTTCTTGGATTTTGGTGACCAGCCACTCAATGTTGCTTCCAGGTGGGGATTGACTGGTGGCTGACCAGCTCAGTCCTTCCCGGACAAAGGTTGCTATTCCATGCTTTTTGCTGGGGATGGATCCAGCAAGGAGGAAACCGGGCAGCTTGAGGTTGTCGTCTGAAACCCAGTGTGTCTCTTGAAGGAGAACAGCTACCACTTTGTTGGTATCGGCGAGGTGTCTGATGACTTCGAGTTTGGCGATGGTAAGGCCCTCGACATTGAGTTGGAGCACCGACAGACCTTGGTTTTCGACAGTGGGGGTGTCTGCCTGTCCGAAAGAGGACGTTCTCTGCCTTGGTCTTGACCTTGGCTTGTACCTTGGTCTGCCAGCTCGATGATTCTTTGGCGACATTGGTTTCGCAAGCAGGTCTCTCACCCTGGCCTTGCTACTCACAGAGGAGACCGCGTGAAGGTTGTCGTCCATCTCCCCCATCTACTACATTTAACCACTTCAGCCCATATACATTTTGGCCATTTGAAAATAGCTGATCGACAAGCTCACTATGTGTCGCTATGCGACGTAGATCTGCTATTTTCAAAAGATTGAAATAGGCCTACATTTGAAAACTTGAAATGGAACATTCTGCATAATGAGTACCTTTACTTTTGGTACTTTAAGAACATTTTGAAGACCAGACTTTTACTTATAACAGAGTATTTATTTTCTACATTGCAATTTTGGTACTTTTAAGTGAAACATTTGAGTAATTCTTTTTTTGGAAGGTGAAGAAGTTGGCCAAGAACAAGCTGGCGTCCCGGCAGAGCTTCTGGGCAGAGCTGAACGCGGCGCACCTGCGCCACGAAAACGTGGTGCGCTTCATCGCGGCGACGACGTGCTCGCCGGCCACTGCCGAGAACCAGGATAGCATCGGCACCATCGTGATGGAGTACGCTGGCGAGCAGACCCTGCAGCGCATCATCTACGGCTGCGTGGAGGACGCGCTAGGCGCGGACAGGTGGTTCAATGAGCGATCATCAATGCCATTGGTTGACATGAAGAAGTTTGAGAACCACTGATCAATGTAATGTGTCCGTGGCAAATTTTACATTTTAGACTTTACTGAATGTCAGTCTCCAGGTTTTCTTCAGAATATGGAAGACTCTGATTTACTCTATGGCAGTGGGCAGTGGTTCTCAAACTTTTTCTTGCCAAGGGCCCCCAAATTGACTCAAATATGGACCCCCATTTGAAAAGATAAGCCAAGGACCCCCATAAGAAGATTTCTAAGGCTCTATAGCAGTGATTCTCAATTATTTTAACTTCAAGGACCTCTAGTTGGACATGCATTAGGCAAAGGACCCCCATTTCATGGCCTTTCTATCACTGGGACCTCAATGTTACATGCTAGATTTCTTGTAGGCCTAGAATACTATTGTAATCCTTTTTTTTCCCTTCTTTTCTTTGTAAGATATTTTTGGGGGGCGTGTCTGCCTTTATTGATAGTACACAGTAGGAGATAGACAGGAAACAGTGAGAGAGAGACGGGGAGCGACACGCAGCAAAGGTCGCCCAGATCAGGACTCGAACCCGTGAGCGTGACACACTGCCAGGTATCGGTATCGGAGTCTATGTGGTATGTGCCTGGACAGCTAGGCCAGCGGGCGCCTCGAAATACTGTAATTTTGACTACACCACAATAGGATAGGACTCTTGGGACCCAAACCTACAAAAAACATAATATGAATGAACATAAATATGTCCTGTTTCAAATATAGTGACAATAGCCTGTCAACAAGCTCACAACGTGTCACAACGTTGTGAGCTTGTAGATCCATTTTCCCATTTATTTTTACTGTTTGTGACATGGGACGTTCTTAATGTCAATACAGCAGTGCATTGGTAATTTGTTCTTTTTTAATACTTCAGTATATTTACATGAGCAAATTATACTTTGTCCACCACTGCAGGTGGTGCAGGTACTCCAGCCAAATCGTCCGAGGCCTCTGCTTCCTCCACTCCCACGGGATCGTGCATCTGGACCTGAAACCGGCCAACGTTCTGGTGTCCAGCAGCGACGTGTGCAAGCTGGTGGACTTCGGGTGTTCTCTGAAACTGGATGGTCCCAGAGGTGCCGACGGCGAGGTGTCGGAGGTGATGAGGCCACAGTTTAGTCAGATAGGGGGCACATACACACACAGGTAAGTTGAGTGGGCATCTGAGAAGTCTGGCCACATCAATAATAAATTGGATATTTCTTTCCAGAATGTCGAAAAATAAGGATACATTTATGCTTTGGGAAATGGTCTGAAATAAGGTTAAGTATGGCATGATTGGAACATTTGACATTTAAAGCCTAATATTCCAACAATTGCTACAAATTGCTATAGAACTTGTCATTGTGGCATAAACAATAAGTTAGTAGGGTAATGATGATTGGTCTGATAATGATGTACGATGCATGTTCAAATCTTGTATACATTATTTCAGACCATGTTCCAAAGCATACTTTTATTCTCTAAATAGCCAATTTCACTTTGAGGCGCCCACTCTTCCTGTGTCCCACGCACAGGGCGCCCGAGCTGCTGAAGGGGGAAGGCGTGTCGTGCAAGGCGGACATCTACTCGTTCGCCATCATCCTGTGGCAGCTGGCGTCCAGAGAGCAGCCCTACGCGGGGGCAGAGAGGGAGTACGTCATGTACGCGGTGGTGGCCTACGATCTGAGGCCGTCGGTCAAAGAGCTGCCGTTCTTCCAGACCCAGCGGGGGGTGGCCTGCAGGGACTTGCTGGGCCAGTGCTGGAGCGGAGAGGCACGCTCCAGGCCGAGCGCTCGGGACGTGCTGGTGCAGCTGGAAAAAGTGCAATCCCCTGACCAAAAACAACTGGAAACTCCTGCGATCACTGTGGAGTCATGAGTGTGGACTCTTGAGTGTGCAAAGGGATCCGTTCAGTTCCATTTGTGCACTCTCGGAAGGGTCCATTTGGTTTTGATTTGACTGTAGGGTTGTCTACTGGATTCTGGATAGGTTTCAGAGACGCATCTCACCCACATCAACTATGCACTTTGTTTTGTGTGTGTGTGTAAACTGAACTTATTAAAAATGTTTGTTTTGTCCGGCAATTCTAAACAATTTTAGTTTATTTTCATTTAATGTCAAGCTAACTATTTTAGTTGTTTTGTTCTTGTTTTCATTTGTCGTTGTCATTTAATGTCATAGTATTTTATCAATTTATCAGTGAATTGATTTTTTAGAAACATGTTTGAAATGCAGCAATTTAGTGTTTTAAAATATGGGATTTCATTAAAACATGTTCATACTTAAATTGTTGGTTAATGTATTTATTTGTTTGTTATTTCTTATTTGGATGTCCTATTCATTGTATAGTATAACAATCCAATTGTCTACCTACAGTGTGCCAGTTAAAGGAAAACGTACTAATCTTCTAGATGGAATCATTTCTGTCTACTAACTTTGTGTGTCTCAGATGAGGGCTACTGAGTAGACAGAAATTGTGCCAATAATGAGATTTGGTGAGGACAATTTTATATGAAGATATTGAAAATGGTGAAGTGCTCCATTAGATGTTGCCCACTACACCGCCAAGCTTGCCAAGTGCTCCTTTAATCATAAGAGTTTTTGGGGAACGTGTAAGATGAAATGCCATATCCTATTTCTACACTGGTGATTAACTATGCACAACTGAAATTGTCATTTAGGTTTTCCACTATCACTTGGATAAAAATGTCAGAGCCTTGAGGTAGCCTGGGGATCCAGACTTTTCAAGAAAGAAAAGCCTGGGATAGCACCCCTGTAACTGTGGCTCACGTCATTTTAATTGTATATAAAATGTATGTAGCCGTTCAGATATCTTATTTTAGTTCAGTATCAGTATTGTTCATGTGGACTGGTTTGTTTAGTTTTAACCATTAAAATTATAACACTTCCTCATTTACTCAAAGCAGACAGCAGCAGGAGTCATGTCTCCCGCCGCGTCCATTTCGAGACGCCGGAGGAGCCGATGAGATCTGTCGGGCCATAGAATGTCCGCGTTAGGTTAGACTAGAGCCTTGAGGCCCTAGTCTTGATGTAAAGTTCAGGTAGCAGTTCCTATGGTACCCAGTTGTCTCCAAGGCGACACAAACAAGTGGTCATACGGTATGGCGAATCAACTGGCTCAGCTCGTCTTCCGTCACGGATAGGAAATAAATCAGAAAATTGCTGTTTGGGGTCACCCTAACCCAAGAGAACTATAAAGCCATCATCAGATCATGAACTTGGAGTGTGTAATACACAAGTGGGGTTCACAAATGGGAGGGGTTCAGCAGTCTGATCATTTCCCCTCTTTCCCCATGGTTTGTTGTTTTTATATAGTTTACCACCACAAGGTTTCATGCGGCCAGAGAGAGAGAGTCTGACACACACACACACACACACACACACACACACAGTTTTGGTGCCCAGTATGTATTCCCGGTGCCCATACAGGTTGTTGTAGATAGGGAAACACATCTATTTTGTGAACTTGTGTGCCAAAACAAGCCCCAAAGACCAAACTTGTGACAATTAATTTATGTTAGTATCAGTGCTGCTTGATGCTGTAGGTGCTCAAAGTGGGGTCAAGTCAGGGTCAGGGTTTCCGGCCTCTAGGGCCTACGGGTCTGTGTAAGTCTGAGTGTTCAAATGGAACCAAATTGACCCTTAACCATTTAAAATTGTACACTTATCAGAGAGTTAGGGGTTCTTTGAGATGAAAAGGGTTGGACAAAATGGTGATAATCAAATAAAGTGAAACTGCCTGCTTGACAAATACTTCCAAAACATCAAGGATGTCCACAATCACAACACCAGAGGCAGCTCCACTAATCATGTTCAACCGTTCTCCTACTATACCACCACCAACATGTGGAACGCCCTACCGCAGGCCTTAAAGGAGTGCAAATCCCTAGCCTCCTTCAAAATTGGTCTGAAAAGTCACATAGGCCTACAAAGTAAAGTTTTATGACTGCTTTTTATTTTCTCCCCTCTTGTTCCTGACAATTCCCTATGCAAAGTAGCCTACTCTGTCTGTCTTTCAATGTTAAATGAGATACATAAAGTGGTTCCTGTGTAAATAAGCCGAAAAGCTTACTCTCTTTTTAATTGACCTTGTACCACTGATTTGTGCTGTCATGAAACTGTACTTTTTCCTATGCACACTTCTAATAAAGTATTCAATCAATAAATCAATGCTTGGCGTAGCCGCTTCTTTGCAGATAGAGGGCGCTGTGGTTATCACCTCCCCCTTTCCCTCAAACACAGAGAAGAAGAGTGAAGACACATTTATGCTCAGCCGTACAATGGTGTCGAGCGCCGGAACTAGCTGATCTACAAGCTCACACTGCGTTGCATCCGCGAGGCGGTGTGAGCTTGTACATCAGCTTTTTCACACCAAGGTACGACGAAGTATGGATTGGGCTTCAAGGCCCGGATCTTATTATTATAGCTCTATGGCCCGGATGTTTTTGTACTAGTGTTGCCAGATCTCACTGGAGAAACAAGCAGCCGGGTCTATAAAAGCTTCTTTTTTTTTTTACTTAGTCCTATTGTAAAACACTGTTACAAATTAAAGTATGGAATTTGGAAATGTAATTAAAGTAAAAAAGTAGCCTACTTACTATGCAGAATATCCCATTTCAAGTTATCAAATGTATATATTTATATTTTGAAAAAAGCACATCTACAAGCTCACAATGTTGTCTAGGCTTATTTTATAAAAAGAAGGAAAAAAATATAAAATATACATCTACGAGAGTCTTGATCTAGCCTAAGTCAAGGCCAGCCTTGCTTATTGTAAGTCGCTCTGGATAAGACCTAAATACTTAACCCTTAAGTGCTGTTCGGGTCATTTTGACCCGTTTTACATTTTCATTTGGAAAAAAAAGGTAGAAGTTTACATTTTTTCCACCTGAAACTCACTGGCCTTAAAGATTCTTCTGAGATGAACATGTAAAAAACATATTTTTGCACTACACCCATGCTACACCCCCCCCCTCATATTTTTTGAACCTTTAGTGCTGTTCGGGTCATTTTGACCCGGAAGCACAGATGCACAGAAATACACTGTATTATGCCAAAACACAGACACACGGGGGGGGGGGGGGGGGGGGGGTTAGAAGTGGGGGTACTTCTAACCCCCCCCTTCCGAAGCCCCATTCCGAACTCTCCCCCCCGATGCACAGAAATACAAGGAATCATGTGCAAACACAGATACACAATCACTGCTGTAATATAAAGTAACACTGTAATTCAGGGGTGCTGTGGATAAAAAAATTGTTTACAGGGGTGCCCTGAGACCAAAGTGTTTGAAAACCTCTGTCCTAGTGTATATGTTCAAGGGTATATTCATATGTGACACTCATGTGTGTTCACATGTGTGTTCAGCTCTATGTGAGAATGATGTCCTGTATCTTGAACCACAAGTATTAAATTAATGGGCATGTTGAAAAAAAAGAAAAAAGAAAGTTTATAAAAATATTGTCTGATTTTCATTTTTTTCCTATAAGCATGGGCAATATTGCCCAGTATTAAATAAAGTAGTTTTTTTTACATGAATTTCAGCTGAATCAGTAAAAACGCCTAGCTCTTTAAGTGTTTAATGTGATATAGCAAAGCAGAAATGCAAACATTTACCATATATATCATATGAATTGTTTGGTCAAAGTCAAAGTCAATGTATCATGATGATTTGTTAAGTTAAAATTTATATTAGTGTTGGTTTTTTTAAACCAAATATCCCCCGGGTCAAAATGACCCGAACAGAACGAAGGTGTAGTGAATCTGAACAGAACTTAAGGGTTAAGTTGTAAAATTGTAACTAGTCTTTAGGAAAAAAAAGAAAGAAAAAAAACAAGAAAAACGGAAAGAAACAAGCCCAAAGTCGCCTGTAATAAGCGGACGTGGCAACAGTGTTGGGTACATAAAGGAAGCGCAGGCCTCGGTTCAGTCTTTCCGTCAAGAGCTTCGTCGTGTCGACCACGTTCCTGGCTCACCGCTGTTCTTCTACCGAATAAGTCGGTCAGGAATCAATAAAAAGTCATGGTAGGTGTCCCTTTACAAACACCAAAACAACTTCAATGTCACGTCGTCGCTGTGTTTTCGGCATGTCGTTGATTTAAAGGCGAAAATGTTTAATTTCCCACCACAAATAAAAGCGGAAAATGGCACCTTGGCGGCTCCAGCTTGAACGCTGTGTTCGCCGTACGACAAGACTGCAGCACAACTTTTAGTATAAAATAAAGCTCATGTGTTAAGTTGTAGTTTAAATGCTTTCAGTTCAAAAGGGGTTTGGAGTCTTGGTTATTTTTTTGTATTGCCGTTGAGGTTTATCTTGGTGAGCTCACTGAGCTGCGAGACACTTTAGCTAACAGATTAGCCTCACATGTGCCGCCTAGCCCATGTCTGAATGGAGACATGTTCCCGTCTGTGTTGCTGCTGGTGATGAATTTATAGAAACTCTCGTATCACATTCTCTTATTGATGAACGAACACGATTTGCAGCCAAACTGCGTTACATTTCACTCGCATATTAGTAGGCTATACTAGTTGCTTGTCATAAGGTGGTAAATGGCGCCTTATCTGAGCGCTTACAATGTGCATCACGTTAATAATGACCCATTCACACACCGATGGTCCAAAGTCACTGCGACACGGATACAAGAGTGGGCACTAAGGAAAAGTTGCACCTGGATGTGAGATGTGCTATTTTGTGGAGAAAGGATATGATTATTTGAACATGCACATTGATTGATTGAAGAATGTATTAGAACTTTGCAATAGAAAAAAGTACAGTTTCATGACAGCACAAATCACTGGTAAAAGGTCAACTAAAAGGAGATCCTAGAAAGCCAAGGCTTATTTCCACAGGAACCATAATAGTATCGCACACAGTGTCAAGACTTAAATTTACCCATAAGTTGATGTCCAACATTAATAGATTTACACGTTTTATAACAATTGCAGGAATAATAAACCTTAAATGTCAAATGTTCTAGTCTTGTGTTGCCTACTTTAAATTAATTACTGAAGAAGTGTTTGTTTTCCAAATAATTAACCAAGCCAAGGGGAGCAGTCCCAAGTGGCTGCTCTACAAGCCACTGCTGTTATTTATGCTGTCAGTGCCTGTAGGAACTGTGCTAGACTTGTTGTTGGTGTTCCCCTGATACTCAACTTGTTATATTGGAGACAGATTGAGCCTGATGGGTTAAATTTTAGCATTTCTCTTCCTTCAGGCTTTCAAAGACTCTGGTAAGGCACCTGTGGAGACCGAGGTGGCCATTCACCGCATCCGCATCACATTGACCAGCCGCAATGTGAAGTCTCTGGAGAAAGGTAACTTATCTTTACATTGTCACTTCGGGGGGGACTGCTGGGAATCTTGATCTGGACAATGAGGATAAAAATTATAATATGATAAACCGTGATATTCGTATACGCTATTCTGAGCCAGATGTCAAATCTACTGCACCCGCAGCTTGGCATTGGTCTTTTTTTAACGTGTATAATTTTTTATTTTTAGTGTGCGCAGACTTGATCCGTGGTGCCAAGGAGAAGAGTCTCAAGGTTAAGGGACCAGTGCGCATGCCAACCAAGGTACTTGGAAAATATTCTTTATTGCCTGTATGCAAAGGAAACGACTTGACCCATTAAGACCTGTAAACGTCTTCTAAATCCTAATGGATTTGAAAAACTTCTTTCTTTATCTGTGGTGCTCAAAGTTTAATGTCAAGCACCCATAGAATTGTATGCATTTAATTACACAGTGTATATATGCACCCCATCTCAAAATATTTTGTCCCAGGGACCCGCAAGAAGCAAAGATGGTTACAAATGTTAGCCTTAAAAGAATATACGTTCAAGGATTTGCATTCATTTTCATGTAAAAAAAAAAGGCAGAATAGCAAAGTCTAACAAAGTGGTTGCATGTTCCTGGCCTTAATGGGTTAACATTTATTTGTCAGTAGCTACTTGTCTTATTTGGGTATTTTTGGGTCTGGTCCCAAATTTGGAGAAGACAGATGAATTGTTTTGACAGTAAAAAATATTCTATTCAACACTTAATTGTTTGGGAAAACTAAATGTAGGAACTGGTTCTCAAGTTACGGACCCTTATGGGTCTAATTCGGTCTTGAGTGGACAAATGTAAACAAAGAGGACAGGGTCCTCCTTCATCTCTAGAGTTATGGGGAACTTGAAATGAAAATGGTGCTCTAAAATCAAACCGACGTAGCTAGACTAATACAAATGTCCTATATGGGAATAAAATCTTGTGCAATTAAAGATGTATATGTGTATACACGCTCACACTTTTTGTGAATTTAAGGTAATACTACTTGTCAACCAGCAGGTGTCCTACTGACTGCTTCTAAATTTCTCAATAGAAGAGTAGGGAGACTGCCTCCAACCACTGCAGATGTGCTAGTTGTATGAGCACTTAAAGACAGTGAGATCAAAAACATGTTTTTCACACTTTTAGAGCATATCTGTAGTCATAATATGGCCATACCTAACACTAGATGCCAAACAAATAGAAAATAAACTATTTATATCGAAGGTCCCCAAATAGGCCATTCTTAATTACTTCCTGTGAACAGAAATTCAAAAAGTGATGACATAGACAGGTCCGCTTGCATATAAATGAACCTTTGATTACATTCACTTGTTTGTTTCCCATTGCTGGCTCCCATAGCCAGATTTTAAATCCCATCGCCTGAAGGGCTGGTCCCCTTGGATTGGTTCAGAAACACACAGGCTTCCTTTTCAAACTGGATCTTAAAATACCCCAAATAGTCATTTCATTGGGTCTTTAATGATAAACATTGGTCAATGTTTTGATTGGATTTTAAATTGCTGCTTTGATTCATCTGAACTTGTTAAATTTGTGAGAAGTCTCATTGCTGCCACGGTAAGTGAAAGCGCTCTGTCATTTTTGTAGCTAACGCCAGTTTCCCTTGTCTCCTTTCCTAGACTCTGCGCATTACCACAAGGAAGACCCCCTGTGGTGAGGGATCGAAGACCTGGGACCGTTTCCAGATGCGCATTCACAAGCGCCTGATCGATCTGCACAGCCCGTCTGAGATCGTCAAACAGATCACCTCCATCAGCATTGAGCCTGGTGTAGAGGTTGAGGTCACCATCGCTGACGCGTAAACCATGTTACAACCTGTTGTTCCAATAAAGGCAGTAACGAACGTTCAAACCTGTCTATTCCAATAAAGGCAGAGAAATAAGATGGTGGTGTCTTGTGTAGTTACTGGCCGATTACTTGACCTAAACACCATTTATACTCTAGTCAAAATCCTTCATCTCAAGGACTCCCAAATTGATGTATTTGGTGGTAGTAGATCTGCTATCTTTGAATGGCCAACATATCAAGTGGTTAAAATGACGGATGCTCTATTGACTACTTTTGCTGGGGAGCCTCTGGAACCTCCCCGGACCCCATTGAGAACCAATAATCGGGTTTAGTATGACTGTCAAATAAGCAATGTGTTACAAAGTGTTGGCTTGTTTTTTTTTTTTTTGGCGAGCGAACAACGAAGGCCACTTCACCTCTGGGACAACCCAATCTTATTTTATTGTCGTTTGGGACACAATCAACACAATCCTGAGTTATTTTCTTTTGTGTTCAATCTGTGTTTTGAGATTTTAGTATTTCAGCATGGTTGTCCCAGAGGTGAAGTGGCCCTTTAAGCTTTAATACTGAAATGCTTGTATTGCCAACTAGATGATACAACTAATTTAGTTTTTTTGCATGGTTTGCCACCATCCACATCTGATTTAGTGGCTAATTTTAATGTCAAATGGGATATGGTGTTATTGAAATTGAAAAGTGTTTGAGACAATCTCCTGATTCCTGTTCTGGGTGTGACCAACATTTACAAAATTCATAATTTGCACAGTACTGTGTAGGTTTGGACAATGGTATGTATACAGTGAAAACTTTGCTTAAATTATTGGAAGCAGATTATCAACAATTTAGATGAAGCAGCAATAAGAATGAAACTGGAGAGTTACTGGAAGTAAAGTAGGATGAAGATGGTATCGTGCACCCACTAGAAAAATACTTAAATCGGTTTCTAGATTGTAAGGAAGGTGATATAATGACAGCATATGCATCGAGTCATTTGCACACCAGCATGCCACAGGACAATTTGATAAGAATAGGTTCATTGTGATCCTTGACCCTCAAAACGGGTCTAGCCTACTAGAGATACCTTATTTGTGTAATATTGGCTGATTTATAGTGACAGTAAGTGTGTACACATATTTTAAGTGTGTACACATATTCTATCTAGAAACTGATTAGAAGAAGTATATTTCCAGGGGTGTATGGTAACCTCTTAGTTCTTCCCAATAGACTTATAAGAGGTAAGGCCCATTCCCACTGGGCCAGATAACAGATATCTGGAGATATTTCTCCAGATATTTTTCCATGCAAAGTGGATGGTAGATACAGATAAAAAAAAAAGTCTACCACAGATATTTGCCACAGATACTTTTATCTGTGGCAAATATTTTTTGTATCTGTATCTACCATCCACTTTACATGGAAAAATATCTGGAGAAATATCTCCAGATATCTGTTATCTGGCCCAGTGGGAATGGGCCTTAAAGGCCCATTCCCACTGGGCCAGATAACAGATAAAAAATCTCTTTCTCCAGATATTTTTCCATTCAAAGTGGATGGTAGATACAGATAAAAAAAAGATCTGCCACAGATAAAAGTATCTGTGGCAAATATCTGTGGTAGATATTTGTTTTATCTGTATCTACCATCCACTTTGAATGGAAAAATATCTGGAGAAAGAGATTTTTTTATCTGTTATCAGGCCCAGTGGGAATGGGCCTTAAAGGCCCCTCTTAGTTCTTCCCAATAGACTTATAAGAGTAAAGGCCCATTCCCACTGGGCCAGATAACAGATAAAAAACATCTCTTTCTCCAGATATTTTTCCATTCAAAGTGGATGGTAGATACAGATAAAAATAGCTGCCACAGATAAAAGTATCTGTGGCAAATATCTGTGGTAGATATCTTTTTTTTTATCCGAACCAAACAAATATGCTTTTATAATTAGACTGGCATTAGATATCTAGCACTGGGTATCTGAACCAGTAGGCTTACTTTTGAGTGTATGCTTGGCTGGCCTATTTACAGTCTACCAACAGGGTAACACTTTACAATAACATGATACAGTATATGAATGATAAAGAAAGATAGACTTCTTTTTTTTTTCTAAACCAGAAATGTAAGGTCAAAATAGAATCCAATTGATTCGTTTTGAAACGCCCCCTCTTCAGGCTTATAGGTTGTTTCTGATTAGTTGATTTCCCAGCACCTGCTTTCCAACAGTCTTTGTTTGCAGTTGGTTTTCAGTTCAACTCACTGTAAAGCATACAGATCTTTTTAAACAGTTTTTAATTGTATGCACAAAATGGACATCATTGATTTGACTGTTGATGACAACACTGATGCAAATGTGTGCAATGATGGACCAAACAACGGTATTTCAATGCAGGTATGTTTATCAGTCTCAAGTCTTGGACCCTATAAACAAACATATAGGTCGAGAAAGCTTATTTTGGCTGATTTATAGTGACAATAGATGTTTTGACAACTTTGTTTAGAAAGAAAGAAGTCACACAGTTAATTCATCCACAAATAATGTGTTTAAACAACCAATGTGTAGACTGTTAGACTGTAGCCTATCAGGCTTCCTCAGGGTTTTGTCAATTTGTGGCTGAGCTGTGTTCTGTCAGAGTAGGCTACAGTTGTAACTCAAGACCGTTTCACTTAGACTAGAGCAGGCCAGCAGGAGTCTTCAACAGGGGGTCTGTGGGGAACTGGGGATACTGCAGGGGGTCCCCGAAATCTTTGGAGGGAAAAAATAAAAATGATTATATATTTTATTTTTTATTTTTTTTAAAAAGAGAAAATGTAATTTGTCTTCTCTTTTGAATAGCTTGTAGGCTATATACATGATTATTGTGCAATTGACAGATTGTTAGTGATAGATTGATAGGCCTAGTATTGACATTGGTTCTCAGTTAAAAAGGTAAGTTTATAAATGGCAGTGGTATGGCCTCTTGTAAATGCATGTTTAAAGTAAAAGCATGACTACGGTATATTCTGTTATTTTAATAGCATAGTATTGAATGCACAATAACATGCTATGTTTATACGGGATGGTGTTTTCCTCTGGTGTTTCAGTCCGAGTGTATCAAAGGGTGCGTTCGGAAATGCGCACCGGGTGGACTGCGCGGGCGTTTATCGTGGGCTTGCCCAGGCCTTACGGCCTGGGCATAAATATAACGATTGCATTCACCACGGCTTCGTAACTCGCGCGGCTACCAAGGTCCGCTGGCCTTCGCGCCGCTTGCAATGTCGTGGACAATAAAACGAGCGCACCCTTTGATACACTCGGACTGAATCACCAGTAGAAAACACTCTCATGTTTATACACATGAAACACAATTTTATTCATAAATATACAATATATTGTAGTAGCCCACCCTACGAGGTAGGGGGTCCCTAGCTGCTCCATCTCCCCATCAGTTTGGGGGTCCCTGGCCTGAAAACGTTGAAGAAGACCTCTGGACTAGGGCGTTTAACTGGTTCAGTTGGTTTTGGTACCCAGAAATATCAGGTGCCCAGTTTGTTTTGTTGGCCAGAATCACCTAGTGCCTGCTGTTCCGAGATCACTTAATTTGTGAGTTGCCCACTGGATGGATCTGTATCCAAGGGAATCATTTATCCTTTTGGAAATTATGGTTTGAATCATTCAACTTCAATAAGCACTCAAGTGTGATGTTGGAAGCCTCATAATGATGATTGTCTTGTTTTGGGTGAATATATGGTGTTGAACAGCAGAATGATGTTTGAACTGTTGTGCTGTAGGGTGACATGATCTGTGATGCTGAACAGCAGAACCTGAGCGTCTACCTGAGGGTTCGACCCTTCTCCAAGGAGGAGCTTGCTGACAATGAAAATCAGGTGAAATGTAAATTAGAATCTTGAATCTTCAGTGTTAATTTAAAGGTGCACTAAGTGATTTTTGTCAAACGAATGTTAAATATTTCTACATGTATAGTTCATCCAAATAGGACAGAGAACTCATTCAGGATAAACAAGTGAACTTGTAAGTGATGAAACAAATTAGTTGTCAAAATTAGAACAGGAATGCAAGCTAATAAATAAATAAACTTTGCAGGGTTCTCTCTACTGATTGGATTAAACCTTTAACTCACCAGAGGTCCAAGTTTCTATAGAGCTTATATTTATACTTTTAAAACTTATATATTACTTTTAAAACGTATATTAAAGGAGTAGTTCACCCCCAAAATGACTTTTTTTCTATTGATTACTCATGCCATGGAGAGTAGAGTTCAATAATATTTTTAGTTTTTTGTCACATTCCTAAGACAAAAACTTGATTCGAGTAAATTTACCCCCATTGATTCCGGATGGGGACCCGTTTCGAAACGGGTCCCCATCCGGAACGAATGGGGGTAAATTTATAGTTATCACATTTTTGTCTTAGGAATGCGACAAAAAACTAAAAATATTATTGAACTCTAGTCTCCATGGCATGAGTAATCAATAGAAAATAAGTCATTTTGGGGGTGAACTACTCCTTAAATAATGGAAATTCGATTGAGCTCTGATTGGACTGAAATAAACCTGCCCAAACCTGGAGTCCTAACGTTACAGATGACTGATGTCACGTTTTAGATAATGGTAATTTATTTTGTTCTATTTCTTCCAGAGCTGTGTGGTGACTGAGGACGGTCAGACTGTGGCGTTGCATGCACCTAAGGGCTCTGCCACCCTGAAGTGCAGTGAAAGGGGCGTTGGTGCTCCACTCCACAAATTCACCTTCTCTCAGGTGAGACAACATGGACTTATAACAGTGGTTCTCAGTGGTCCGGGGACCACCAGTGGTCCTTGAAGGGATTCCAGGTGGTCCCCAACTAAATGATGCAGAGTTAGTAACCAAATGGACCCTTAGAGAGGCTAAATCTCATCAAATGGTGGTCTGTGGCTCAAATGCCGAATACATAATGGACCTTGACATGAAAAGGGTTGAAAACCAAGGACTTGAAGTAATTGTGGATCTATAAAATTATGTTTAAAAAAAAAATGTTTAAGAATTCTCTGTATGTTGAAAGCAGTTTGCACGATGAAGAAGCTG
Source organism: Nannobrachium achirus (assembly GCF_963921795.1). Taxonomy (NCBI): domain Eukaryota; kingdom Metazoa; phylum Chordata; class Actinopteri; order Myctophiformes; family Myctophidae; genus Nannobrachium; species Nannobrachium achirus. Next base: position 26,287,691 of record NC_137828.1, on the reverse strand, counting down.
GAGAGTTTTGGTTTTCCTGTCCTGCTTTTTTAGATCTTTGGACCCGAGACGAAGCAAGCTGATCTCTACGAGGGCACCGTTAAGAGTCACGTGTCTGATTATCTGGAGGGGCAGAACGCCTTGATCTTTAACTACGGTGTGACCAGCTCCGGAAAAACCTACACTGTCCACGGTAAGATTTTGGATATAATTGTTCGGCATGAATCATTGAAATCACAAAATTTTCCAACGCTATTATTATTTCTTGTTGATGCTAAATGCTGAAAAGCCCTGGTCTACTCACTCACTACTACTATCTCCTGAGGTGTGTTGTACAGCATGTTAATCAGTATGTTTTTCTGACTATTAAATACTTTATTCCAGGGGTTTTCAAAGTGGGCGTCCAGGGGTGCTGCGAGATAATTTGATAATATTTGGAATTTATTTGGACACTTGAAAAAATATAATTTAGTATAATTTTAAACTTGAAGTACCAAGTTATTTTCAGTCAGTTCTAACCGAAATGGCTATTATCTCAACGTTTTCCTCGCAACATAATCACTAAAATATCGTCACTGTCGGGCAGAAACCTCGTATCTCCAAGTTTCAAATGTGTACGTCTTTTGGTAAAGCAAAGCCCTGCTTCATCATACAAGACTGTCGCACAAAACTAGTGAAAACAGCCGATCTACAAGCACACAACGCCTCGCGATGCGTGCTTGTAGATCTGCTGTTTTCACTGAGACAAAAAAGTTTGGGAACCCCTGCTCTATTCCACTATTCAAAATCCTCAATTCTTTCTGGCCTTCTATTAACAAAAATAATGACATATTGTGACAATGGAACAACTCTCTGATGAAGCTGTTAAACACATTCAAAATGTGGCTGAAGAATCCCATTTTTGGGACTTCAATTAATGTCACTAAATGTGCTTCAGGAAGCGCAAAAGAGCCCGGGTTGCTTCCACGTGCGCTCAGTGCCATCTTCCAGCACATCAGAGGGCGCCAGTATGAAGGGATGGACCTGAAGCCATACCGCGGGAGTGATGCCCAGAAACTGGGACATGACCAAGTCAAACAGGAGAGGATCGCCAAGGCTTCCATACTGAAAGAGGCAAGATGATTCCCAATGTTCACTTATTCCATGTTTTATCAGGTCACGTGAAGGGAGAGTGTTTTCTGCTAGTGTTTCAGTCTGAGTGTATCAAAGGGTGCGTTCGGAAATGCGCACCGGGTGTGTGCTCAGTGTATTGAATGCCTAAACCCAACCCTAATCCTAACCTCAGTAAAACTATGCCTAAACACAACCCTAACCCTAACCTCAGTAAAACTAGAATCAAATTCTTTGATAGAGCGTTTTGGGTGCTTGTTGTTTTCTTAAAGTGTTAAGCCGCAGGGGGGTCCGGGGGGGTAATCTGCCTAAAATGTATATTTAAAACATTAATCCACTGTATTGCAACACACCATGACGCATTGCCAAATGGGAAATGTTAACTTCAGCATGTTTAAACCACTCACCGTTTTTTTGTGAGCTTAAATCCAAAAATGTCCAACTATTATTTGTTTATTATTATTTTCACCTGCTTTAACACTCAGGACGCCACCATTCACTTACGCTTTATTTTGAAGAGCCCCGGAAGCTCCGTGCGTGTGCACGTGGGTGTACACTGACGATCCAGGAAGGAGATCTGTTTGTTTACAAACGGTCGCGAAAACTAAAATCCTAACCGGGGCCGACCATCACGGCATAGTGTCGCCGTGAAGACAAGCTGATCTCGGCCTCCTCTGCGTTATTTGCACCTTATTTCGAGATAAAGCCGTTTTTATGTTTCAGTATAGAATAGGAGTCAATGGCGGCCGGCACAAAACGAGGGAGCGCGACTTTTGCCGAGGAACACCGAGAGAGGGCTAGTGAGGCAGTGGTGCTCGTTTACACATATATGCTATGACGAGAGCACTGAAATACGCTAAAATACATGCAGACAGGCTGGCTCCGCCCGGCCAAATACCTTCCGACACAGATATCGCCCTTCCCAAACCAAAAGAGGGGGGCTACTTGGAGCGACTAAAAAGGAGGAGCACTCGATTCCACATGTTGGACGGCTGAGCGGCCGGCGCACTATATAGAATACATGGAGGCAGCCCGCGTGTCCTCATCAGGGGAAATGTATCCACTGTACCCTGCCCACGTGACTGCCAAAGCGACGTCCGACCCTAGTTATTGGTTTTGGGTTTCACCCAAAACAACTATGCCTAAAACTAACCCTAAAGATCTTTGCACACCGCTGCGTTTTTCGTTGCGAAATGCGTTTTTCCAGGGCAAGGAGAGAGAGAGATGGAGAGAGCAAGGGACCGAGTGGTGTGCGAAACGGGCGGCAGTGTGCAAACGTGACTGACATAACGTGAGGTTGATTTTTTTTTTATTTGCGCGCTCCGAAATTCACTCCAATATTCGGTCCGAAAAACGCAGCAGTGTGCAACCAGCTTAACACTAACCCTAACCAGACCCGGTGCGCATTTCCGAACGCACCCTTGACCCTTTGATACACTCGGACTGAAACACCAGCAGAAAGCACTCTCCCCCACGTGAAAGGCCATGTTAACCTGCTCTTTCTCTGTCCAACCTTTTGTTTTTAGGAGACTGAACTTAAGCGTAAGAGCAGTATTTCATCCCGTCCCTCGTCACGTTCCTCATGTCGGTCTCGTTCCTCCTCCTCGTCCTCGATCAGCAGTCTGACCGCTTCTTCAGATCAAACGGGTATCTCACAGCAACTCACTTCTCCCCAGAGTTACAGCCACACTATGGATTTCTTAACAGTCCACGAGACATTTATTTTCATAAAAGTGTAAATTTAGGCCACTGTTTGCCTCCTATTCTTCCATTATCTTTGCATATCGATTGCAGACAAAATGTGGCAAGTCTGTATTATCATTTTTACGTGGAGGGTGCTCACAAAAGTAATCAGCTAGACGTGAAGGCATAGCACCAATGCTAGCCTCCATTATGACTCGTCAGAAATGTTAATGAATATTCATTATTTGATCTCTGAATTGCAGAACATATTATTCAGCATAATTCAGAGCTTGCGAGTGAAAGCTTGACACTCTGATCTAGTCAAAAGGCCTATAGTTTTTAATAATAGCCTATTAAAGTTGTTTCCTCCTTTCCCTTATGTAAAGTGACTTTGTGTACTTAAGAGAAGTGTTATATAAATCTGAGCTATTATTATCATAGACTCTTATTTTTATTAAACCTGGTAAATACCCCCCTTTCAGTGGCGTGCAGGTGTATTTAAAATATACTTTACAATTCTGATTTTGTAATCCCCTTTTTACTTGGTGCTTAGATGTGCTTAGTGTTATTGCTATACAAGCTATTAGATGTCATAACAGTATGGAAGTCTATGTATGTAGGCTACTGTTTTAGTCAAATGAGGCATTTGCACCCTCTACCGGCTGACAAGCTCATTTCACAAGCCCTGTCAGAAAAAAAATAATGGAATTGGCTTGGTTCGAGGCTTAACATAATTGTTATAAATATATTTATAAAAGTCTATGGCGAAAATGAATGGGGAATATTAAGTGACCCCAGGAATCCACTTCCGCTGCGATGCTCTATGTAAAGTGACTTTGTGTACTTAAGAGAAGTGTTATATAAATCTGAGCTATTATCATCATAGACTCTAAACCTGGTAAATACCCCCTTCCAGTGGCGTGCAGGTGTATTTAAAATATACTTTACAATTCTGATTTTGTAATCTCCTTTTTACTTAGTGCTTAGATGTGCTTAGTGTTATTGCTATACAAGCTTCTAGATGTCATAACAGTATGGAAGTCTATGTATGTAGGCTACTGTTTTAGTCAAATGAGGCATTTGCACCCTCTACCGGCTGACAAGCTCATTTCACAAGCCCTGTCAGAAAAAGATAATGGAATCGAAGTGGTAGGCAGCTGGTCAGCGTGGGTGCCTACTCAACAAGCTCTTTATATTTCTCCCCATGCACACTAATAGTTTCTAACTATGAGCAGAGAATACAGACATTACTGCATTACGGCATGCCTTTCCTTTTGTTGGTACAAAGACATTCTGTAAACTGTCAAAGGTCATAGTTTTCTGCTGTGATTTGGTTCCTTTGCACCGGATAAACTCTGCAGCAACCGTGTTTCATGGCCAGGCCAGGTTCCCATGTTTGACAATGGAGCGTTGGCTTCAGCCAGGAGGTCACTGTGGTGCCATGTTCAGCCCGCGGTGGCAATTTAGCTGCCTTGACCCCTTGACTGGTCAGCTGTCTTATAACCCTCAGGAAGAATTACTATGAAGTGTCCTTTTCTTGGGCAAACATTGAGAATCTGAGTAGGCTACTTAGTCTAAAAATACCTCTTCCCTCACCCAGGGCAAATAAAGGCTGGTTATGCCATAATGAAATATATTCATTCCAAGATTATTATTTTTTTTTTAGAATCAATGAACAGGGGCGCCCGCTGGCCTACTGGTCCAGGCGCATACCACTTAGGCATTACCACATAGGCATGGATGCCTGGCGGTGTCGCACGTTCGATTTCCCGATCCGTACGACCTTTGCCGCGCGTCACTCCCCATCTCTCCCGTCAGTCTACTGTCCTATCAATAAAGGCATAAAAGCCCAAAAACAAATCTTAACAAAAAATAATCAATGAACAGTGTATATTAATGAATTACATTGACAACAACCTAATGGATAGTGCAAAAATTATAAGCTAAAACTGAACCAGCGATTCTCAACATAAATCCCATTGTCGATGTTGAACATCAGAACAATATTGAGGTTGAAAATCTGAATGTTCCCTTTAATGTCTTGGATACTAACAGCATTAACATTTTCTTTTCCTCCTTTCCCATGCCTTCCTCCCTTCCTGTCTAGCGGAGTTGGGGAGCGCCCCTGTAGACCCAGATGGCAGCCAGTTCGCCTTATGGGTCGCGTTCTTCGAAATCTACAACGAGTACGTCTATGACCTACTTAAGCCTCCATCTTTCTCAAAGACCAATAGGCGTTCTGCTCTGCGCGTATGTGAGGACAGCACTGGATACACCTATGTTAGAGGTACACACACGGCAACTCGACTTCCTTTGTATGTATATATTATTCTCTTTTTGCAATAGCTTTCGACACTTTATGTTTTATTTATCTTTTTGTTTGTGCTTGATCTTTGGACTGTATACTACAGTACTCTTTTTCTTTTTCTTACTTCTCTGTAACTTGTAACCTTAACTGCTGTGCTGCCTCTGGGCAACTGAATTTCCCCCGTGGGATAATAAAGGTATCTATCTATCTATTTGTTATTTTATGTGCATGTATTTGCCACCTCCATATTGAACTTTCTGTGTTTTTTTTTGTTAATTCGTAAATGAATTTCATTATGGGACTTCTCTTTAATTATTTAGATTATTTTGTTTACCTCTAGATCTTAAGTGGATCAACATCCAAAACCTGGAGGAAGCCTCTAAACTTCTTCGATTTGGAAACAAGCACCGAAGTGCTGCATCCACTAAGATGAACCAGTCCTCTAGCAGAAGGTAAGTCTTATTTATCTTGTATATTTATTTCTCATGCGAGATTGACTGAATGCAAATACTGATATGATTTCCTTTTCTCCAAATGTCCTTTAAGTCATAGCATATTCACCATGAAGTTGATGAAGATCGAGGGTGCTACAGTCCAGAGGATTTCAGAGTGAGTGGTTTTGCAGTGCAAATATGAACAACAACAAACGGGTCACAAACTTAAAATAGAGTATTTCTGCGCTGCAAGGTTGCAGGCAGAGCAAACGGGTAATGGGGCCGGCCCGGGCCGGCAGTTTCACAGAAAGGGTCTCGACTCTCGTGCAGTCTGTTGTACTGCATTTAGGAACATTTTGTGGGCAAATGGGCTCAGGTCAAGAGACACACAGATCTGTTAATTACACATGTTTTTTCCAGGTTCTCGCTGTGTGATCTAGCCGGCTCTGAACGATGCAACAAAGCCAAGACATTTGGAGAGAGACTGAAGGAGGCGTCGAATATCAACAACTCTCTATTCATTCTGGGGAAGTGCATCACTGCACTTCGCAACAACCAGACTGACAGGTACACTACAGCTGACGTTCAGTCGACATCCTAGTGGCTTCATCTAGGCCAGGGCTTATGCAGGTTGGCTACGTTTTGGATGAATCCATTTTAGATGTTGTGTCATGCAGAAACTAGGTAAACAAAAATTCTATTCTCGTTGCACTCTGCACACCCACTCCTTGGCTGCCAAACCACAACCTCCACCCCTCATTTCTCACATGCCCCTCTTCTAGCGCCACCGTGAGGCCGATTCTTGCAAGACACATTTTTGGACACTGCTCCTACAGATGTTGCCCTAAAATCACACGAAGCGGTGCACAGTATCTCTACAGTCATGTCATCAAAATGCATCTGTCCCATCTAGCGCCACCATCTGGCCGATTTTTTTAAAAAGCACATTTTTGGACTCTGCTCCTACAGATTTTGCCCTAAAATCACACAAAGCGGTACACAGTATCTCTAAAGTCATGTCATCAACATGGATCTGTCCCATTTCCCATATTCCCTCCTGATTGGCTACGACTGCCTTCTGAAGTTTGTGTATGCAACCTGACGGTCGCTTATCTCCCAATATAGGGAGTCTTACTGGTAGTTAGTCCCCTGGTGCTAAGTGAATGCTCTGTATGTTTGACAGGGTTATGTTTGTGATGATAGCATACTGTACATGGTCATGTGGACACTGGACACTATGCGTAGGGTTCTCGCAGTCTCAGACCGTAGCCAGCCATCTACTTACCAGCTAGTCATAATTTCGGCACTTCCCTTGTTGCCAGTGTTCCAATAATGGATATCTGTTAGCAGAAGACAGATTATCACAATGCAGTAGACAGCAAAGTTCTAGTGAAGGTTAGACTCTAACTCGGTTCATAAGGCAGTGCACTGGATATTTTAGGATGTTAAACCTACTTTGCGGTACCATATTGTATTTTATTTCAAACACAATTGAGGTGAAATGAGTTGTGTCCATATGAATATGTTGAGAATGTTTGAGCCCAAAATTACTTAATAATTCTAACCAAGTGAATGGAATATGATGCTTAATATGGACCTAGTTAAAGAGTATGTGTGCTTTGGTAAATATCTGTACTTCTCTCGTTGACATTGTCTGTCAGGATGAAGAACGGCTACATTCCATTCAGAGAGAGCAAGCTGACCAAGATCTTCCAGAACACTTTCTGTGGGAACGGGAGAACATCAATGATTGTTAACATCCAACCGTGTGCATCCACCTATGATGAGACCCTCCATGTTATGAAGTTTTCCGCTATTGCCAGTCAGGTGACATCATTACATCCTTTGGCCAAGTGCTACCCGTGTTGGTGAAGATCATCCAACAAAAGCATAAAGTTATGGGCTGCACTGTAGTGTGGCGTGTCTCTTCCATCGACTGGAGTTACAGCAGCTTCCTTTTTAAATTGTTATAATTATTTAAACAATATCTTTATAGTTCTAGTGCTTGGTGACATAGACCCGTGGTTCCCAAAGTTTTAGTTTGAGACCCAAAAGAGAGATGTCTCCCCAGGACCCAAACTAGTGAAAATGGGCTATCTACATGCTCACAAGTCACAACACAATGTGCATTGTAGGGGGGCTTGTAGATCTTCTATTTTCAATACTTAAAGCTTTCATGGAATTATTTTGGAAATCTATGAAAGCTTGTGAATTTGGGGGATTTTTATTTATTTATTTGATCTTGAAATAATAATAATGTAGACAAACAAAATGTAGTAAACAAAAGATAAAGGGGTATTTACACGCCACCCATAAAAATTGGTTCGAGATCCACTTTGTTCGTTACCTGAAGTGAATAGTAACTTGATGGACAGGACACCATTAGGGTGGTCTGACTCTATCTGTTGTCATCTTGTATGTATATCATCTTTTGTTGCGTAGAAAAAATAAATTTCTATACAACACACATACAATTAATTTTTATACAAAGGAAAAGAGGACGTCAGGATAGCGTAGCCCAGTGGTTCTCAACCTCTGGGTCGGGACCCAAAGGTTGGTCCCCAAAGAATTTTGGCGGGTCCCCAGATGATTAACTTAATGTGCAACATTGTTTTCTCACTCAACAGTAAACAAACCAACAAAGTTTTAACTGTATATAGAGGGTATCTGCACATTTCTAAAGTGACAATTTGAGGACTTTTTAATACCTCTAAAATTACAAATTAAACATTTGCCAAATTGTCAAATATTAGTGGCAGAAATTGTGAAAATAGCCGATCTACATGCTCACAACGCCTCGCAACGTGAGGCGTTGTGAGCATGTAGATCTGCTATTTTCACAATAGAACCGTGTTATACAAAATGTGATTCCTCAATGCTTAGTGTTTGTCAGGGTGGGGGGGGGTCCCCAGTTAAAATATGATTATTTTAGGGGTCGCGGCCTTAAAAGGTTGAGAACCACTGGCGTAGCCTACGCTTGTAAAATGCTAATGTTGGCTGTTGTCCGCTACGCAGGTGGTCCAGGTGTCTCTAGCCGAGCCACTAGAGTCCCTGGCTCCTCGTCTGGTGGGTCGGGACGGCAAGCCTCTGCTGAGGCAGGACAGCCAGGCCCTGTCTGAAGACGAGCTGCTGGATGAAGAGGATGAGGCCGACATGTCCATTCTGCCTCAGGAGGTACAGAAGATATTTAATTTTTTTTTTGTCATTAAATTTTTTATTGTTTTCCACAATATATAAAAAACAATAACAACAACAACAATTTACAAGAAATAATCAACTTCAATATCAATGCCCCCTCCCAACCCACCCCTCCATTGTCCACGTACAATTCACATATTCGATCCATAGAATTATCTATTCAGCAGGTTTTTCAGTTCCATTATCAAGTCCGTCCACAATGTCAGTGTTCCTTGTTGTGCCTGATTGATCCTTGCAGAGGAAAGCTCGAGATAAGAAATATCCAGAAAACTCCTCAGCCAATGTGTCTCTGAAATGTCATGAGGAGGATTCCATCTCTGAACGATAATCTTTTTGGCTGCAGTCAGACCCGCAAGCCAAACTTTCCGGGTCTTTTCCCTAAGATGTAGTTTAGAATCATCATTCAAAAGGTGCACAAATGGGTCTACTGGAAACTGTACTTCTGTTAGGTCCGATATAGTCCGTATGACCTTTCCCCAAAACTCAGAGATTCCCGGACATTCCCATACCATATGAACAAATGAGCCCAATGTTCCCGGGGCACAGAAAGTGCAGTATGGGTTTGGTGCCAATCCCATTCGATGCCTGATTCTGGGTGTTACATAGGCTCTGTGACAAAACTTGAAATGTATGTACTGATGATTTGGGTTTTTCGATGCCCCAGCCACATTATCCCAAATAGCATCCCAGTCCAATTCTAGTCCCACATCTGTTATATCACTATTCCAGGCCGTCATTCCAGCTGAGGGAGAACATTTCTGAGAATTTAGATGATCATACAAGTATGACACAATTCTTTTAGGAGCTCTATGAAACCAATAAAGAATGGGATGATCTTTTAGTTCTGCACCCCAGGGAACACTATAGGCTCTGCAAGCAGATCTCACTCTAAAATAAAAGAACAGGGAATTCCTATCAATACCATATCTTGTGATGAGGTCTCGAAAGTCAAGGATATTATTCAACCCATTGATATCTTGAAGAGTCCTAATGCCCTTCTCTTCCCAATTCCTATTAGTAAAAGGTCTCCCTCCAGACAGTATGTTATTGTTATTCCATAGCGGAGAAGATTTACACCATTTACTTTCAAATCCTATAAATTTCTCTACTGCTCTAAACACCTGAAGTAGACATGTAAAGATTGGACCATAGTACAAGTTACATTTCTTAGTAGAAATACCCATTAGGAGGAAATCCTTCATTTTAGTCTGGTTTAGTAGTTCTCTTTCTAAATCTTTCCATGATGAGTCATTACCATCTTCCATCCAAACATTAAGACTTCTCAACACAAACGACCAATGATACAATTTGAAATTTGGACATGCCCATCCCCCCTCAGGTTTCCTGTACTGAAGTACTGACCACTTAATGCTCGGCTTTTTGTTGTTCCAAACATATTTCCTCAATAAGGTATCCAGCTTCTTCCAATAGCCCATAGGGGGTGCCAATGGGATCATTGAACTAACAAAATTCACACGGGGCAAGATATTCATTTTAACCACCGCTATACGAGCTGGTACCGATGAAGGTAGATGCTTCCATCTATTGATATCATCTTCAATTTTCTTAGAAACCAAAGTGAAATTTGTTTTAGCTATAGTTGATAGTGATGTACTTATTTTAATACCCAAATAGGTCACTTCATCTGCCACAACAATCTGAGGAGGGATGACAACTTCGTTTCTGTCCACATTCACAAGCATTAAAGCAGATTTTGATAGATTAACCTTGTAACCCGAAAAGTATCCAAACCTCTCCAGTAATTCTAACACTATTGGGAGCGATTGTTGCACCTCTGCCATGTACACCAACGTATCATCTGCGTAAAGAGAAATAGAATGCGATGTTGCACCTACAGTAATAGGGGAGATTCGAACACAGCTCCTAATCAGTTGCGCCATAGGTTCAATGGATAAATTAAACATTAAAGGGGAAATTGGATCTCCTTGGCGAACTCCGCGCTTTATATCAAACAGTTCTGAAAAACCTCCTCCAACATTCACCCGGGCTGATGGATTAGCATATAAAGTCTGAATCATTTTAATAAAATTTTCCCCAAATTTGAATTTCTCCAACACCTTCCAAAGATAGGGAAACTCCAGCCTATCAAAGGCCTTCTCCGCGTCAACAAACAATAGGCCACACCCCCTTGGGATCTTGCCTGATGCACCCAGAATGTGGAGGAGTCTTCGAACATTATCAGCGGCGAGACGGCCCTTTAAAAAACCAGTCTGATCTGGACTAATTAGTTTCCCAATGACTGTCTCAAGCCTGCTGGCTAGAACTTTAGAAAATATTTTTAAATCAGCATTAATCAATGATATAGGCCTGTAATTTGCACATTCCAAGTGGTCCTTTCCAGGTTTTGGGATAAGTGTAATCAAAGCTGTGTTCAAATCTCTGTGAAAAAAGCCCTTTTCAATCGCATAGTTCAATGTTTCCAACCATAGTGAGCCAATGACCTCCCATAGTTCTAGATACAGCTCTACTGGAATGCCATCAATGCCAGGAGTACGGCCCTTGTTAGTATCCTTCACAGCTTTGAGTAATTCCTCTAACGAAATAGGCGCATCCAATTTTTCTGACTCCTCTGTTGTTAAGCTAGGAAGGTCTAACTCTTCAAAAAATCCTGTAAAGTCCTCTTCTGTAGGAACTCTGCCCCCTGTGTAAAGCTCTCTAAAATAATTCTTAAATGTATCATTTATATCCTCTGTTGAGGACACTAAACCCCTATTGACACATCTAATGGATGGGATAGCCCTTTTGGCTTCTTGACGTTTAAGCGTTAACGCTAACAAATGACTAGGTCTACTTCCCTCTGCATAATATTTATGTTTAGTAATATGAATCATGTATTCTGCCCTGCGTCTTAATAAATCGTTTAATTCTGCCTGCTTAGTCTTGAGCTCATTTTCGGTTGAACTGGTGTAGTTCCCCTCAAGTAGATCCTCTAAGTCTTTACATTGTTGTTCTAATCGAGTAATGTTTTGTAGGCGGGTCTTATGCAAATGTGAACTAAACCAGATTGCATTACTTCTAATGAAACCTTTGACCGTCGCCCAGACTACAGTCAAATCAGTAACACTATCTTTGTTTATGGAAATAAACTCGGTCACTTTAGATTTCAGTTGCGTAATGTATTCCTCATTTTTCAACAAAGTACAATTAAACCTCCATCTGGACGCTTTGTTTTTAACATTTGCGTAATTAAATGACGACAATATGGGGCTATGATCCGACAGCAGCCTAGGCAAGAATTCAACCGGATGCACCGAGGTTAGCAGGCCAGATGAAATTAAAATATAGTCAATACGACTGAAGCTTTTGTGTCGAGGAGAAAAATAGGTGTAGTCCTTCACCAAGGGGTTATGCATTCTCCATACATCAACTAAATTTAGATCTTTTATGAAACTTTTTAACGATTTGGACGCAGAATCTTGAGGACCCACCAGATTCGTAGAGGATTTGTCCAATTTACTATCAATCACTGCATTCATATCTCCGCCAATATATAACTGATAGTCATTTAGCTTCAGCAGCTCTGCAGTAATTGAGGGGAAAAAGTCTGCCTCAAAATTGGTTGGAGCATAAATGCTGACAAAGGCAACTTTTTTACCTTGGATGGATGTACAACTGTATGCTAATCGACCCTTCTTATCAGAACCTATTTTATCAAACGTTATATTAATGTTGCGTTTCGTTAGTATCATCACCCCTTTTGTACGTGAACCATCCGAAGAGGCCACTACTGATTTATAGAATCGATTTTGCATTCTGGGGGTGTCTTCCAGTTTGAGATGCGTTTCTTGCAACATTGCGATGTCAATTTTCTTCCTGCGCAAATAATCTAGGACCTTTGAACGTTTTTGTGGAGTATTTAAACCTCTGACATTAAATGATAAAATATTAAAGGATTCTAACTTTCCCTGTACCTGCTGCGAATAATTAGTGGCATTTGGAGGAGCCCTTCCCCCCACCCCCCTCCCCCTCCCTCTATTCAGTATTCTCCTACTACCCCCCTCCCCCCTCCCCTGACTATGTAACATCAGTGAGCAACACTTAACAATGTCTGACACTGAACCCCTTATGTCCCCTCCCCTTATAATCATACAGTAGAAGTTACCCACAGACATACATTGTATAAAACAATAAGAACAATGGAAATAATTAAGAATATCCAGCATGCTTGGAAACGTGTCCAGAAAACATCCTCAAATCACCCACTTAACCCTGTCTAAGCATAACTTTAATTCCCCATTGAGGCACGTACTCTAGATGTGAGCGGCCCGAAGGGCCGCGAACTTCCATACAACGTACGGATCGCGGAAATTCTAATAATCTGATTCAGAAACCCCCATTATGTAACCAAGCATGCTAGTCTGTTAAACATTGCCCCAAATAGTAAATAAAGAAAGTAAGGATAACACAAAAACAGAGCATCCTTATGTGTTCCTATCTAAGCTCTGTTCAGATCTTGTGATCATTATTAACACACATAACTGATTGTCCCTTAAGAGTAACCACATGACGACCACCCCGATGTACAATTGAAAAAATGAACGAAAACAGCACCGGAGTCAAAACTCCCATACTGTCCTCGAGATACTGTTTAAGTCAAAACCGCGGCTCCGGTCCACATCGACAGAGGGAGCCTTCCAGCTCCCCCCGACGCTGCAGACCAGAGCCGCAGTCAAACACAAAAGTTACACCAACTTGTCTCCTTGTCCAAGTAACACACACCCAAAAAGAAAAGAGAAAAACAAAAGAAAATGTATATAAGGATAAAGCTATTAGTTACTAAAATAATAAAACGGACGGCATTTAACCGTGAGCTTGTGTAGCAATCCCCGAGGCTGTCTCACTTATTATCCAAATAACGAAAATGATTTAAAAATAATAATACTGACGGCATTTATCCTCGTCCTTTTACTAGTCTATGTTAAAATCTATATGAATGTCAATGTCCTTATTAAATAGCCTCGGTCTTCTCAAACCAGAAAATAATAACAAAAATAAAGATGATAATACAAATAAAAAACAAAACTAAAATTAAACAATATAGAGCCCATAAGGACCCCCATCTGTTCATTTGCCCATGTCTATTCTCTTTCCAATCGCGTGGTTAGATACAGCTCACCCAGTCTCCTTTACGCATCAGCTAACGGGCAGCAGCTCCTCTCCATTACGCATTGGGGGACAACGGTCCCTCATCCTCTCCTTCTACGTCGGCGATGTCCTCCTCCCCCGGCGCTCGGTCCCTCGGTGGCGATGTGTCTCCAACCTCGCGTGGATCCAGGATTGCCCTCGCCTCCTCCGCCGATTCAAACGTCATCTTCTTGCCGTTGAAAGTCAGCTTTAAAACGGCTGGGTAGACGAGGCGCGTCTCGATGCCTAGTTGCCACAATCTGGAACGGGTTTCTTGGAATGCACGGCGTGCCTTGGTAGTACCAGGGCTATAGTCTGCAAAGAAAAGAAGCTTGGTTCCATCAGGGAGAGTCGGTTTAGCTTTCCGAGCTCCATCCAGGATCGCCTGCCTGTCGGGGAAGTGAAGAAGCCTGAAGATCATCGTTCGTGGTCCCGACTTTCTATTGGAAAAGATTCTGTGCGCCTTATCCACTGTCACCACAGCATTACGCAGGCTCTTTAGGGTTGGAATCCATTTGGGCAACATTTTCTGGAGATAGCCTCTCGCATCCTCACCTTCTGCTCCAATTGGCAAATTGACCAAGCGGACATTATTTAATCTTGAACGATCTTCCAACATATTAAGTTTCATCTGAATCCTGGACATCTCGGCAAGGTAGGCATCGTGGTTCTTCTCGCCTTTACGCACGTCCACCTCCAGGCCATCCACTCTGGTCGACAGCGTGTCAAACTTTTTAGTCTGAGCCCTCAGTTGTCCCTTCAGTGCTTTAAGCATATCACCATTCTCTGTCAAACTCTTCTGAATGGGGTCTAGAGCTTGCCCAATTGCATCTTTCACGGTGGAATTCACCCTACCCTGCCACGATGCCATCTGCGTTTCAATTGTTTGTTGTATTAGCTTAGCTAGGTCCATTGGTAAAACGCTAGCATGCTGCTGTCCTCCGTCTGAATCTTGCTTTTTCGGAGCAAATGGGTCGCTGATCTGTTCCATAGTGTGAACTTGGTTCCTTAAGCGTGTCAAAGTTGAAAAACTGGTGGTCTATGAGTCGGAAAATATATAAAAAAGAGGAAAGTTTTTCAGCGCTCAGTGCCGTGCGGCCATCTTGCTTCGTGCCTCACGTGACTCTCAGAAGATATTTAATTAATGAAGATAGCTCAACTTCATTGGATCCACTAGAGTGCGACATTGTACACAAATCCTACAAATAGACTCCTAAGTGGGCACCGGCTCTGAAGGCAAATCTCGCGCACGTCCTGTTTACTGGTGCTATAGATCCCGCGAGAGTGTGTTGCTGGGACAGCTAAAGAGCAATATCAAAGTTGATTTTCTCCTTTGTTGTGTTGTTGAAAAAAGCCACTTTAGTATGACAATTTTGTTAATATTATGTGGCTTGTGAAGATCAGGTCCAATATTTAGTTCAGTGACCATAGCTTCTGAACTATTATTTTGCTCTGTGTTCACGTTAGCTCTCTCATTGTAAATGAATAGACTCCAAACATGCTTCCGCCTCCTAAAGAGGTATCCACCTACGTCACGCAGAAACGGGAAGTACGGGTCTAATGCGCCCTCTTGCTATCGCCCTCTTGGGTACAGATCAACATGGCACCACTCCTGCAAATGCATCTGTAATAAGTACTTTGCCTTTAATTGGACCACGAGATAGATAGATGGAGACACATCGCTGACGAAGGTCTTATATAAATAATAATAAGCTTTATTTGTATAGTGCTTTTTAAGAACAGTCACAAAGTGCTTGACAGAAGAATCAGCAAAATCAAACGAGAATCAGCAAAGCAGGCAGTACAACACAGATTCAAAATTAATAGATGAAAAAAACACAATAATGGCATGCATTAAAATCAGGACAATCAAGGGAGCTAAGGGTTGAAGGCAGTTCTATAGAGGTGAGTTTTCAGGAGAGATTTAAAACGGGGATTTAAAACGTTTGCTGCTTTTTTGCACCTTTCACTTTGAGCACAGAGCGCTTTATGAGCATGTTTAAATACGTATATTTTCTTAGTCTCTGTCTATGGAGCCTTCTTTCGAGGCTTTTGTAGACTGTGGATCTTTTTTGGAGAGTTTTCCTTTGTTTTGGAGACCAGCATCCACCGCACCTGCAGTCAACCATGAACAAAGGCAACAGTTTACCCTGGACTACATGACACTCTCCACATTTTCCAATAAATTCTCCAATGTTTTAAAATGTTGTCCTGTGCCATTCCCTAGGAGCTTCTGACGGCATGCGAAAATCTGCGGGTGAAACTACTGGCCGAGCGGAGAAAAAACCTGAAGCAGGAGTTTGAGATTCGCCAGGAGATGGGGGATGCCATGATGAAGCTCATGTTGGAAAGTAATGAACTCCACAGGTACATGGCCGCTTTTCTCCTGAACGGTGACGGATAGACTGTATGTACCCTGTACATGTTGGGAGAGAAACGTCTTATTGGTTTGTTTGTACCTAGGGCTGTCACGATTATGACATTTTACATGCCGATTATTTGTCACTCAAATAATTGCGATTAACGATTTAATTGTGTTTTTGTCGTTGACAATTACATTTCTGCTTTTAATTTGCACATGGTAGATATGACGCATAATTACTGACATATTTGACAACTTTATACTTAAAAAAGAACATTGATAGTGGAAATAGCCGATCTACAAGCTCACAACGTGTCGCATCGCAACGCGTTGTGAGCTTGTAGATCTGCTATTTCCACTATTTTTGACCTTTTTATTTAAATATATGAACATTTTTCAACATGGAAGCGATTATGAAAAATAATCACGATTATGTCCAAAAATCACGATTAGACGATTATGTAATAATTGTGACAGCCCTATTTGTACCCATTCAGACTGGGAACGCAAATCTGTGTCACTTTAGATTTGAGCCACTTTAACCATTATGTTATGCTTTAACTATTAAAAACAAGCAGATATACAGTACAAGCACAGAGTGCCGCGTTGTGAGTGAGCTTGTAGATCTGCTATTTTTGAAAAAGTCTTTGAATATTTTGACCCGATTCTATAAATGTCTTCTAAATCAGTGGTTCCCATACTTTTTCATGTCAAGGACCCCCAAAATTATATGTATTTGGCCACGGACCCCCTTATCAAAATATTTAGTTCCAGGGACCCCCAAAAGCAAAATTTGGGTTACAGATGTTCGCTTTAAAAATGCATATATTCAAAGATTTGCACACATTTTCACGATTGTTCATAAATGGCAGATCAACAAGCTCGCAGCCGCACTGTGAGCTTGTAGATCTGCTATTTTTCAATAGCTAAAGTATAAAATAATTCCAGGTCTAAATGGGTTAAAGACTGGTCTTTGTTTCCTCCCACAATTTCTAAATGCTTCTGTCATACATTATGGAGAACGGAAGCTCTGAAAATGATCGGAGGATTAAGCAGATGTAACGCCTCCGTTTAGTCTTTACAGATGAAGTCGGTGGGTTGAACGGTTCTCGAGATGCGTGGATTACAGACATGCATACCGAAATTTGGTGGTTTATTGTGAGATATTTTGATGCCAATACTTTGGTAGTTTTACTTGAGTAAAGGTTGAATACGGAACTTTACTTTATTGCAGTATTTTTACATTGTGGCATTTCTACTTTTTACTTAAAGGACAACTCCGCCCTAAATTACATCTAGGCTCATTTTCCTACTTGTATTGATCCAAAATTATTGTCCATGGGGTCTATTAGGCACAAATGCTGCTGTTGTCCAGTTCCCCCAGCAGAGCCCAGCAGCTCTCATACAATAGAGTGGAGCCAATATCGCTTTTACACTATTTGTTGCGGTCAAAAGTGATTTTCTTTATTTTTATGAATGTGTTACTAGTTGTCATTACAAACACATCTGTAACCTGGGCACTTAGGCCCGGAAACAGGAAGCCTGACAACGCCACTCTGGGAGTTTCACCCAAAGAATACCATATAGACCATATATATTGAATACCAAAACCACAGGTTTTATGAAAGAAGTTGAGCAGAGACGTGTATTTCCAGTTGAAAACGTAAATACGTGTTTTATTAAGTCAAGCAGAATGATATAACTTACTTAATATCAAAGGGCGAGCATGGGTTAGAAATATATATATATTTATTTCAATATCAAAAGGTTATATCGTCATAAAGTGTGACTTTATTACAAGGTTATCATATCAGTATATCAAGGGTTAAAAGGACATACGCTACTACTGTGCCAAGCAGGCTATAAAGCACTATACCGGTGGGTGGGTGTGCAGGTGTCCAACATAAGGAAGGGTGGCAAGGAGTGAGGAAGTGAGGGAGAAAGATACACCGCCACCAGGGAGCGCACACGTCAAACACTCGCACTGCAAGAGAAACAAACAAACTATTAGACATTCAATAAAAGATATGAAAAGCATGCAGCAAGTTATCATGCACAGTTAAAAACACTATAAAACCTCCCAACTACAACACCACTGGTGACCACCCCCTATCGGGACTTAACTCTGCCCACCCTTCCACCGGTAATGATATATGTCAGCCCTATTTGTTTAAATAGTAAAGTAACAAAATGAACAGCTGGTTTACACAAACAAAATATAATTAAACAATAAACCCAAACAAAATAACTAAATTAAAGAGGACAAAAACAGCAGAGGCCAACGGGGCTTCTCCTAATAAAACAAAAGGACATCATTAATATAAATTAATCACAAGTCAGTGTCTTAACAATAGAAGCTACAGTGCGGCAGCCTTACCTATAACAGGCAATAGCACAGCCAAACATATGGGCAGACACGGCACAGCATGGCGCAGCACAGATGAGCAGCGCTGAACAAAAGAATACAATTAATACTTGGTCGATGCCTTCATACAAACTATACCACTGCCTTAGGCTGCCTTACCTCTAGCCATAAATTATAACTACCAGGAGAGGGTGCTAATATGCGGAGGTTATGTCTCTCCTGGAGTTATAAGCCAGAGTCATATTAGTCCATGGGCCAGACGGGTTGTCGGTATCAAAAAGGTGGCAAAGGTTACCATGCATTTTTGAAAAGCTCTATATCTGTAGATTATATTTTGGTATGATAACCCTTTCTTAGACCCAGCTAAATTGGTGTTATCAGCCGCTAGAGTTGGTCCCATTAACTTTACATTACAGGGAAAAAAAGAAAAAAATTAATCTGCTTTAAGTAGCATAAGAGTGGTCAAACTAGGGGGTTTTCATGATGCTGAATCCATTGCAAGCATCTGTTTAGCACGAAAAACATTCCTGGGGCTAAAACAGCCCCCACAAAAGTGATGACTCATCACTTTTCATCACTAAACCATAGTCTTTTTAGCCCAAGGAATGTTGTTTGTGCAAAACAGATGCTTGCAATGGATTCAGCATCATGACACACCCCTAGTTTGACCCCTGACACCCCTCTTATGCTACTAAAAGCAGATAATTTTTTTGCTTATTTTCCCTGTAATGTTAAGTTAATGGGACACCAACTCCAGCGGCTGATAACACCAATTTAGCTGGGTCTAAGAAAGGGTTATCATACCAAAATATAATCTACAGATATAGAGCTTTTCAAAAATGCATGGTAACCTTTGCCACCTTTTTGATACCGACAACCCGTCTGGCCCATGGACTATATGGCTCTCGCTGGTTGAGCCCCAACGTCCATACTACGCTCAAAACATGTGCATATCAATAAGTTGCTCACCGATCCGTCGAAACAGCTTTATATCTACCGGACGGCACACTCGTTGGCATGTGTTAATCCATATGTTTCTAATAAATTAATGTTTACTAAAACTTCTCCGAGACTCACGTTTCCTCGTCGCCTTCAGAACGCTTCAGAACTACAGAACGTTGGAATACTTCCGCATACAAAAACGTCATGTCCTAGTATGAGCGAATCGCAACGGCGATCAACGTCACGTGATATGTTTGGCCATTTTTACCCAAGCAGTTCAAAAACAAGGAAAGCGATGAGACTTGGTTAAGTTTTAGTAAACATTAATTTATTAGCAACATATGGACTAACACATGCCAACGAGTGTGCCGTCCGGTAGATATAAAGCTGTTTCGACGGATCGGTGAGCAACTTATTGATATGTACATGTTTTGAGCGTAGTATGGACGTTGGGGCTCAACCAGCGAGAGCCATATGACTCTGGCTTATAACTCCAGGAGAGACATAACCTCCGCATATTAGCATCCTCTCCTGGTAGTTATAATTTATGGCTACCTTACCTCTAACAGGCAATAGCACAGCCCTGCATACAGGCAAGACACGTCACAGCTGAACACAGTGCTGGACAATAAAATACATAATATTGACTCAATGATTTAACCATCATCACACTAAGATATGCGCACCGTGACTACCTTACCTCTAAGTAGATACAGCTAGACATTACACTGGGCAGACAGACGGCATGCCACACACCAGCTGAGCTGGACAACTTGCTTGGAGCAAACGGCAAAGGTAAGGAGGGGGGGAAAGCAGTGAGCACCTGCAAAGTTAAGAAGTCAGGTTTTGTCTGGCTCACAGGCGCTAAAAAGCAACAGTGGGTTAAGTAAGTAAGTTAACAGTCACATAATAAAGAAATACCTTAAAACGAGACGCTCCCGCACGCAACCCCCGACCAGACAGAGAGACAGACGCCAATGAATGAGCAGCCTCGTACGGCTCCCTACTAATCGGCCCGGTGATTGCGGTGGGGGAGGGCCGTTGCGTTGCTAGGGGCGACCAGTGTAATCTCAACCCACTACACATCCATGCCTTGTTTGTCCCACACAAGCCACCACAATCTCATAAATCATGTTTTGGGGCGAGCATTCGGCACAACTGCCAATCAAAGTGACTGTACTGGCCAATCACAGGGCATCTTTTCCGGGACTTGGCAAAACACATAAAAGCATAACATCTGTTTAGCATAGGGTGATGGCTTTTGTGGGACAATGATGGCATGGATGTGTTTGTAATGACAACTAGTAACACATTCATGAAAAATAAAAACACTTGACCACAACAAATGGTGTAAAAGTGATAGGCTTATAGGCTCCACTCTGTTATGAGAGGTTGGGGTTGGGTTATGCTGGGGAAACTGGACAACAGGGGCATTTCTGCTTAATAGACCCCATGGACAGTCATTTTTGATCAATATAAGTAGGAAAATGAGCCTAGAAGTGGTTTAGGCGGAGTTGTCCTT
Source organism: Nannobrachium achirus (assembly GCF_963921795.1). NCBI lineage: Eukaryota > Metazoa > Chordata > Actinopteri > Myctophiformes > Myctophidae > Nannobrachium > Nannobrachium achirus. The sequence continues at coordinate 26,266,643 of NC_137828.1, read as the reverse complement.
TAAAGGGGATTGTTCACCCCCAAAATGACTTATTTTCTATCTATTACTCGCCCATGGAGACTTGAATTCATGGATTTTTTTTTGCATTCCTTAGCCAATGATTTGATGACTGACAGCAGTTCCATATGGAGACAGACAGGAGACTTTGTGTAAAACTTTGACTTAAACTGTTGTGACTGTAGACGTAAGATGGCGGAGCAGAAGGAGAGCTATCAGGAGAGGATGGAGGACACCATGGAGCTCTACAAGGACGTAGTCAAAGAGCACGCCTACCAGGCTGCTATGAACCGCATGGAAGACCACTACGTGCCCGTCGACGAGTTCATCGATGAGCAGGAGAAAGTGGAGGTATACACTTCACACGCTCATAAGTTCTCAGTCTGATTTTCATTCATGTCATTTGGATTCCATAGAAATGTTACGCTAACCTGACTGCGCCAGATGATAGCAGCAGTGCGTTTGCCTGGCTGCATACCGCTCTGCTTAACTATCATCTGGGACTGCTCCGGCAGACCCGATGTAAGGGGCGGGCCATTTTTTCAAATTCTTTAGCAGGTGATTGATTGGATGGGGCCGTCTCTCTATCACAGTCTGGGAGTGCCAACTCCAACCACTCATATTGGCTTGTCTGCATGACGTTACACCCAGAATCCGCCTCCTGGGTTTCCACGTGGTCTGCAATCAGACTCTATTGGCTCAGAGCCGCTCGGAGCCCGCCCGTAGCTGCCGCTGATTGGTCCGGCCCGGGACTTTACGAGTGTTATCAACTCTCACCGAGAGATCTCAGATGGTAAAGTAGGGCGGTACGCACTACTGCCACCATCTGACGCAAGTCAGGTTAGTGTTACGCACCACACACCGAAAACAGGCTATCTAAACAGATTTTTCTAAACGGTTATTGGTTTTAAGATTTAAGAGCATTTGAAGTGGTAATTTGTAATAGAATAGAATACAGTACATGTCCAATCTTCCAGAAAACCCAATTGATCTAGGATATTCATAAAAGCAAAGGTAAAAGCCTCAATCTGCAATCTGCAAAGCGGGCACTGACAGATTGGTCAGCTGCCATATCGTCCCTGTATGGATAATACGGAAGTGGACCATTTGCTGCAGACTAAAATGTCACCACGAGTGCCCTCGCTGTTGAAATAATTCACAATGTCAAACATGGACAAAAGTCGGTCGACAAACAGTTTGTCAAAAAAAATGGCAGGTATAAAGGAATGAAAACTGAGTGGGGGGGAAAAGTGACCTTCGTCAGCTCGAGTGGCTGCTTAAATGGCGAGGCCACTCAGGCCAGCCATGTTTTCAATGAACTCTCAAGGTTCCTGTTGGAGCCTTCGTTGGCTTTGTGTTTACACTTTCGTTTCTCAGAGAATTTTTGTCTCTGAGTTTCATTGATTCCTGGATTTCCGAATTCATCCAAGGCTCTGAGCGGGCTTTAACCCGGATGGTTCTCAGAGGAGTCATGGTGTTTGGAGTTGTAAGGAACTTTAAAACCCAACCATGCTTCATCTGTGAACCTGTGAACTTACGAGTTCCGGGGACCAGTCTATGTTCATCAGTTTGTGATTAACGGCTTCACTAGAGTAGGTTTTAAGGATTCTAGCTTAGACTGTTTTGTGACCGTCGGCTTTAGATTTATGTATTTTGTGGTTACAGTAAATCATAATGATCACTTAGACCGCATACGATAGCCCCACTCGTGGTGATTTTAGACTTGTCCGTAGTTACAAGAGATCTATTAATCTATTTCTTCAATTAAAGTATTGCTCAAATGCTATTTTCTCATTCTGTCATTTTCAGTCTCTGGCATGAATCCCTCGTTTATGACATACCCATAGCTTTATTGCCTCCAATATCCAACCTCTGTGAATAAATAACAAAATGTCCGGTTGACAATCTATATTTATTCAGCAGAGATCCATGTTTTGATTTCCCAATGTTGAAGAGTAAACTTGGCCATCATTGCTGTCTCTGTAGGCTCTGACGCGTAAGCTGTGCGAGCTGGAGAAACAGCTATCAAACACCAATATAGTGCAGCCTCCATGCGAGCTGGAGAAACGGCTGTCAGACACCGGGACAACGCAGCCTCCATGCGAGCTGGAGAAACGGCTGTCAAACACCGGGACAACGCAGCCTCCAAATCCAACACTGGACAAGTGCTGCCAGACGGACATCCAGGAGACTACACAGACTGCTGAAGCAGGTTCGCATTTCATGACTTTCTTAATCATGTGCCCATGGTTAAACGTATAAACACCCATGTACTTGTTAGCGAAAACTATACTTATGGTACAAGAACACAAGGCGTCGCAATGCATTGTGAAGTTGTGATCAGAATTTCTCATTATATATATATATATATATATATATATATATATATATATATATATATATATATATATATATATATATTTATATTTTATAAAGGTTGTTCACACCGACACAGTATGTCCAAATATGGGCTTTCCAAGATATGGGCTTAATATCGATAACATCAGGGATCTCCATACATGGGCATAAACAGAACAAGGACTGAGAGACTGACACAGTTCTCTATATATGGCCATTAACTCTTCTACTGCTAAATCTAGGCTTTTTTTATTGTCTGTTCCCTGCCATCAAAATACCGTACCATTGCGATTTTATAGAATAATATCCATCCATTATTTCCAATCGCGGTGCTGTGTAAAAGACGGCTGCGGGTCTCATAGTGTCGCGAACAGCCACGGCACCACACTTCCCAAAATTCCAAAACTTTGTACTTCACAGATGCAGAGCGACACGAACCGCTTTATAAGCAGAAATGTGCGGCAGAGGATATCTGCGAGGATAAACAAAAGGTAAAAGGACCACATTTGAATTGTGTAAACAAGTTGTGGTCTTTTGGCGATATTCAAGCTATATTCAACTGTGATTGGTCGCCAGTTTATTGTACCTCAGATCAGGGGCGTCAATTGGGTATGGCAGGGGTATGCAGCTGCCATACCCTGGGTCCAGGGGGGAGAATAAAAGTTACTTTTAAATATAAATCCATGATTGTCTCTTTGTCTATCTGTTCTGGTTATTATGTTGTTAAATTACAGTAAAATAACTACAAATGCTAAATGTAACAAAATGGTCACTTTAACAAGGTATTATAATTATATTATAGGTATATAATTATATATTATATGCACTTCTTAAAATATATGTATCATGCCTGTTGCTAAGGTATGGCAACATGACTGGTGTCTTGCACGCGCGCCTTTTTCTGAACTGACGCCACTGCCTCAGATTCTACACATTGCGGGGTATTTTGTCTTCCAGCTGATCATGTCTCTGGAGAAACGACTGGGGACTCTGAATGAGTCGCTTCAGATGGTCAGAAGTAACCTTGCGGATGAAACGGCTAAAGCACAGGCTCTGCAGATGGCGGTCGACGATCAGGTGAAGTGGACTCATTTTGTCTGAAACGCACAACCAACTTTCACTTCTTAAACACCAGGATCCTTTTTCTGGGGCTCATATTCACAGAAATTGGATTGTGTCAGTATAATAAACAATTATTATAGTGTTTTACAACCATGACAATTATAATTCACTGAGTCTTGTGTGTCCAGTAATTATGATGTATTATAATACTTTACCTAATAAGTCACTGTAAAATTGTCGTGATAGTTATAAAGCATTAATAGTAATTATGAGCTTGTATAAGTATAATTATGTTGCAAGCAGATTATGATGCATTATGAGCATATTTATGCATATATGAAATGCAATGAAGTGTGATGAAGTATCCTTAATCGCAAAATACCTGCCAATGATTTAAACCTGAAAATCTACCAATGGCTTAAATTCCACTGTATTAGACAAAAATGACTTCAAACATGACAATGGGAGCTTATTACAAGTATCTATGGGTTGCAAGTGGTGCAGACACACCCCAGGGAGAGGATATGATTTCCATGGAACACATTACCGTTTTTGGATGACGGATGACATAGAGCGCCTTAAAGGGATATTCCACTTTCAAAAAATATTTTGGTCACTTTATCATCTAATCAGGCTTTTATGAACACCCTGAACAGTTTTTAATTTACTTCATTCAATATTTAGACATTTGATGTAAATGTTATCTGCCCCCCCCCAGGCTCAGGGCCTCTCCACATACACACCCATTGTAACTTCAAACTTAATTTTAACCATGATGATTAATTAAAAACACCTTTTTTCTGGTGACTCATAATACCCTCCTAATACGTGAGCAGGCTGTGTTCTCTCAATAACCTTTTTCATTTATTTTTAATAATTATTTGGGAAAATGAGAAATTAAATACAAAACAAAATTATTAAAAATAAATGAAAAATGTTATCGCCTGCTCACGTATTAGGAGGGTAGTATGAGTCACCAGAAAGAATAATGGGTGTTTTCATGAATGAATCTATCATGGTTAAAATGGAGTTTGAAGTTACAATAGGTGTGTATGTGGAGAGGCCCTGAGCCTGGGGAGGCAGACCCAAGCAAGGCAGAGATTTTTTTTTGAAAGTGGAATATCCCTTTAAGCGCTAGTCCAGCAGCGCCACCATATGTCTGTTTTGAATCTTTATTTTGAGTGTGGCTCTTCCTGTTTTCACCTGAAGGAGAAACATGCAGAGGATCTGAGGAGGACGAACGCTGACCAGGACATGGAGATCACGTCGCTGAAGGAGGACGTCGCCAGGCTGTCCCTGAACGTCCCCGTGCAGCCCAAGCCTAAACGAGGCCTACTGGCCAACATCAAGCTCTCAGTCACGTCCCCGAAGACCAGCACACTCGGCCGATCGCTCAGGAGGACGGTCAGGAACACATCATCAACCAAGAAGCTCAGCAACTAGAACCCTTTTTTATTTTCCTTTTTTTTTAAAAAACCTTTTTAAGTTTGCACTTTTACGTTCAGCGTTGGAATACTTTTATATGTAATCTTAAAGTTTTGAAATAAAACATTTTTCGTAAAATTGCAGGTTTTCCATTTGTTTGGAAAAGGAGCCTGTAGAGATGTTAAGTTTAACTTTCTTTTTTTTTTTTTTTTAAATGGGTTTACGAATGCTATCTGCTTGAAGTTGGTGTTTGCTTTTTAAACCTTTTGGTTAACCTTTTTTTAAATCTATTAGTTTAGTTTCTGTTCTGTATTTTAGTTTTAGTTTTTAATTTTCTCCGCAATTTATTCCATTATGCCATTTCCCCCATATACAATAGTACGTTTCACTGCCATTGGCCATTTTCACAGGTTGGAAGCCGGCTAGGGAGTAGAGTTCTCAAATTCTTCCCGAACCTGACCCGACCCAACCTTAACCCCACACCTTGCCAATTTCAGCCAATCAGGAGAGTATAAATCATTTTTCAGCTACAGTTTTATTGTTTCAGTTCAATTTTGTCTGCTCACTTCTTTAGCATTCCCTCCAAGTTCCCTTTGTTTTTTCCTACTGTATATTGATTGATTGAAGAATTTATTAGAAGTTTGCAATAGAAAAAAGTACAGTTTCGTGACAGTACAAATCACTGGTACAAGGTCAACTAAAAGGAGATCCTAGAAACTAAAAGCTGAAGTTTATTTCCACAGGAACCACACTTTAAGTATCTCATATAACATTGAAAGACAGACGGATAGAACATAGTACTTTATCTAGGATAATACACCAACACGGAGCTTTGTCATCAGCGCGTCATAGCTGGGGGCGGAGTCAAGCGTGGGGGAAATATTTAACAACCCCCATTAGTAGAATGGGGTTTTCCGTGTTTTCAAATCCGATGTTTTAATAGTATAGCGATGTTTTAATTAATTGCAATGTCTTACATTGATTCCTTGGTTGCCAATGGACAAAAAATGATGCATTTAAAATTAAACAGCTTTGGGATTAAATATTGTCTGATATTATTAAGGACAGGTCGCATCATCAAAGACCATGGGTTATCTAGACTATCCGTCTGGTATTAGACACTGTTACATTTTTTTTATGATAAATTAAACTTATCGTATCAAAAAACGAAAAGCATTAATTAATCAATGATGGGTATAGAGCACATTAAATGAATTCCAGTTGTCTACAGCCATTAACAGATTGTTATCATGCAAGGATTACACAGACACAACGCAACACAACACAATCCTATCCTAAATAGTTTCAAACCTGCAGCAGAAAATACTTTTAAACTGGCGTCGATCCTGCCATATATTCAAAGATCAGGTCTCTATCCTACTTGAACTCACTACGATGTGTTCTATAAACAACATTGACGACTTAACGACTGTTGTTTTTTGATATTAGAGTAAGTTTAATTGATCATATATTGTAAGGGTGTCTCTACTAGGTGATTAACTTTTTCGCCGCCGTTGACAGTCCTCACCGTCATTGAAAGGGTTAATACCATGGCGCCGTTGACGGTGAGGACTGTGAATCTTACTGTATATACAGTAAAGATATTATTACTTACTTAATGTCGCTCCGGTCCCGCTCGCATCGGTAATGTCGGCGATTTGTTTACAACGCACGTTGGGCGTGCACGCGAAGTGAAGCTCCTCAATGTTAAGTCAATGGAGAGGCCCATAAAGAAACTTCATTTAAACAAAATAGCCATTTTGAGACATTTTGCAGCAGATCTAAATGTAAACAAGGCACAAGGCAGGGCGCAGCCATCTTGCCTCTTCTTGTCCCACACTGTCATGTGACTAGATGACGTAATCGTTGCCGTCAAGTGATAATCCAAAAAACAAAAACAACCCCCTTCCGGCCCTTCAAAATAATAGCGGCGGCCGACGGAGGAAACGACGTGGCGCCGAGGCACCAAGCAACCTTCAGATTAAGAGGCAGTAGATGTTTAAAGAAGACATAATGTAAACAGGTTTTGTAGCATAGAGGGAAGAGGGGGATCACGGGTGCTTATATTGTGCAACTCTGACACATGCACGGGGGATAATCTGAGTCTGATTATAAACCACTTAATTACATTGATTCCTTACTGCAAATGGACAAAAAACTATCTGCAGTAGCATCGGGATTAATTGTTGTCCTTATAGGACTGGTCGGATCAATGCCATGGTTATCTGACTGATTTAATCACCTGGTAAGAGACACACTTTCACATTTTCATGAACATGATCAATTACACTAATCACAATATCAAAAAACAAAGGCCATTAATTCAGCAATGATGTTCATGGAACACGTACGGGAAGGACACAGGAGGAGGATGCCATTGTAAGTGTATTAGGCAATGGGAATGGGTTTAGACCATATTCACGTTTCAAATCTATTGACGACTAATGGGCCTGGCTGTTGGATTTATATTGTGGCACGTTTAATTGATCATATCTCATATTAATATTAGTGTCTCTACCAGGATTGAAATGAACACTGCATGTGCAAACATGTTTTTTTGTAACACAGGGAGTAGAGTAGATGGAGAGAAAAACAGATCTCCGATCTCAACTCATGCTTGTGTAACTTGGATAGCCTACAGAAACGACAGATCTCCATCTCAGTCAGTGCTTGTGTAATTTGCGGGGAATATATTAATCTGACTCTGATTACAAACCACTTGAACTCCGATTTCTATATCCTATATGCCAGGGAGAACATAACCGGGGTCCAACCTAGCTTGTTGATTTTTGGCACGGCATAGATTGGCAAAAATAGATTTGGTGTAGTAGACTGAATATCTGGTCAACGTATAAAGAGTAAAATTTGGGTCCCGTTTTATTCCAGAGGTTTTGATGAGGCAGGAGTAGTAGTTTAGACGAGGTGGCGAGGTAAAGTAGCTCCGTGCTGCACAGCGGTGCGTTCAATCAATCAATCAATCAGTCATCCATAATAGGCTTGTTATCTTAATAAGTGAACTTTCCGACGGCAAGTGAGCGATTGCGTTCCAGAAGTCCTTCTGATGGATTTTTCTTGGCTGTCGAGTGTTTTATCGTCCAAAAAAATCGCTCTGAACGTGATTAAAACGATAGTGTACTGTTTACGCTGTATCAACTCAATGGGGAAAGGCGGTTTGTTTTCCCCCACGCTCAAGGCGGATGTGACGTTTATGGGCGTTCCTTTCTAGCTCCGTGTTGGTGTATATCAGTTTCAAAAGCATAACATCAAATACAAAGGCAGAAAAAAAGCGTGGGGGGAGCATGGGGGCTTAGTCTATTTACAAGTTACGGGTAGCAGCTGCCTGAAGGTGACTTTTCATACCAATTTTGAAGGAGGCTAGGGATTTGCTCTCCTTTAAGGCTTGTGGAAGGGCGTTCCACGCCCTTCCACAAGCAAACAGTTCTTGCTCCTGATTGGATGAAATTGGTATCCTGACCTGAAAATGTATTTTCTGTTTAAGTGTTGGAGAGGAGAGACCCCTGCTACTGAACAAACACTATTGCAATGATTACTATATGAATATAGAGATTTGCAAATATCGAATTGCAAGAATGAAAGCGTTGCAAATTCATTAAGGCCCACCTGTGAAACTCACTCACTGCCAGGTGGCGGATGACTCAAATCTGGTCTAGTATAAGAAGAGATATGTGGTTGACTTTCCTTTGTCCTCTCTCTCCCGGTAACGGTAGGGGTTAGCGTGAATCCTCATACTAGGATACACAGATTAAGTACTTATCCACCTGACCATCCATATTTTGACAGGGATGGCTTTACCCGTGCGTGCGGAGGACCACGATATCCCTCCCAGTTCTGCTCCCTGCTGAACAGTTAACCAACCCATAGGCCAGGGGTTCCCAAACTTTTTTTTGTCTCGGGGCACCCCATAAATATTTGTTTTAATCCGAGGCACCCCTACATTGTAATTTTCACTCCCAGCACATCGTCGTGGTCAGGTAGAAACCTTGTATGTCCAAAACCGTTCGTTTTGTATTTATCATCTATAAAATGTAGGCTACTAAACTAGTGAAAACAGCAGATCTACAAGCACACAACGCCTCGCATCGCGAGTGTGCTTGTAGATCGGCTGTTTTCACTAGTTTCGTGCGACAGTCTTGTATGATAAAGCAGGGCTTTGCTTTACCAAAAGACGTACACATTTGAAACTTGGAGGTTTCTCCCCGACAGTGATGATATTTTAGTGATTATGTTGTGAGGAAAATGTTGAGATGATAGCCATTTTGGTTAGAACTGACTGAAAATGACTCTCTTCAAGTTTAAAATTATACTAAATATTTTTTCAAGTGTCCAAATAAATTCCAAATATTATCAAACGATCTCACGGCACCCCTGGACTGCCGTCGCGGCACCCCAGGGTGCCCCGTCACCCACTTTGAAAACCCCTGCCATAGGTAGTGGTGCATTGCTCAGTGCACTACTGTGTACCGCCAATCTTTCGAACGGGAGCACATGCATTGAGAGAAGTAGGTTGGAGTCTTATTATTTACAACATAAGAGTGAACGGAAACTCAAAGGGACTACAGTTAAAGGGATATTTCACTTTCAAAAAAACTTTTTGTCATTTTATTGTCTAACCAGGCTCTTGAGAACACCCTCGACAGTTTTTTTTTAATTTCTTCATTCAGTATTTAGATATTTGATATTTAATTTCCCCCCTTCCAAGACCTTCCCTATACAAACCCATTATAACTTCAAACTTCATTTTAACCACGATAGATTCAATGAAAACAACTGTCCTTTTTTTCTGGTGACTCCTGACACCCTCCGAATACGAGAGCAGGCCATGTTTTTTCAATATATATATATACCGGTATATATATATATATATATTTTTTTTTTTCATTTAATTGATCCTTTTCTCAAACTCATAACATTGAATGACAGACAGAACACAGTACTATGCAGTAGATGGATATCAGTGGGGAAGAAAAACAGTTTTAAGCAAAAACAAAACTGTTTTAAGCAAAAACAATGCAAAATAAAGTATTTACAAAGAAGGGTCAGGGGGAGGGTAAGGTTAGGCTAGGTTTAAAGTTACCAGTTTCGAGTGGCAGCCGCCTGTAATTGGTTTTTCAGAGCCGTTTTAAAGGAAGTTAGGGATTTACACTCCTTTAAGGCCTTCGTTGGGGCGTTCCACATTTTAGAGGTGTAGGTGAGAACGAATTTGACCCTTTGTTTGAGTCGACTCTGGGTTGAACATGGTCTGTGTGGTGCTGCCTCTGGTGTTGTAATTGTGGACATCCTTGACGTTTTCGGTACATTGGTATATAGTGGTGTAGCGTATCTTGTACACCTGGCCCATTGCAAGATTCTGTACGCTGGATGCACTGTGTAAGATTCGAAACCCAGTCTCCACCGTGGCACTTGACCCCAGCTGTGTCACCCCGATGCCAGCAATTTGAATCTTACCCAGGGCTTTGGAACCTTTTTTTGACCATTAAAGGAGTAGTTCACCCCCAAAATGACTTTTTTTCTATTGATTACTCATGCCATGGAGAGTAGAGTTCAATATTGTTTGGTTTTTGTCACATTCCTAAGACAAAAATTTGATTCAAGTAAATTTACCCCCACGGAATGAATGGGGGTAAATTTATTGTTATCAAATGTTTGTCTTAGGAATGCGACAAAAAACTAAAAATATTTTTGAACTCTAGTCTCCATGGCGTGACTAATCAATAGGAAAAAAGTCATTTTGGGGGTGAACCACTCCTTTAATGCTTCATGTCTCTGTGTGTGCGTGTGTCCCACGACCACATGCAGCTGGTTCCCTTTTTATTTCCTTTCTTGCCCTGCTGCAAGACGGCCTGAATCCGCCACTGCTTTTCAGTTCTATGCATATAAAGTGCCATTGATAAAAGTCACGTAAGGGCATTCATGGCTGATACACTGCATGTGAACCTCAAACGAACCTTGTCAAAGGAACCCACCCATTAGGCAGATCCTGGGGGGAAATGAACTACACAATGGACCCTGGCGGGACAAAGGTGCCCTCTACAGATGGTGCATGGCCTATTACCAGGGGCGTCACAAGGGGTAGGAAAGTGGGACTGAGTTACTGGGGCCCAAGGTGGAGGGGCCCTAGTAACTTTATCTATTGAAAAATAGCAGATATACAAGCTCACAGCGCGGCACCGAGTGCCGCGCTGCGAGCTTGTAGATCTGCTATTTTTGAAAAGTTGTGAAAATGGTGTGAAAATCTTTGAATATATGTATTTTTTAAGCGAACATTTCTAACTCAAATTTTGCTTCTGAGGGGGTTCCTGGAACTAAATATTTTGAGATCGGGGTCCGTGGCCAAATACTTGGGGTCTCATCTTGGGGGTCCTTGACATAGGTTTTTTTCATGATTTTTCAAAAATAGCAGATATACAAGCTCGCAGCGCGGCACTCGGTGCCGCGCTGTGAGCTTGTATATCTGCTATTTTTCAATAGTTAACATTCATTGGGGGGCCCGCAGTGAATCCTTGTACCCAGGGCCCAGAATTTGGTGTGACGCCCCTGCCTATTACCCTATTAGCCTGCTATTGTAGGCTCCATATTATAGAAGTCTTATTTTTTAATGATCCAAAGCCTGCATTGTTGTAAAACAATTAGCCAAAATGTGAAACATTTCATTGGTTTACCATTCACTTAGTTTGATTTGGTTATAGAATACTGATGTTTGATATTCAATAGTGAACGGAATGACTTGCAGTAGACCAGCGGTCTTCAACAGGGGGTCCGGGACCCCTAGGGGGTCCCCAGAGTTACTACATGGGGTCCTCCAAATTTTTGTGTGATAGAAACTTTTTTTCCTCTTTTTTTTTTGAACCGCTTGAACCTGCAAGTGTCCATATTTTGAGAAATTAAGCCAAAAATAGCAGATCTACAAGCTCACTAGCGTGAGCTCGTAGATCGGCTATTTTTGGCAAAGAAGTTTGGTGTAGAGGGGGAAAAAGAACAGATTAAGTACAGAGTGAAAGGTCAAGTTTATTAAGTATTGACGTTCAAGTGCTTAAATATCTGAAAACACAAATTGACAAGAATCCAAAATACACTGATGATCGTGTCAAACGATGTAATTATATGGAATATATGAAAAAGTTGTGGGGCGGGGGTCCCTGCTTCATCTCTCTCTCAACTAAGGGGTCCCTGGCCTGAAAACGTTTGAAGACCCCTGCAGTAGACCAAAATGGGATGTGACAGCACAGCGTGTTGGGGGGATAACCGCCTCAGTCAGTGACAGGGCCATTGTGCTGGAGAGCGGAGACAAAAGCAGCTGCTCTGCCAGTGGGATGCTGCTGGTCTCAGTGAAAGGTAATGAGATTAGCTGTTCAACCTCGTCTGCGTCAGTGCAAAGGTGTCAATCACAGCCGGATTACCACTCTTTCTTTGGAGGTTACAATTACAATACATTCGTTTATTATACAAAGTGTGCTACTGATATTTGCAGATTTTTGTTCTTTTCTTTTCAGTTGCGGAGGGAACTTTTCAGTTGCTACCTGTGATTAGGGTTGTCAGAGAGGAGGAGCGTTTTCTGCGCAGAGGCATGTCTTCCCTTGGGACCGAGCCTGTCCCAGCCGAGGAGCGCTGAATGAAGCATCTCTCCCAACGGAGGGACGTGGAGCTGAGGGGCCAGCAGTGAAGTGACAGAGTCCGGGGCTCTGGTCCATCTGCCCTCATGCCCTCACTTGGTAACAACAAGGTGGGCGATGATGGCACAGCCGGCGCAGACCGCACTTTGGCTGATGGAACGGCTGACGTTTATTCCTTGATTAAGGTGAGCTGCCCAAGTTCCAAAATGATCTAATGCTATGGCTAATTTGCTTTTGGACCCATGCAGAGAATGAAATAATAATAGTGTTGTATTTTTTCATTTATTTTTTCCCTCAATTAGTTGTTTTTGGGGTATTTGTCATGGCATTATGATATCTGGATTAGACAAAGTAAATTCTAATATATTATATTAAATATGCCAGTGTTGGTTGTAAATTTAAGTTTGTTGTATAAATTCTGAAAACATGGCAATGAAAACAATGACCCAACAGGTTTGATTTTTAAATGTTTCTTTTCTTCTTTAATATAACAAGAAAGATATATGACATCACTACGACAAATGCATATTAATTCAACATTTTGAGGATAACAAAATAAAACTCAAAGTGATCCCCTTTACAGAAAGACAAAAATAGCTGTACAAGCAAGGCACAGCTGACGGTACCCTGTACAGTCACACACAGTAGGTTACATTAAAAACAATACATCATTCCATTTAAAACTACGAAGAAATGCAAAAGATAAATCTATGTATTCCTCTATATGTTTATATCAACACACTTACTGTACCTTCAATGTACAAACGTACAGTAGCCTACAACATGCACAGGCTACTTGGATGCATAACTACACTCCCCTATTGCATCCATCAATGCATCGGCATTCATTCTATCCTCAGTGTTCTACTTTATCAGCTATAGTAGGTTAATATCCCAGACACTTTGAATGTGAGGAAGACAAAGAAAACACGTGTTTTACCCTGTGGGAGAAAAAGCACTTTTCGCTGAAAAGAAATGTCTTGGTCCAGTGCATCTCCATCTTAAGTAGGTCCCGTAGGATGGAGATGCCAAGATACAGTCTATGTGGCATAGCTTGTATCTTGGACATAATGAATGAATGTTTTCTGTAGGCTACTACCTTGCTTGTTCATAAATGCCTGTGTCAATTATGTGTGGTAAAGGCATAACTTTAAAGGACAACTTTTTTGCAACAAGCGTCCATATTTTAGATTAAGATTTAGATTTAGAGAAAAGAAAAGATGACTGTTAAAATGTTTTCATTTGCTGCTTTCTATTGTTTTTTTTGCGATTTTTTTTTTACGATTTTGATTTCAGTTGGTGGGGCATGCGTAGGCCTATAAGTGGCTAGATATGTAATGGAATGTGTTTATTGCAATATCTTTGCACTAAGATATTGCAAGAATCAAATTCTGCAACTGCTATTGGCAATATTGTAAGATAAATGTATGCATTATAATCACGTTATGTTATATTATGTTAGTTTAAGATTATATTATATTATATTACATATAACATGGCACCTCTCAGCAACTCTTACTGAGACACATTCTAATTGGGACTACAAAAGCTCCTTTGGGTTATCTAAAAATAGATTGATGTTAATCAGATTATTTCTGATATTTGTCATATCAAATCTGCATCAAAGCTGTATCAAATCCACACCGTCTAATCCTCCAGGCTAAGCTATTAATTGCTGCCTGAGGAAGAGATACAGTAGCACTTGACACACCCTGTGAACGTGTCTGTGTATAATTGACTTATTGTGTCTAAAAGCTTAAGAAAATCTGCAAAGGGTGTGTGTACTTAAGGCTTTCATTTAGACCTGTTGTAAACCTATACGTCTTTATACCTTTCAATCAGTGTTGCCATGTGCCCTTGTCATACATTTTTCTGCTAAATCCCTTGTAAATATAGCTGCTTTTAGGGTTTGTTTTTGAAGTGTAGTTGCTTATTTGGCTTTGTTTCATAAAAATAATATTATTAGCCAATTTAAACCAGCATATTGACACGTTGTGAGCTTGTAGATTGGCTATTTTCAAATAGCCAATAGGCCTACAGTATATATAGGTTTGAAAGTGCTCATCTGGGCTTGTTTTCCTAGATCTGCTGGTTGCTTATTTCTCTCGCAAAATCTGGCAACAGTGCTTTCAATCCGGGACAGCATATAGAAACATTATGTATATTTTTGTGGATAAAGTTTTCCAGAAAACTGAAAAGGCATTTTTGAACCGGCCTCAGGTCTATATAATAAATAAGTGTTTATTACAACTATTATGCAACTAATTATGCAAGGGTTCTGGGAACTCAGATTAGGGTTTAAGTGGTCAACAGGGTCAGATCTATTATCATTCATTATGGAGATCATTGTTTCAGATTAACAATGTCTGTTAGAGCACATCGACTGCCTATAGCTGGTCCAGATTAGGATACATTAGCTTCACAGGTTCATAGGTTCAGTAGTGCAACACCCATCCAGTTATTACACTGGTCCGGAGCGCAGTCCAAAGAAAGAGAAAAGAAAGGGGAAAAACGAAGGACAAGACAACGAAGACTAGACTAGGACAAGAAGGACTCAGTCACACTGTCAATCAGTCAGTCACAACATACAGTGTAATGAGTGAACAGCCTCTGCTAAACTGCACAAGACCAACTACTACCCTGATATTCAGTGTATGACATGTATGGATGAATTTCAGTGTTGTTGATACAAAGTCAATCTTAAAATCATAAATTGTCGATACTTAGTAAACTTGACCTTTCACTCTGTAATTGGTCTGTTCTTTTTTACCTCTACACCAAACCTATTTTCCAAAAATAGCCGATCTACAAGGTCTCAACGCCTCATAGCGCAAGGCGTTGAGACCTTGTAGATCTGCTATTTTTGTCTGAAGTTCTCCTCGGAGTATAGGGATGCGAGGGTTCAATTGTTAATTTAAAATAATTATCCTATCACACAACTTGGATTTGGTGGCCCCCCTGTAGTAACTCGGAGGACCTCCTAGGGGTGCCGGACCCCCTGTTGAAGACCCCTGGCATGGACAAAAGCTACATGGTGACATTTTCACATAAACCTAAAATAGCACAACAGGTCAGAGAGGGACCTTAATGGAGTGTGTACAACACATCAAAGAGAGAATGCTCTGTCTCTATTCACTGGTCTACCTCTCAACTGATGAAAGAGAAAACACCATGAGAGCTTATGTCTTCTACTGCAACACAAACCTTTCATTCATACGTAAGGTTCAGGTTCAGGAGCACTCTCAGCCGTATTACACAAAGACATAGTCACAGTGACCGACAAGAGTGTGGACCCACATACCTTGCAGGCCACACAAAAACAAGTCCCAACAAACAACATACAATACCATACAGTGTACCGTTTAAAAGTGCGTACAGTGCCTATGTTTGCCTATGTTTCAACCCTTCGTTGAGCAACCTGACTGCCTGGGCAAAAAAAAAAAAATAACTATTACTGAAAAGGGTGGTGTGCGATTTGGTGCTCCGCTAACATTTTTTGGATGGGAGGAGTGAGAACGGGGTATGGGTGGGATGGCTGCTATCTTTAATGATGTTCTGAGTTTTCTTTCTTGCAGCGTGTGGTATAGATTGTATGGAGCTGTGGCAGTTCTGTGCCGATGATTTTAGCTGCTGTCTTCACAATCCTCTGCAGCTGTCTACAGTCCTGGACAGTCAGGTTACCAAACCACACTGTGATACAACCTGACAGCCTTTTCTGCCTTTATTGATTGATCCGATGATTTTAGCCGCTGTCTTCACAATCCTCTGCAGCTGTCTACAGTCCTGGACAGTCAGGTTACCAAACCACACTGTGATGCAACCTGACAGCTTTTTCTGCCTTTATTGATTGATCCACAGTGAATTGAGACAGGGAAGAGGGAGAGCAGGGGTCATCAATGTGTCAGTACACGGACAAACATGTCCATGTCTGCGGCAAATCTTCTATTTAAAAAATAAAAATACTAAAGCCAGTATACAGTGGCTGACTTGCCAGTCTTCCAGGTTTCTACAGAATAGGTAGGACACTGATTTAATTAATGCAGAAACACCAGTGGTGTAACTTCAGTTTATAGCCTACTCATCACAACTTTCACTTTTATTTCAATACATTTAAAATAAGAAAAATATTTAATTCTACTACGTACTGTACATTATCATTGGACACCTCTTGACTTCAAATCAGAATATAATTGCAAGTCACTCGTCATGATATTGAATTATCCACACTGTTCATATTCACAACAGGAACTCTCATCAACACGCCTGCTGTCCATTGTTGTATGCTGATTTTTTAGATAGGTTTAAAGTGGTTAAACAGATTTTGATACCATTAAGCAATTTTGCCAGGAACCCCTTCAAGGACCCTGGGGTCCCCAAACCTTACTTTGAGAACCACTGGCCTAGGGTACACTGCCAAGAACCATTGCCAATGAATGATCTGATTTGAACTCAACAGGAGCTGGCCTTTGACATTAGCACTCTAATAAAGAGACAGAGTTTTTAAAGTTATGAGTAATCAGTAGGCGAGGTCGCGCAGGACGGTATTCGCACAGGACGGAATTCAAGTGCGATTCGAGTTGCGGTTGGTAGTTTAAGTTGGACAAAACCTGGACAAAATATTTTCACAAAATGGATAAGACTGACATCTGACATCATAGATGTCTGATGTTATAGACCACATGAGACTCTCACAATATGTCCATATATGGGCATTCCAAGCTATGGGCTTAATATTGATGACATCAGGGATTTCCATATATGGGCAGGGACAAGGACGGAATTCATTTGCAAGTGTGACTTGTGTTGGGGCAGCCACACTGGTTAGACTGACACTATATTGTGTGTGTGTGTGTGTGTGTGTGTGTGTGTGTGTGTGTGTGTGTGTGTGTGTGTGTGTGTGTGTGTGTGTGTGTGTGTGTGTGTGTGTGTGTGTGTGTGTGTGTGTGTGTGTGTGTGTGTGTGTGTGTGTGTGTGTGTGTGTGTGTGTGTGTGTGTGTGTGTGTGTGTGTACACAGTATGTGGAATTCCCAGATATGGGCTTAATATTGATGTTGATATATGGGCATAGAAGGGATTCTGTTAGTGTGGTTCCTCTAACAGGGCATCATCTGGGAGCGTCCATATATGCATATGGGCATTGCCAAATATGGGTCAACAATGTGATCTATAGACATTGAGGCGTTACTGACTCACCCACCCACCCTGACTGAAAAGATGTGCCGGTTTTCATAGTTGACTGTGACCTACGGTTGCAATGACCGGTGGATGATGTCAATATGACAATTCTTCTCACCGCCTCTGATTGTCTTTAATGCTTTGAAAAATTCCAAGCAATTTTTGAAAATGGGTTACAAATGACTCCATAATATATGCCTTCCCTCTCAGCTTTCATCTTTTCTTTCCCTTGCTTTTAGGCCTTTATTGATAGGGATAGAAGAGGGCTGACAGGAAATGGGGGAGCGAGATGGGGAGTTGCAAATTGCAAAATGCTCCATATACTGTACGCCTTACCTCTCATCTTAATAAAATAAAATAAAGTTCAAAGGGATGAGGACTAATGACTCTCCCTCTTTAAAAACACAGCATGTGTTCTCCACTGTGTCTACTGGAGTAGTATACATTTAATAATAATAATAATAATACATTTTATTTATAACACGCTTTACAATCTCAAAGTGCTACAAAGGCAAAGAAATGCATAAAGAAAACAGCACATAAAGGCAATCAGTAATTTACATGGGACTAAAATCAGGGCAAAGACAAAAAACAACTAGAATAATTAAAAAAATGCTTTGCTAAAAAGAAATGTATTGTATTATATGTATGGTAATATTATTGACCACTCATTTTGTAATTGTATGTCCTTGGAAAAAATACAGTTTGAGGAAAAATGTCCATCACAAGCCCAGGGGATCATGACATCTGAGGCAGAGGGAATCGGGGAGTGATGGGCAGCAACGGCCCGTCGTCCGCGGGAACCAGACACGGGACTCGCTGCCAGGCATCAGAGCCTATGTTATACGCACCTTAACACCTTGGCTATCAACGCACCAGCTAGCCAAGGTATTGTGGTGCTTTGTCCATCCATTTAGTACAGGGGTGTTCAACTAGATTAGGCAGGGGGCCACAATTGTAAAATCAATTGAAGTCGGGGGCCACAAGACTGACAGAAATGAACAAAAATGTTCAAGGTTAACCACTTGACCGTTTGTTGTTCGCTATATGTCCGATAAGACACACCAAAGGGACATGTACAGTATGTCCATTAGGCTATGGTAACTTATTAGGGCCTGCTTCACTTCATGCATTTTGATGTTTTCTGTGCCAGTCCTGAGATTTTGATATTAAGAAAGGAGGATGTAGATACAGTATTTCAGTATGTTCTACCTGGGTAATTGGCCTCTTCCCGCATTGGCATGCAGGAAGACTATTTGAGGCAGGCTGGCAAGGTGAAGTGTTTACATGTTGGTATGAATGAAAGGTTTTAGCTTTTATTTTGAGCACCCGGTAAGAACACAATATGTGTTTGAAGTTAATGATGATGGAGAAGATGAAAGACACAATCCAGGTGAATTGTCTCTTTGGGGTAAATGGACAACATCCTCTCGAGACCCAGAAATGGTTTCAAATGGATGGATGAACTGCACTCAGAACTCATCTGTTGAGCTCTTGTATGTTGCCAAGCTACCTAGCACAATGGTGAAGCACAATTTATTTTTTACATTGGAATATGGAATGTTCTCCAGGGGCCACAAGAAAGCTCCGCTGGGGCCGCATTTGGCCCGCGGCGCGGGCCGCCAGTTGAATATCACTGATCTAGTCGCTATCTTCATCCGCTTATCCAGAGTTGGGTCCCGGATGCAGCAGGTCCAGTAGAGAATCCCAGACTTGGTGGTGTAAATTAACTAAGTACATGTACCATGCCTAGAATTTTGTCGTTTTAGGGGCAAGGCCAATAATTGGCCTTTGTTGTTGTCAATTTTGGGAGGGCACAAAGGCCAAATGCTAGGGCAGGAAGGCCATCAAATAAAACAAGGTTTAGTCCATTGCAAGAAATAATTGAATTTAAGGGTTAGGATGATTTTGAAATGTAGACTATCTGCAGTGAAATCTCAGCCCTGCACAAATCAAACTTACTGCATTGGTCATGGGGTCATCAACCCAAAAATATATTTTTGCCACGGACTTACAAAAGGAGTGGTCAATAATATTACCATGAATACAATACTAAATGTATATTAGTCCAGCAGACATAATGGAGAACACATGCTGTGTTGATGGAGAACACATGCTGTGTTTTTAAAGAGGGAGAGTGGTTAGTCATCCCTTTGAACTTTATGTTATAGTAGGAAAGTAGGAAAGCTGAGAGGGAAGGTGTAGATAGAGCAATTTATAATCCATTTTGAAAAAGATGCTTTAAAAGTCAAGTGTATTATTGTTATTATTTCCATGGCCATCTCTGAACCTTTTTATTACTTCCTTACCTTTAATTTTTCCAAAGTTATAGCTTTGAACTTTTCAAAGCACTAACGGCAATTAGAGAATAATTGTCATATTGACATCATCCACATTATTCATTTGCTTTAAAAACCTGTGTTCTTTATGTTCACATTGCCTTGGAAGACATGTTTTGGTATGGTTCTCTGCAGTGGCGTTTCTGGGCGTACTGGCACCAGTGGCCAGTGGTTCTCAAAGTTCAGGGGTCCTTGAGCGGGTATTAAGAGGAGAAAGTGCATGAAGGGGCACAAGGCCAAACTGAGGGGCAAGGACTGCCATGGCCTTCATGGCCTCCCTGAAATTCCTGCCCTGACATGTACTCAACTTAACTCAAGTACTGTACAATTTTGAGGTATTTGTATTTTACTTGAGCATTTCCAGTTTCCAGTACTTTTATTTCTACTCAACTAGGCCTACATCTCCGAGGCAAATATTGTACTTTCAGGCCACTACAATTATTTGAGAACTAACTACTTTTACATTTTGATGCCAATACTTATGTACTTTTACTAAAGTACAGAGGGTTTCTACATTGCAGTATTGATACTTTTACTTAATTAAAAAATGTGAGAACTTTTTCCACCACTGCCCAAACTTATACCTATCAAATACCAGTGACTGAGTGTCTGGTGGATCCTGAGGCGTTCCCAGACCAGCATGGAAATATAATATACCCCTCCTCCTAACTATACTGTAGATGCCTGAACCACCTCAAATGGCTCCTGTCTGTGCAATGTAGCGGCTCTACTCCAAGCATCAAGCGTACCCAAACCTTTCAGGCCTTGACCCACCCAAAAGAATAGCCTCTCTACAAGCTCACAACGTCGGCATCTGGCATACCGGGCTGGGTGGCCACAAAGTCGAGAGGGCCAATCCTTCAACAGCACCGGCCCACAGAGCAGAGAGCGACATCACATGATTGGCCCACTGGCTTGTATATCATCTTAATACTGGCCTAGTAGCCCAATCACAGGCTACGTTGGCCCAAGAGTCCCACCCAAACATTTAACAGCTGATACAAGCCCACATCAGCGCATCGCTGCCTCGACACGTTGTGGGCTTGTAGATCTTCTATGTTTGGTTCGCGCCGATTGTGGTCGCATGTATGCCGGGACTGAATTTGTGTCCAAGTCCGGTCTGCCTCGCAATGCAGGTTTGTTTACTATAGAGTGAGAAAACAAAGTCATTTGGGGATCACTAGGGATCATGACCCCCAGTTTTGGAACCACTGTAGATGACGACCTCATCTTCATGAGAGATGCCAGCCACCCTCCTGAGAAAACTAATCTCTCCACTATCGTTTTGTCACAATGGTGCCGCACAGCACAGCAGTAGCCCGATATTCCTTATTAATTATGGTACTTTCCTTTATTTAACACTTTTCACTTTTTACTGTTGTTTACAACATACACCCGTGAGCTTGTAGATCTGCTATTTTTTGGCTAATGTTCCACAAAAAATACAGGGATGATCAAATGATTAGTGTAAAGAAACATGATCCTATTACACAAAGATTTGGCGGCCCCCCTGTAGTAACTCTGAGGACCCCCTAGGGGTCCCGGACCCCTTGTTGAAGACCCCTGCTGTAAAGCCTCAATTTCTGTCTCCCTCCCCCGGTCCCCCCCATACATACAGGTGGTGGCATGTTACCGGCACTTGGCCTCGTGTGTGGGCACCAGTGTGGACGGCTTGCAGCTTCGGGACGAGCTGCGGCAGACGCGAGAGAAGGCCCAGAAGTTGGCTGACACCTGCTGTCGGTACCTGACGTCTCGTCTCCGCGACAAGAGCCTTCCTGAGGACGAGCGCAAGGAGATGGAGCTCCTCTGGGTGGCCTTCTCCTCCAGCCTCGAGCTGCTCCACGCCGACATGTGCAAAGTCTTCAACATGGGCGACATCTTTTCTATGGCAAACGCCACTGCCCGTGTGCAGACTGGCCTGGAAGGTAGTTGGTTATATCGTACACATATTCATCATAATATAGGCCTACATACATTGCTGTAAACCACAGGACAGAGTCCTGCACGGGTCCAATTTTGACAACCCACGCACGCCCCCGCCCGTCATTAATCAGTCCGTGGACCGACCCGTTACCCGTGATTATATTAAAATCAACACCAGATCCGCCCCACCCCTCGAAAAAAGGACCCGTCGCCCGCCCGTCTACCCGTGATTCATGCCTAGAATTTTGTCGTTTTAGGGGCAAGGCCAATTGGCCTTTGTTGTTGTCAATTTTGGGAGGGCACAAAGGCCAAATGCTAGGGCAGGAAGGCCATCAAATAAAACAAGGTTTAGTCCATTGAAAGAAATAATTGAATTTAAGGGTTAGGATGATTTTGAAATGTAGACTATCTGCAGTGAAATCTCAGCCCTGCACAAATCAAACTTACTGCATTGGTCATGGGTCATGAACCCAAAAATATATTTTTGCCACAGACTTACAAAAGGAGTGGTCAATAATATTACCATGAATAAAATACTAAATGTATATTAGTCCAGTAGACATGATGGAGAACACATGCTGTGTTGATGGAGAACACATGCTGTGTTTTTAAAGAACTTTGAACTTTATTTTATAGTAGGAAAGTAGGAAAGCTGAGAGGGAGGGTGTAGATAGAGCAATTTATAATCCATTTTGAAAAAGATGCTTTAAAAATCAAGTGCATTATTGTTATTATTTCCATGGCCATCTCTGAACCTTTTTATTACTTCCTTACCTCTAATTCTTCTAAAGTGATAGCTTTGAACTTTTCAAAGCACTAAAGGCAATTAGAGAATAATTGTCATATTGACATCATCCACATTATTCATTTGCTTTAAAAACCTGGGTTCTTTATTAGAATGTTAATGTCAAAGGGCATTTGAGAAACGCAGCTCTTAAACTGTTCACATTGCCTTGGAAGACATGTTTTGGTATGGTTCTCTGCAATGGCGTTTCTGGGCGTACTGGCACCAGTGGCCAGTGGTTCAGGGGTCCTTGAGCGGGTATTAAGAGGAGAAAGTGGTACAGTCAGCTGGGGCATTAAGGCCACTGTGGCCTCAGGTCATGCCTCAGGTCATTTTTGAAGGGGCACAAGGCCAAACTGAGGGGCAAGGACGGCCATGGCCTTCATGGCCTCCCTGAAATTCCTGCCCTGCCGTGATTACATGCATTAAAGTAAATAGCCTACAGCCGCGTCTGCGTTGCAGTGTTTGCAACGCAATATACAGTATTTACATAAACTCCAGGTCGGCTGCCTTAATTCTTTTAGATAGCCTTTTAAACCACCCTTGCTATGATGAGAACATGGACTAACGTGCCAGTGCGTGCTGTGGTTGTGTGTGATGTGTGTGTGTTGTCCTCCTGCCAGCAGCAGGCTGCTGCCTCACTGTGACTGTGTGCGACTGTGCGCTCCAGCCGGCAGCCGCTCCATATGTCTGTGACTTGACATTTAGGTGGAAACAGTGCTGTATGCATGCCGTGGTTCTGTCCTGCTGCTCACTGTGTGCGCTCTTGTGACGTTGTTTAGGCAGAAACGATTCTCTGATTTTCACAATAAAATGTCGCCCACCCGTGTTTAGTCGCGCACCGCTGTCCCCGCACCCTCGAATTTATAATGGTATATATTCCACCTGTTTTCACCCGTCAAACACGGGTGCCCGTCGGGGCCCTGACCCGTTGCAGGACTCTGCCACAGGATGCACATTTGGTGGCGGGCAGAAACCTCTTTGTGTTAACCTTTTGTGTTCTTTGGTTAATTAATTTATCATAACGTCATACAAAAGCATCAAAAACACAGTTTTGAGCTTGTAGATCTGCTATTGTTTTGGACATATGAGATTTCCACCAGACAGATGAAATAAATCCTATCGAACTATAGATTTCCACCAGACAGATGAAATAAATCCTATCGAACTATTGTTATTATGACATACTGTATGACTACTGGAGTCCTCCTTTATCCATCTAGTCATGTACAAATAGAGAGCATTGTGGGCGTTCCAATATGGCAGAGGTGGGTTCCAGTGGGTCCCCCCTATGCAGTGGGGATGTGCGTGCAAAGTTTCAAGGCAACCGGGCACTGCGTTCATGAGGGATTTTGTACAATACGAGCCACTTCTGGAAACTTTGGAAGCCAATCTTAGCCAATCAGGATGGAATATGAAAGATCCGACAGATCTGTCTTGATCACATGACTATAGAGATAATGTTTAAAAAAATGTTTCGCGAGTATTGGCCTCCTGGTGGCGCTATAAAAGACCGATGTGAAAAATCTCTGTGCCTTCAGGCTCACAGAGACATAAATAGCTGGGTTATTTTGTAAAATATTTTGTAAAATAAAATAAAATGCATTATTTTACCAATGCCCCCAGTTAAAAATCACAATAGAACGATAGAAAATATTTTTTAACACTCTAATAATTATAATTATTATCATTACAAACTAAAAAAAGAAACAAAAAGTGTCCTTTAAGGGCATATAAGGCCCAAATAATTGAACCTTTTTTGTTATTCTCGTCCTGCAGGGGGCGGCAGCGAGGTGGCAGCCCGAGCCCTCAGCCTGGCAGACCTGAACCAGACCACTACAACAGCGCCTCCCGAAGGCCTGGAGGGGAGGGAGCGCAGCGCCATGGAGCAGCAGACCGCCCACTTGGACCACATGATCGAGGACATGGAGGCGAAGGTCAACGTCCTGCGCTGGACCGTGGAGGCCCGCGGCCCGCTGCACGTCGACCTGCCGCTTGACAGCGCCGCGGACAGTGCCTCTCTGGGGCTCCCCTTCTCTGTGGACGAGGTGGGGGAGGGTGAGGGGGACGGGGGGCATTGGTCCGAGCAGCAGCACAGTCGGATCTACATGGCGTTGCTGCTGTGTGCCGTCGTGGTGGTAGCAGCCGCTCTGTCCGTCTGCATTGTCTTCTTCAAATGAGGGACTGACCTGCACACATAGTCCATAGTGTTAATTTAACTCTGCGTACAGTGTACAAATGGGACCAAAATGGACCCTCGTCTCGACGTGGCCAGGCTGTTGCCTCCCACAACTTTGAAATGCTTCCGGTCCATGCAATCTGGAGCACGGAAGCTCTGTTGATGAGTATGCGTGATAGATAGTTGGGGAAAGTTAGACAAATCTTTGACCAATCTGGGAAAATAAATGCTTACCAATAGCTTTCTTCACAAATGTGTTCATAAAGGTGGCTACTCATCACAGTTTTGTGGGGGCCGTTTTTAGCCCAAGGGATGTTTTTCGTACAAAATAAATTCAGAATCATGAAAAACCCCTAGTTTGACCCCTCACATGCTACTTAAAGCAGATTTGTTTTTTGTATGTTTTCCTGTTTAGTAAAGTCAATGAGACCCCAACTTTAAATGGCTCCCTCAAAGTTTCCCAAGGGAGTTGGGTTTGGTAAGCATTTATTTCCCAGATTGGTCTAAGATTCGTCTAACTTTCCCTAACTAAGTGGATGATAGCGACGTTCAGGCAAGTCCCGGAAAAGACGTGCTGTGATTGGCCAGAGGCACTTTGAGTGACACTTCACCCCCAAACATTATTTACTATTCTGGCCCCCTGGCCTGGTTTACAACTCGAACGGCGCTGAGTCTGCTCAAGCGACCATCGCAACACTCGACACGGCGACTCGCTCGCTTTAGCTCGCTCGGCGGTGTCTCACGTGGATCAAGGTCGCTTGAGGCGCCGCACCTCCGTCGCATTTGTTGGAAAAGTCCATGTTTCTTGTATTCAGCCAATGAGGAAGCAGGGAGGGCGGCGCTTGCCCGAATGTCGCTACGATTCACTATTATGCGATGAGCGTGGGGGGGAAAGCGGAAGCCCCGCCTCCCTCCCACTTTCGTTTTATCTTTACAGTCACGCAAATTTATCCTAATATGAATCAAAATCATCTAAGCATACATAGCACGCTGCTTAGCAGAAATGGAAATTAAAGAAGTTAAATGTAAAGATATTTTAAAATATATTTTAGTGAACGGTAATGACAAACCGATGACTCCAGCTTCCTACCTCGGTGGAATAGTTGTCTGGCTATACTGCACGTGTCAATCAATCAAACAATCAGTCAGTCAGTCAGTCAGTCAGTCAGTCACACAGAGTTAAATGAACAATAAGGACTTTACTGTGCAGATATGGCATAATAAACAATGTACTGTACATGCACACATCACCTGCGTGGAAACAGACATTAAGCATGCACTGGCACATGACTATTTTCTGCCAGACCTGAACAAGATGCCATGCGATAATGCCAAAGCTGCCCTATTCTGCTTTTGTCAAATGAAATGACAAATGGAATTAATGACATGGAAATGTCATGTCCACGTAATATTATACAATGGAGGAGTAGGAAAATACTTTTCCCAACACTTTTTTATGCTGCTTTAAATGAAGATCGAGACATTTTGTGAACAGGCTCTTGCATACATTCATTGTCATTTACAATTGTCAGAAAAAAAAACACATTTTTTGTTGATATTGGGAAGATGTAGCTGACTAGGTGTTAATGCCTTTCAGTTGATCCACTATAGACCGATTTCCCGCCCCGGCCATTAACTGCGTATTTGTACTTTACTTGAGTATTTCCCATTTTCAATAATTTACTTCTACTCCACCACTGGATTCTGTTTACACCACGACAATGGCGACGACGCTCTCTACAGGGGAGCGCTCAGGAAATCGGTCTATAGGATGGAGAATGTCCTCTTCCAATGACTGCTTACATGTTATGTTTTATTTTTTTTGTTTTAGTTGAGTGATGAAATGGCATACCACTGTCCATTATTGAAGGAAAGGAGAAAAAGTCAAACTAAACAAACAAATGAATTTGTTAGTTCTAAAAAAAAAGAAGACAAAAACAAACAACAAGCATAACGAAACAACAATGTTTGAAAAGAAGTAGGGTGAAGTTTAAACGTGTAAATTCCTACCACCCTCTCTGAATCTCCTTAAAACAGAATCATAGGCAACCCAGTTTGACCATAGCTTAGCTAACATAAGTTAAGTAAATCTTTCCCTTTGTATTTCATTAACTATAACCCATATCTGTCCAATCCTCTATTTATTGTAAAAGGGTCAGAAAGCAACCGATGCCCGATGATGTTTATTTTATTGTTTTACATGCCAATATCAATTTACCAAAAATCTAATATTTGGTGCAATAAAGCATCTGTCACATTGGAGCCCTCGGTGTGCGAGCGCTTATTTATTTATTATTCCATTATCAATATAACACACAGATACATGACTTTACTTTAGTAATTCCTTTTTCTTTTCTTTTTTTTTAACACTTAGATACAGTACACTCCACTGCATCTCGGAGGCAAATTTCTCACCACTACAATTATTTGACTGCTTTTGTTACTAGTTGCTTTGCAGATTTTGATTTAGTAGGCTACAAAACATACATTAAAGGCATATTTCACTTTCAAATAAAATAAACATTAAAGAAATTAAAGAAAAATCAGGGCCCCTCATGTATTAGAAGGACATTCTAATGTGTGAGGTGGCCAAGATTCTTCCACTACTTTTCTTTGTGTGTGTGTGTGTGTGTGTGTGTGTGTGTGTGGTTGCTAGGCAACACACTATTGTTCTTGGTCCGAGAACTTTTATGCCAGCTAAAGTGAACCTGTTTTTGTTAACATTTTGACTGAAGTTATCTGGGTTGCAAGGCCACATATCTTGGACAAAATAATGTCCAATCAGACAGGATCAATATATAATATGATAATATAATATGAGTGGTTAGTGAGCTTGCCTGGGGAACCAGAGCCATTGGTTGTCGCAGGTATGATTCCAGGCCGGGCCAGCGATGTAAATGTATTGCCAGTATTGTAAGAGAGAATTTCTACATTGTGGTATTGCTACATTTATTAAATTAAAAAAAAGAAAAGCGTGTTTGATGAAATGTCTGCACCACATACTGTACAAGCATTGTTTCCATCACTCCAAATGGATACCCATTACCCAGAGGAAAATGTTCATATGCAAATAATGCATTTGTAACAAAGTTGCTGGTGCAAAAACTATGTGTTGTGTCTTTGACAAAACTGAAGAAGTCAAAGGATAATAAGAGAAGTCGATGTGTGTGTAATAATAAAAGTACAGGTCTCTACCGTAATGATATAGTAATTGTTTTTATTTTATTTTTTTACTTACAATTTTTATCCCATGATTTTGTAACCCATTTTTTCACCCAGTGCCAATTGCCTATGTAATCCTGGGCTCTGCTCTCCCTCTGCCGCACCTGGGGAGACAACGGACAAACCTCATGCTTCCTTCAATGCATGGGTAGTCCAAGTTGTTTCTTTTCACCTGACGGGGGATTTCCCTGGGATGGACGTAGCACGTGGAAGGAACACATTTTTCCAACCAGTTCCTTTCCCCTCCATCAGGCGCCCCGGCTGGCCAGGGGGAGGCATTATTGAGACCAGGATTACAGCATGTTTTTGTGAGGGTATCAACTCTAGGAGACACAGGGAGAACATGCAAACTCCACACAGAACGGCCCTATCGCCAACCCCACCTAGGGTGTGGGCGCTGATGACGCGGAGCGAGGAACACGCCCCCAGCACCCACAGCGTCCCCTGGCAAGAATCGAACCCAGGACCTTCTAGCTGTGAGGCGAAGCGCTAACCACTGCGCCACCGATTTTTCCAATCCCAGCCAAATACAAATGACAAAATACAAAAAAGTATTTCAAATACATATTTCAAATACATTTATTTCAAATACTGCCCATCTCTATATCTCTCTATAACTTTACAAACAGTTCCAGACGTATATCCTGCATTTGTATAATAATAAATAAAAAAAATATATAAGTTTTTCCTGCTCTTCATACCCTAAATTGTGGGGGAAATGTAGCAGATAAGTTGCAGCCTAAACTGTGCATGCTGTAATTAGGCTACCTGTGTGTGTAGACTAGATAGAAAAAGAAAGAAAGAAAGAAAGAAAGAATCCAATAGCACCCAGAACCCTCGCGAGATTGACGTGCAAACTCTCGCGAAGCCAAGTGACCCTGTCAAAAAATGCAAATGACTTCAGACCATGCTTCAGACAGAGACTCAGAAGAATCAGAATGATCATAGCAGTCAGTCACAGTGCACCGTTCCTCTGTTGTTCTTGACTTGAGGAAGCGGCGAAGCCAGGCAGAACCACATGGACTAGAAGTTACCGTTCTGGATCAGCAGCACAAGCAGAAGAACGAAGAGGGAAGGAACAGCAGCAGAAGTTTTGATTTGCTGCCCTTCACAGTCACCCTCCATGCTACTACGGAGGATTATTCAACTATTTATGTGACAGACGAAGAGAATGGTCCTGAAAGCATGTCGCCCACGGATCAAACCTTCTGCTTTTAAACCAGAGTTGTTATTATGGCGTCATCATAAACAACACAGAAGTGAGCCACGGCAGGCAGCGTCAACTCTACTGAAGGAGGGTTTGACTGTGAATCCCTGGACATGTGTCCTCCTCAACACCACCGCTGCTGCTGCCAGAAGACACACATCTGGACACAGGTTCAACTTGTACACATGTTTATGTGTGAGAGGTACGTCCTGGAGTCTCTCCCAACGTCACTTCTTTGTAGTAATTATTGGTTTAAACAACTAAAACAACGAATGGAAACTTAAGAGACAATATTATAAGCGCCCTTAGCCTAGCCCTGAAACATGTTTGACGTGCGACTGTCATGGGCCCGTGTGTACATTGGTTTGCACAAGCGACTTCTTTAGCCGATACAAACTACACAAACATTCAGATTTCACAAACAAAGTGCCTTATAAAGTCTCACAGCCGTCTAAATACCGGCCGGTATTGTATAATTTCTCGGATCCTCCGTGCTCTTTGATCATTTTCTGTTTTCCCATGTATTTCCTGACCGATTTTTGCAAGGCCACGCCCACATCTCACATCTTCAATAGTTGTTGGTGCGCATTGCGCATGGGGAACGCCAGGAAATACAAGGAAACAGAAAACGATCGGATAAAAAGTCTTCTTATTAAAGAACACGTAGGATCCGGGTAATTATACAATGCCGGATAGTATTTAGACAGGTGTGAGACTCTATAAGGCACTCTGTTTGTGAAATCTGAATGTTTGTGTAGGTGGTATAGGCTAAAGAAGTCGCTTGTGCAAATCCATGTAACACGGAACCCTGACGGTCGCACGTCATGTTATCAGGGCTAATACACCCTAGGCCAGGGGTCTTCAACGTTTTCAGGCCAAAGACCCCTTAGTTTAGAGAGAGGTGAAGCAGGGACCCCCACAACCTTTTCATAGATTCCATATAGTTTCATCGTTTGACAGTACGATCATCAGTGTATTTTGGATTCATGTCAATTTGTGTTTTCAGATCTTTTTGAACCGTCAATCTATACTATAATTTTGCGAATGTCTGTCTGTCTGTCTGTCTGTCTGTCTGTCTGTCTGTCTGTCTGTCTGTCTGAAACAGCGTTTCTCCTCAGTGGCTGGAGCAATTGATCTGAAATCGCATCACAATTAGCATATGAACACACCTAACATAACTGTGAAGCCCGTTTGTCACTTTCACAAATCGTATGCTGTATATTAGCATTTTTATGGTGTATCTACTATCTATTCTGCATCTAGCTTGAGGCTAATCTATTCTGCATCTAGCATGAGGCAACATGTTTAACCAGCTGTGTGTGTGTGTGTGTGTGTGTGTGTGTGTGTGTGTGTGTGTGTGTGTGTGTGTGTGTGTGTGTGTGTGTGTGTGTGTGTGTGTGTGTGTGGGCGGGTGGGTGGGTGGGGGGGGGGGGGGGGTACACAGTATCTCTGTAGCCTTTAAACGAAACGGGTATTTCTTACATTGATGCTCCTACATATTATCATGCAAGCACCAGAAAGTTACTTTCCATCCCTCATATACTGTGTGCACAGTGCACGCCCCATAACCCACACACTGCACATCATTTCGGCGCTCATATCTTTGAACGGGTAAGGACTAGTACTTAATAAACTTGACCTTTCACTCTGTACTTAGTCTGCTCTTTTTCCCTCTACACCAAAGCTCTTTGCCAAAAATAGCCTACATGCGAGGCGTTGTGAGCTTGTAGATCTGCTATTTTTGGCTAAAGTTCTCAGAATATGGACATTATTAGGGTTCAAGTGGTTAATATAAAAAAGGAGAAAAAAGGTTTCTATGACACAAAGATTTGGGGGCCAAAATGAATATAGGGTTGTAGTGTTTACTGTTTGTATGTTGTAATAATAATCAATCTACAAAGTAACTAGTAACTAAAGTTTTCAAATAGGTAAATGTAGTGGAGTAAAAGTAAAAGTACAAGTTTTGGATCCGAGATGTAGTAGAGTAGAAGTAAAAGTACAAATACCTCTAAATTGTACTTAATACAGTTACTTAACACTACTGCCAAAAAAGACTTCTTTTCACAGTCCTTCACCATTTGCACACAAATGCCAACACAGGAATAATGAGACGGTTGAGACCTGATTATAATAACAATAAATATTGTTCAGGGGACTTTCCCATCCTCACATTTGCACACATCAAATGAAAGTAATAATCTGACAAAAAATGTTGCACAATTCGATGGGTAACCAATTTTGATGTAACTTAATAAATTTTTGTTATCTATATATTCTATTCTAATCATGGTTCATCCCCTGGATTTTTTCCAGTTTTGGGGCTTTTATTGATAGGACAGTAGTAGACTGACAGGAAATGGGGAGTGACACGCAGCAAAGGTTGCCAGGATCGGGACTCGAACCCGCGACATGGTTTCAGGCATCAGAGCCTATGTGGTATGCGCCTGGACCGCTAGGCCAGCGGGCACCCTGGATGCTATCATTTTATATAGCTTATATTCACTTGATAACCCAACATACATTTTTTTAACATCCAAGGCAGGTTTGATTGGATCATTACATCCGTGATCTTAGAACCCTACTGTAAATAGTAATTACATCAAACACTAGTTTACAATTGTTTTGGTACAGTAAATGTTGCATCCCATTTATGTAATGACTGTAATGAATTACAGTATGTTTCATTAGGTTTTGAGATATAGTGAGAGAAAACATACTCGTCTCTGAGCGAGTTACTATAATCTGCTGTAGACGGAAGGGAGAAAAAAAAATCACACTCCCTGTTGAGTATTTTCAAATAAATAATTCAGAATATGAAAATAATAGTTTATGCAGCATAAATATTTGACAATTACTCAGAATCATGTTGTTTCTATATTAAAATCTAACTCCATAGTGTGATTAGTCCCCAGGTTTTTGTCACATTATATGTATAGATATTAGATACTAGGGCTGCAAGCGAACCTTCGGGGATTCGAACGTTCGTTCGTTACGTTAATCGAAGTTCGAAATTAATGGGTTCAGGTTTTTTTCTTTTTTTTTTTCTTCTTTTTTTTTACACGAAAAATAATTATCAGAATGTGATAGGCCTATTCAGAATATCACAGTAGTAGAGATAGCCAAATACGAAATAAGTTAGGCCTACCGGTAAACACTAACAGTTAATGGTGACCGTTATAGTAGTTATAAAATGCACCAGAACAGCTTGGAGCGATCAAGGACCGTCCTCCGCTCCAATTCCGCTCCAATTTGGGGCCGCGCACACACGCTTGATGACAGTAGAGTGAGAGCAGCTGAGCTGGGCAGAGACAGACGTGTGTGTGCTGCTGTGCTCTGAACAGCGAACACCCATCCATGCACCCAAAGATTAAACAGCCTTTCTCCTAAGCATGAGCAAAGATGGATTTCATTGCAACCCCCTAAAGGATTATAATGCGATTTCTGGGGTTACATCGAGACCAGTTCAGCCCGAACGCGACGCGCTCCGACGCAGTCACCAAGTCTAATCATCATCCGTGCAACTCCGCTATACATTGAGCCTGTTCGTCAACAAACTGTGCAACATTTTCTCCGATTGGATTGGATTTTCCAAGTGTTAGCCTAGGTGTTAATGCAGCCACGCATCCACGCGTTTTCAATGGATAAAACAGCGCATTTAAAACATTTCCTACACTTTTAGCTGGTTAAAGGTACAGTACGTTCGATGGTTCGGAGGTTCGAACGTTCGGTTTTTATTCAATTGAACGAACCATCTAAGGTTCGATGGTCCGTTCGGAAAATCCCCCCGAAGTTCGAATCCCTAAAACAGGGCTAGATTACAGCCCTATTAGATACACTTTTACACATACAGTATAGGTGAAATGAGTCCTTTGCATTTACCCATCCTATAACAGCTAGGAGCAGTGAGCAGCCATTGGATTCTGCCGTGCTCTGGGAGCAATTAGGGGCTAAGAGTCTTGGTCAGGGACACACATCGACTTTGCTGGCCTTGCCGGGAATCGTACCTAGGCCAACCAGGGGCTCTGGCTCCCCAGGCAAGCTCACTAACCAACCACTCACCATGTTGTTATTAGCGATACAGACCGTCATCAGTACAAACTGCTGCCCAGATCTCTACAGTGTTTACACAATAATATGCTACAGCGTCATTGTTTCTGCTGTGTCAGTGGACACTTTACACACTACATTCACTTACTGTATATTTGGCCTTTAGCTGAATGGTTAGGGAGCCCGCCTGCGGAACCAGAGCCCCTGGTTGTCCCAGGTTCGATTCCAGGCCAGGGTAGCAATGTTGATGTGTGTCCCTGAGCAAGACTCTTAACCCCTAATTGCTCACGCGCTCCTTGTGGGCAGCGAATCAGCTGGGTTGGGCTGAAAATACTGAATTTCCCTCGCGGGAGGAAATATCTATTATTTGTTCAGTGTCTTGCTCAAGGAAACATGGACCTAACCCAGCGGGTTCCGGGGATTGAACCTTGAACCTTGCGATTCCCAAGTGTCTGTTCTACAACCTGAGCTACTGCTGCTCCATGTACAGTTCTTCTGTTCAGTTGTGCTTTTTTATGCAAATAATGAAAAGACCTGTTTTTTTGTTGCTGTCGGGCAGAAACCTCTTATCTCCTAATTTATTTGAACTTTTTTTTAAGTAGCGCCGATCTGCTAATTTTGATGCCTTTGAATTTGAATCCCGAAAAGTAACAGTTTCAATTCCAACCGAAAGAGACGATGTGTCAGTGATTCTCCATTCATCCGGCATTTTACATTTTGTTATTTGGAATAAGTGATATTTTAAAATATTAGGGTATTCTAAAAACTGGTATTTAAAGTTAAATCTAACTGTAGTTTAATTTTGGTCTTGTTTTACTTGATTCCAGAGCTGAGCACCTCCGTCAGAGCCCTGCAGTACGATGTGATTAGGGCAGACATACCGCAGTCTACAGGCCGGAAACTCTTCTTTGACACACATGCAGTGGTTCGACTCCTTGAGGAAAATGGTTTGGATCACTACTAGTTCTACTGCTATTTGACATTTCTATTGACAAAATACAAACGATACATGTTACAAAAGATCAGGTCAAATTGCAGTTACAACACTGGAAATGTATAAAACCTGAGGTTATAGACTTAAGGTATATTCTTCACAGATTTTTCAGTCTAAGTATGACAATAAGGCTTTAAAAACAACAATTCGTACGTTGGTTTGCGAATTTCGTGAATGAATATGACATCAAGAATTAAGAGAAGGTTGATAACATACATTTTGTCTAGG
The DNA here is from genome assembly GCF_963921795.1 of Nannobrachium achirus. Taxonomy (NCBI): domain Eukaryota; kingdom Metazoa; phylum Chordata; class Actinopteri; order Myctophiformes; family Myctophidae; genus Nannobrachium; species Nannobrachium achirus. The sequence continues at coordinate 26,232,072 of NC_137828.1, read as the reverse complement.
CTTATTTTATCATTTTTAGAAAGTCAAAATAATACATGAATTATTCATTAATACATCTATGAAAAACTTTTCAAAAACAAGTTCAGCTATTTGAGACTGTATCCCCACTGGCGGCAATATTACGCTTGAAAATCATTTTCTTCTTTGATTAGGCTTCAGTCCCCAACAGGCTGAGATCCTTGTCCAGATTCTTGTGAACACAACCCATTCCAACATGGATGTCATTTATAGTGACATGGTAACTAAAGTGCAACAGGTGAGACCCCGCTCCAATCAACTCCTATCTACATTCAATGAAAGATTACTGCGTGCGTGCGTGCGTGCATGTCTGTATTCATGCATGCGTGTGTGTGTGTGTATGCATGCATGCATGTATGTCTGTATTCATGCATGCATTCATGCATGCATGAATACATACGTATATTCATATTACATTCATATTATGATAATCACAACAGCAAGTATTAAAGTTATAAGTAATAACATTAGGTTATGCTATTTGTATTAATAATATAGGCCTACACATTCATGATGCAGCCTGCGTACATACTGGTTCTTAATTATTGATTATCGTGATTTGACAGGAGATCATGTTGCAGCAGATCATGTCTCAGATATCCTCCGTAAAGAAGGACATGATTATCCTGGAGAAGAGCGAGTTTTCTGCGTTGCTGGCAGAGAATGAGGTGAGTGTACAGTGTACTAGGGAGGGGACGATATGAACATTTCATGTCACGATTATCGTGACCAAAGAAATGACGAGTTACGATATTATCGCGATAATCAAAATATCCCTAACATCCAATATCCTGGATGTTGGGGACGCGTTGCGAGCTTGTAGATCTGCTATTTTTTGGCAAAGAGATTTGGTAGAGAATGGGAAAAAAAAGACTGTATCAAGTACATTATTTACAGGTCCGTTTTACCAGTTATAGAGGGTTTAAGTGGTACCAGATATGCAGCTCTGCAAATAGAAGTCGAATTGATCCCAGTGCATGACGGAGGACGATTACACGATAAATGAAATCTCCACGATACGAATATCGTGAGTGTTTTTTTATCACGATAAACGATTATATCAATTATTGTCCCATCCCTACAGTGTACTATGTCGGCTTCATATACTGAAGCACCTTGATGTTATACAGTATATTTGATTTTGCCACTGTCCATGGTGAGGTTGTCAATTACAGCATTATGTGCCTTCCTCCCAGAAAGTAAAGATACAACTGATGCAGCTGAAGGTTCAGTTAGCTGTAAGTATTCACTCTGATCCACTACGATCACAACTATTGTTCACCGAATGCAAACACATACATTAGACCAGTGGTTCTCAAACCTTTTTAGGCTGTGACCCCCAAAATAAACATATATGAACTGGGGACCCCCACCCTGACAAGCACTTAGAATTGTAAATATTACATTAAATGTGACTCGGTTCCACAGATAAATATTGTGAAAATAGCAGATCTACGTGCTCACAACGCCTCACAGTGTGAGGCGTTGTGAGCTGTTATTTTCACAATGTTCGCCTCTTGCTTACTTAATATTTGACTTTGTCTTGAAAATCCTTAAATTGTCACTTTATGAATGTGCAGATACCCTGTATACACTTATGTTGGTTTGTTTACCGTTGAGTGAGACCTTTTTTTTTCTTTTCTTTTTTTTTTACATTAAACTAATTATCTGGGGACTCCACAAAATAATTTGGGGACACCACTTGGGGTCCCGACCCCAAGTTTGAGAACCACTGCAGTAGATGATATTGTTGCTGTCAGGCAGAAACCTCTTATCGCTATATTCTAACTTTTTTTTCCCCGTAAATTGATGCCCTACTTGATCATACTAACTACAGCGTCACACAAAAAAAAGTATCAAAAGTACATTTGCTATATTTGAATTTGAATCCTGAAAGTAACAGTTTTGGATGTGTGAGGTTTCCACTTGACAGAGACGATATGCAACACAGGATTTGAAATACATGTTTGCGATTGTGCTGAAAGTGTCCCTCTGTTCCCCATTGAAGGATGTAATGAATAAAATACGTTCAGACACAATGTTGGACATGAATTTGGAGAAAAGTCGAGTGAAGGAACAGGTGAGTTTCTACTACTAGAGAATTGACTGAATGATGAGTGATTTGAAGTCAGTGTAGTTGAAGCAGAAGACAAAGTGAAAAACGAAGCTTATAGCATTCCCTTCCTAATAATGTATGTGTTGGAGATGCAACAGCTCTTCTGTGAAATGTTATACAAATCTACTACAGTGACAAATATAATTGACCTGGGCCAGTATTTGTGGCTGACCATATTTGCTTTTAGAATAGAAACTACACCCACGATTAGCTGTTCTACTGGACTGTTCTTTGTGATTACAAGTATAATAGGTAGCTTTATCTGCGTTACATACAATAAAGCTCATAAAGCTAACTGACACTGGCAAGGTTGCTGAGGAGAATATGTTACCATTTCTTTCAGAACTGCTTCAGGCTCGATGACCTTTCTTTTTCTCCCCCAGAAAGCAGAACATGAAAAGAGGCTTCTGGAGACGAGGTCAGATATCATGGAAATGGTTTGTATAGATGACTGATTATTTTCACCCACATTTTAATTTCATTTCATTCTCACTGTCTTTATTTGGTGTGAACTATGAAGGCACACATAGTTTTTCTACAATGTCAGCATTTTTCACTGACAACAAATAGTAGCCCCAAAAACCAAACAGACTTGCTTTTGAAAAGTTTCAAGAATTCTGTCGAGTACCACTAAAGGCTAATCACAGTATGAGCAGAGTTTCTTGATCACGGGCAGCTCTGTTCACAAATAAAACTCTTTTGCAAGTTTGTTTTTTTACAGCCCACTTTCCAGGAAAGGCAACATGTATTTTAGACAGAGTCCTGTATTTGCACTCATGCCTGCAAATATGCAGTGACATAAAAGACCATCGGTAATGCATGCCTGTTGTGGTTCAAATGGTCTTGATTATGATTACTGAACAATAAATATTAAAGGTTAAAATAGCAGATCTGTTTTCACTATTTCTGCACACAATCATTTTTATAACAAAGTGCGTAATCAGACTAATTGATTTAGTCAATTAGAACGAATCCATTTGAAATGTTCTCTTGTCGATTTGTTTTAATAAGAAATAATACAAATATTTGTTTTAAATCACAAAAAACCCTGCTTCTTGATTATTCGATTAACCTACATGAGCAGTAAATAAAGGTAACATGAGCAAGATTAAGACGGTCATTGGTTTATCTGTATATAGATCACTACTAGTACATAGATCACTACTTCCCAGTTAAACCCCTCCGCTCACAAAAAAAGAAGGAAAAAAATAAAGAACACTCCCATAATGGATTAACAAATGTGGTTAAAACCTTTTGTGTGCTGTTGAAGAATATACTGTTTTGTGTGCTGTTGAAGAACATATTGTACATTGGTTTCTAAGTCTACTGTCAGTGAAAGTCTGTTCATGATAGTGTCTATATATACATTTGTGCTTTTGAAGACTTCAGAACAAGATCGTCATATAACTCAGACCAACATGAAAATAGACACCGAAGTGGCTGGTTTGAAAACCATGTTGGAAGCGCACAAACTGGACACCATCAAATACCTTGCAGGTAAGAAACGCTACACAATACACATTCATCATTATCATCTGGAATCGGCTATGAAATCTTTGAAATGTATGCCTGTCAAAATGTAACAAGTAGTATCTTTTTTCAAAGAAATGTAATGAATGTATCGTATGCATTACTATTTAATGTAAAAAGCTGTGATGTGCTCACTTTTTATTAGCCATGTTAACCCTGGTGTCCCTATTTTGGGCATGTCATTATGGGCAAAGATGTGAACTGTGAAACCTTTTGAAAAAATGCTGTGAGCTCGGCTATTTTCAGAATCAATGTTGAAATACATTCTCATTAACTAAAGTAGAGCGTTTATGGTTAATATCATCGACTGGATATATGTTTCCATCCAATGCTAAATGTTGAATATAAAAGTAAGTGAAATTAATGTTTTGTCTCTTCCTTCAGGTTCAGTATTCACTTGTCTCACCGTGGTGCTGGGTTTCTATCGCATTTGGATGTGATGAGTAAACCATGATGATGACGATCACATTGGTCATGTCATGGTGGGCTCACGTCAGACAATCCACTGTTATGTCACACGTGTCTGTTGCATGTTCACTTTTGTCACATGGTGAATGAATTGGTTCTGGGACTCTATAGAAGTCTGATCACAGTGTAAAGCCTGGCTAGCTGCACGTGGGGTAGGGATGCCAAACCGGAGGAACCGGATCCAACATTGAGGAACCAGCAATCAGTTCCATCACAATTTGGAACCGTTTCTGGATTTGTGTTTTATCACACTGTCAGAGTTGTGATGTGGATTTCACTTTCCTGGACCCACTTTGAGAACCATTGCACTAAACCACTTTCACTTTATCCAAAAATGGCAGATCTAAAAGCTCACGGCGAGTCAGAGACCTTGTGAGCTTGCAGATCGTCTATTTGTGTTACTTTAGCTCGACACTCTAGTAGTATGACAAAGTAGGGCATTCATTCACAAAACCAAAAAAGTTGAAATATGGAGATACTCAACGTTTCTGCCCAACGGCAACAGTTGACAGAAAGACGGGCCTATTGACATTATGTTGAACCATAACCAGTGGAACAAGAAGCGTTCCTGTAGTGTAGCCTATGTTGCATAGACATAGAAAGGCAGACGCCTCCTCCGGCTCTGGGGCGTTGGTAAAAGAGGACTGGCAAGCTTCCGGAATTCTGAAGGACGCTTCCTTGTGCGTCACAGAAAGGGATGCTCGGTAGGCCAATCAGATACGGGACTCCCGCTTTCCCACTGCAGGGGGCAGAGTGCCTTCCACAGTTCCACACTTCCGCCCGTCTTGTTTTACCAGTCGCGCCAATGAACTGCAGCGGCGGATGAGGTATCTAGCTTTTTATATCTGTGGCCGACGGTCTGTATGCCCTCTTTACATTCAAAAGATCTTTTTCTAGACAATCATCTCTAGCGTTACCTACCCGTAATTCTAACCCAGGATCCCCTGTTGCTACATTTCTGCACTTTGGGGGCAGAGCATAAGTTGCATAATTTGAGCTTTGTGCAATACCACTCGCTAAACCAGTAGTGATCCTACCCCCCGACCACGGGATCTAAATGTCTAGAATACTAGGGAGACCAACCATAACCAACACTTGGTTATATATTGTATATTAACATACTCTACCATACTGATTGGTCAAAATAATATTTTATTCACTAAAAAATATAGTGTTGAACTAAGTTGTTGTGACGTATTTTTATATGTTTATTGTGCCAGAAGTAATCTACCAGGAATGTTCATACTTGGAGAGGAGGCTGTTTTAGAAGGACTAGGTGAAGCACAGAAGGGGAATGAATATTGAGAACATTCAGGGAGTATAGATTTGTGTTGTTAGAAAAAGGGTCAAATTAAACCATGCAAATGGCATTATTAACCAACCACATTACCTCAATGCACCTTTAAAGCAGCTCCATGGTATGATATGCAGCCCCTACTGATACACAAGAGGAACTAGGTTAAGTTGTTGTGTTTGGAAACAAAACCTGTCCTCCTCGCTTGAGGCACATTCCCGTTGTCTATGAAAAACCTCCACACGCACACAACATGCTATGGCAGAAAAAGTGAGGCAAAATGTGTTATTATTACACTTCTATACAGTTATTTGTCCTCTTGCACTGGGAAATGTCATAGGCCTTCATAATAGGGAGGGGTGAGCAAAAATACTAAAACTTATATATTTTTTTAGCTTTTAACTTTAATCAGGTTTTGTTGGACATTGTAGATAAAATTAGCCTCGTAAACCAGTCTCTTCCTGCCTTAGGAGTCAAGTTTACTAGGCTAAGATAAAATGACATAGTATTATTACCTCCAAAAATATTTTCCAATGTTTTATGCTGCTAAATCTGAAACCCTCCCCCCCTTAACCATTTACCGTAAATCTAATCTAATCTAAAAGTGTAGCCTACACTTGATCGTATGATGGTGTCGCACAGTGAAAATAGCCGATCATCTTTGGAATGTTTAACCCTTTTCACTTATGATGACATGACCAAAATACGGATGCCAGATTAAAAGTGGTTAGACAAACTTTTATTTAATTCTTTGAATGATCCTCGTATCTTTCTGATGTGTGGTTTTGAGAAATGTACTGCAATAATTATAACAGTCCCAGATTGGTGCTTTCCATGTTGATTTGTGTAAATAATAAATGCAATAAATTGCACATTCAATTGTTTTATGGTGGCTCATTCATTACACACAGGGACATGTTAACATATAGGTCTATATTTTTCTTTATGACATCACTGAGCTATACATTTAAAATGGTCTTACAAAATGAATGGTGCATATTTTATTTATTTAGTCATTTTCAAGCACCATTCGTTGTTTATCTCATGGCATCTTTTCACCCACCTGGTTTGGGCAGACAGGGCCTCCTAAAGACAAATGAACTGGGTCTTTGAAAGTCCTTCCTGATATACTTAGAAGACTGACTAAACGAGTGTTTTTAATAGCACTGCTGTCACCGTGTGGCCAAAGCACGAATTGCAGGTTTATGATGATTCCCAGATCTAGTTAGGACTTACTTATTACCAAGCAATATTTTATTTAGGCTGGAGATCAATGGAAGTAGCCTACATGCTTAAAAAATGTCGACTGTTCTGAATCTATCCAGTGTTAGATAGGTATTGCAGCCACAGCCCATTCTGTCTAGTTGCACAACTTTATATTACATTTCACACAACATACTGACTTCAATTAACTTTGGATTTGTATTAATGCTTCTTTGTGCATACTTCCAGACTATTGGACTTCCATACTGTGTAGTGTTCTGCTGATCAGATAAATTGCCTTTGTTAAGTATATTTTTATTTTGGGGTAATAAGTCATAAATAAAGCGCTATAGATCTCCTGTCCGCTAGATGACGCTAGCGAGTTGTTGCAGCTCTTACAAAACTCAAACCGGATATTTACATCCAGGTTGACGCAATGTGACAGAATGTGACGCAAAGCTGTGATGATGACTTCTTAGCACGTGTGGACCTTCTTAATATAACTCTATGGTGTGGACTGACTTACTGAACGGGTGGTCAACCGCTATTATAACACTCTGATCACTGTATTAACGAACACTACATGTTGCTGAAGAATACAACTGGTGTTCCTCTGAAGGCTCCCGCTTAATGACGGGATGTTGAGGAGTTGTGGAGCCTGAATGATCCTGCTGCCAACAACGAGCTACTTCAACACAGTCACTGAGGTACATAATATCATTATCTCTATACTTTTATAGCGGATCTATTTATACAGGGACTCCGACCCCCATAACTCTTGAGAGTGTACAAATACGGGTCCATTTGGTGGGTCCATTTGTAGACTTGCCTACTAGACGCTTAACCCTAGCTAGCCTTAGATTAAGACATTCGTATATGTATTTATCTACGAGAGTCTTAGCGTTCAGCCCCCCATGCCGCCCTGGATTGTCACCAGTACAGCCCGCAAGTCTCCGAACATGTACCAATGTAAAATATAAGGTGCTTACACGCGTGCCCCAAATGTTAACTAGGCTCGCGGAGTCTTTTTGCGGTGAATTAGTCCATATTTTACAATAAAGAAGTGTTTTAATCTTGTTTGTGGCCGAACGCCGTTTCCCCCCTCGTTTAATTCCTGTTTACATTGAGTGTAATTCCTGCTTTCAACGGATGCGCCCCCTCACTACGGTCCATTGGGAACTTGGCCACAGACTGGGTTAAAACGCTTCTTTATTGAAATATATGGACTAATACATTGCACAAACACTCCGCAAGCCTAGTTAACATTTAGGGTAAGTTGTTAAGCACCTTATATATATTTATCTACATGTTCAGAGAACTGCGGGCTTTACTGGTGACATTCCAGGGAAAACACTGAATGCAACAATGCGCCAGATCAAGAATGATATAGGCTATGATAGATGTATTTTAAATGGGGAATGGTCCCAAATGACTCCCAATTTTACACCCAGAACAGGCTCAGTTCTCTCAAAAATTATACACGGTGACAGTTCTCCCCTCAAATACAGGCCCGGTTCTCTCATGGGCCCAGTTCTCCCGGTGGCAATTTTATAATACACTTAAGAAATGTTGTAACATTGCAACAACCTTTATTTACCCAGGCAGGGAGGTTAACTGAGAACACATTATTTTTCAGAAACGCCCTCAGCCTGCTTCACTCTCATGAGACATGCTTTGTTGGGTTTTCTTATCTGCAAGTGACAAAGGACATTTTAATGTTGTGTATTGTGACTTAATCTGATTTTATTTAACAGCGATAAGTGTCACCAATATTGCACCTCTATGGACAGCTTTGGGTATATTATGATTATTATTATTATCCTCTGATCTGAAATCCTGTGTGCTAGGTATTTTAATTCCTTTAGAAAGTAAACAATTTCCTGAAGACTCTGCTTCCGCCCAGAATACAACCAAAGTCCAGTCAATGAAGAGTCACTGCGAGTTGTATTAACCTCTTAAGCCCCAGGGGGGTCCAGGGGGAAAATCTGCCTAAAATTTATACCCAAATTGGAACAGTTGTGGACACAAAACTACAATGATTGTGGCTACTCTTGACCCACCAAATGTCAGCTAACCCCTGAAAATTCACAAATGCATTGTAATACATCACATTTCTCCTACCAAATTGTCCTGCTGTGATCATTTACCATAGGAAAAGATAATTGAATAAGACCTCCGCCTATGGAAATTTTGCCTTCTGAATAGTGAGTGAGCCTCTCAAGACCTCATTGAAAACATGTATAGTGAATAGAGAAATTGTTCAACAAGGTAGGCAAAATTAGGCAAAATTGTATGAATATATTCCAAACTATGTAAACTCTACAGATGTTTTAGTGAGAGTAGTGCTGTAATATTAGTAATGTTAAAGTATAGGGTGAAACATGATAAAAACTAGTAACAATAAGTTGTAATAATACTGTAATATGAGTAATGTATGGATGAAAAGTACAATGGCAGCTGATTACTATGCTGTAGGCCTACTGTAACAATAATCAACGATGAAAGTGTAGTTTGATTTGGTCTCAATTGATTTATTGACAGTCAACACCTTTTGCTCCCACCGGCGGGGGCAATGGGGTTCAAGAGGTTAACAGAATTCAATAATACAGCAAGTCAGCGGTACACCCATATTGTTCTGTAATAATAGACAGTTGACATGGTGTTTTATATGATCAAGACAATAGGATGGATGGGTCATATCATAATAACGTCATATTGTGCAGAGTGCTCATGTCACAGGCTGACACGGCCTTCATCAGTGGATAGAATACAGAGTTGTTGACGTGATGGTGTAATCTGGTTTTTGACGGCTCCTGCCGTCACAGACAGACCTAAAAACTCGCATAAGGGTAAAGATTGTTTACTTAACCAGTGGAAGGTCAGACACTTGTGCCGTGTCAAGGTTTCAGTTTTAAGATGTTTTAATAACAATGTTAGAACAAACAGGGTTTGGCCATTAGAGAAAAATTGGTACACAATACTATATGAGCAAGCACATTATGGAAACGGTTTATAAGAACCTCATAGAGGGAATCTTAACCTTCAACATGGCAATGTGGTACGGTAATCTTAACATACAATGTAGAGGCAAGCTGCAGAGAATAGTAAATCTGGCATAAAAAAATCATAGGGGAAAAAACTAAAACAATTAAGTTGTATCTACTATGAAGTGCTTAGGAAAAAAGCTGTCAAAATAATAAATGATCCCTCTCACCCACTCCATAGGGAGTTCGATTTACTTCCCTCTGGTAGACCCTATAGTCTATAGAACAGCTTGGGCACACCGTAGCCGTAATATTTTTTTAAATTCATTCATTCCAAATGCCATTAATATATAATAAACTTTATTTGTATAGCTCTCAAAAGCAAGTTAACAAAGTGCTTCACATCACACACATCACAAAGGATGTTGATCGTGTCCCACACAACAATAAAATAAGATCTGGTTGTCCCAGAGGTGACCTGGTCTTTTAGATGTTTTGTGTGTAAGTGTTTGTTGCTGTTTATCTGTCATTTTAATGTTGTATAAATGTATATTAGACAAAAGACACATTTCCACACTGTGGACAATAAATGAAACTAACTAACTAATATTATATTAATAATATTAACCAAACAGGATCCATCACTGTGGTTTCATGAAAATCCACTGTCAACTTTCTGTCAATAAACTCTGTGTTCTTCTTTTGCTGTGTGTTTACCCAGGTAAAAGATATTTGTGAGGCTTGCAAAGAGGATGATCCAATTCCAAGCTGGTGTGATATTGGTGAGTGTAGACTAGAGGGCAGTCTTTGGAGGCAATTGGGACCTAACCCAGTAGTTCTCAAACTTCTTCATGCCAAGAACCCCTAAATTCAAGTATATTTGGCCATGGACTCCCATCTGTAACCCATTTAATAAATAACCCATCCTGTTGATTAAATGAAATACTACGGACTTATTTCACAGCCTCTTGTTTGAGATCCAACCATGACGGATGCATTCAGCAGCAGTTCGGAGGCAGTTCTTCAGCGTGTGCTGGATGCAACAGTAGAGAGGAACGTTCCCTTGGAAAGCCTGGAAGAGGTTTACCAGATTAAGAAGACATGTGAGTTCATCAGTCGCAATCATTACAAAAAGGTAAGTCCATTTTTACTAGGAAATGCTCTGTGTTCAAAAGTGAAAGGCAGGATTTGATGATTAGCCAAAGCAAACAGTAAACGTAGATTGTTTGTGATAGCAGCATTACACTTGTATTCTCACGCCTGACATTATCCTAATTTCTTATAGATTATAAACTAAAATGGTTAAGTTGGACCACAAATATACTCATATTGTTCTTTCGATACGCCATTTTTATAAAGGAATTTCTCATAAATCCTCCCTATAGGTTGCCCTGCAGTTTCCTGATGAGTTACTGGTTTATTCAGTAGCAATAGCCGACGAGATAGAGAAGGAAACCCAAGCCAAGATGTACATACTCGGAGACACATCCTATGGCAGGTAACAACAACACCAACAACTAGTCTCTATTCCGCTTCCATGTTGTTAGAAAGCGCCGTTGGTTCCATGCATTTATAGGCATACATCTGATAAACGATATAGCAAAAGCAAAGGTAAACTAAAGTAAATGGAGCATAGCTGCAAGTGCATCTCTCCATTCCGACATGTCTCCTTTCCGACATGTCTCCATTCCGACACTAACCCTAGCTCTTACCCTAACCCTAACCTTCACCTCTATGGAAGTGTTGCCACTCCGACAATAAGAGGTCACTGTCAGAGTGGCGACATGTCGGAATGGAGAGCGCCCCCCCCCCCCCCCATAGCTGCAGAAGACTTAAGAATTAGAGCCTAAACGCAGATGAAGCAGCCATTCACCTCTCCTGTTCCGTTCTGGGCCAGCTGCTGCGTGGATGAAGTGGCCGCGGAACATGTGGCAGCGGACTGCATCGTGCACTACGGCAGGGCGTGCCTCAGCCCCTCCAGACGGCTGCCGCTGATGTACGTCTTTGAGAAGAGACCCGTGGACCTGGAGAAGTGCGTTGCGTCCTTCAAAGACCTCTATCCCGACACACAGAGTCACGTCGTAGTCCTGTATGATGTGAACTACGCCCACATTATCGGTAAGATGTTCCAAAAAAACGAAGGGGAAAAAAAAGTCTGCTTGTCTTTAGGTTGTCGATATACAGTAGTGGAATAGTGGAATGTTTGACTTTGAATAAGACAACCCCTAAATGTGATATTAATTGCAACTATACAATGAGGAATTACTACAAGTAATAAGTTGTGGAAGACATAACACTATCACTGGCATGTGGTTAAAATACAATTAAAAGGTTGCTCTTGTATGTTCTTTTTTCAAGACCATAAATCAGATTGTATGCATGTCTTGTCTTTACTGTGTACTGTTTAGTAGGCTATTGGATCACATTGACTCTAGTATGTCACTGTTTAACCCATTTAGAACGGGTACACAATTTGTGTTTCATTATTTTATGCTTTAACTATTGAAAAATAGCAGATATACAAGCTCACAGCGCGGCACCGAGTGCCGCGCTGCGAGCTTGTAGATCTGCTATTTTTGAAAAGTCGTGAACATTAGAATTTTGACCCGATTCTATAAGTGTCTTTTGAATCCTTCTAATCCTAGGCCTAAATGGGTTAAACCAGAGCCCTAGAATGGAGAGTTGCGTCACTCCCGTTCACTTCATGGGGCCAGGTCTTCTACGCACACATCTATTGGCGTATAGTGACAAACGGCCAACCGGAAGTTTAGAAAATGCATTGAAGTCTATGAGGTGTATAGTGACAATGAACCACGTGACCAGCGCTGTTTCTGACCCCGCAGTGACACCACTCTCTGATTATACTGCTCTGGGTTAAACAAAGGGAGTTTGGCTCACCTCATTTTAGGGCTGTAAACTAGTTTAAGTTGTGAACTCAATGTCTTCCCTCACTCAGACGATCTCCTAGCCCTCCTGACCCGAGAGTATCCCAACGTCGTGACCTCAGAGCTCCTGGTGGACGGGGAACAGTGCCACAGTCCCGGACGGACGCAAAGTCAACACGAACCCTGCGTTTCGGGTCAAAACGACGGCGAGGTCGTTTGCCAGTTCGGCAGGCGCTTCGCCTTGAAGAGCGGCACGAGCATAAAGGACTACGGCATGTTCTTCATAGGCGCGCAAGGCACGGCCTTAAGGAACTTCATGATGACGTGGAACGGCTGTTCTTTCTGTTCCTTCAACCCGTCGACGGCGACCGGCCGCGCGGAGTCGGCGAGCATCAACCGGGCCTTGATGAAGCGCTACTACGCCATAGAAAGGGCCAAAGACGCCAACGTGGTGGGCATTCTGGTGGGCACGCTGGGCGTGGCAGACTACCTCACCATCATCCAGCAGCTGAAGGAGACCATCCACCGAGCGGGCAAGAAGAGCTACATGTTTGCCATGGGCAAACTCAACGTGGCCAAGCTGGCCAACTTCCTGGAGATTGACATCTACGTGTTGATCGCTTGCCCCGAGAACACCCTGTTGGACTCCAGCGAGTTCTACAAGCCAGTGGTCACGCCCTTTGAAATGGAGGTGGCCTGCAACAAGCACAGGGAGTGGTCCGAGGAGTACGTGACAGACTTTCGCCACCTGCTGCCAGGTTAGATTGGGGTTAACCACATCCATCCTATACATCTCCATATTCTAACTTTGTGTGTTCTTTCCTAAATTAATGCCCTACTTGATCATACTACAGTGTCACAGCTTTTTGACACTTTATGTTTATATTCTTCTTTTCTTTATTTACTGTACACAACAGTACTTTTTTACTTGTAACCTTAAACTGCTGTGCTGCCTCTGGGCATTTTCCCCCTTGGGATAATAAAGGTATCTATCTATCGATCGATCGATCGATCGATCGATCGATATCTTTATTATCCCAAGGGGGAAAATGAGTTGCCCAGAGGCAGCACAGTTATTTACAAAGTTACAGAGATGTATGAAAAAGATAAAAAGAAAAAACAAGAACAGAGTACAGTAAGTACAGTAAAAGCAAGGTACAACAGGAAAGGGAACGAATAATATATATACATAAAGTGTCTTAAAGCAAGATCTGCTACACAAATGTAGCAGATCCACAAGCTCGAAACGCAGCGCGAAGCAACGCGTTTTGAGCTTGTCGGTTTGCTTCTTTTGCTTTCAAAAATAATATATGAGGTTTCCACCTGACAGAGCTGCCTATAACGTTTTCTATAATGACATTCCCAAAATAGGAATGCCAGGTTGAAAGTCTTGCATTTTGGGGTGGGGTATGAGAAAGTACTACATTTATTTGGTTGTGTGTTGGTAATATCAGTCGCTGAATGTAACCAATGCTCGGAGAGCAGCAGTATAAAGGAGGTTTTATTCCCTTTTAATAGGTTAACCAGAAAGGTATATTCTGCATGCTGATTCAAAGACGCCTATTTAGCTCAAGTAGTTGAACACACAGTGGTTCCCAACTCCTGGTCCTAGTATGTAAGCTCCTGGTGACCTTCTCATTCTATCTGTCCAGTCAGGATTTAGGTAGACCTGTCAAAGTGGCCACAATTATCTACCATGCCTACCATACTTGATTGTGTACCGTGTTGCACACCAACAATAGCTGACCTACAAGCTCACAACGCGGCGAATCACGACACATTATGAGCTTGTAGATCGACTATTTTTGGCGTGTGACACCAGCACACCACGGGGTCCAACCTATGTTCCCCACCTCACAGCATTAGTTTAGTGAGGTTATGGTTAGGGTTAGAGGTAGGGTTAGGTGGTAAGAAAGTGGGGAACATAGAACCTGGGGAACATAGGTACGGTCCCCACACCACTAAGTATAATCAGACTTTTACCCTTGTAAGTATTCAATCTCAACTCTGCTCCAGGCGGGCCGAGTCACGTGCCCTTGGCCAGCGAGGAAGAGGAGCGCGATGATGATACCGACATGTCGCTGATCACCGGAGCGCTCCGAACGCGTCAGATGATCCTCGACGGGCCCCCGCCTCGGCCGTCTGACGCCTCGGTGGTCCTGAGGAACCCCACGCTCACTGTGGCCAACACTAACTCTGCAGGTACGGTGCTCCATGCAGGGACACATTCACACACAGCATGTAGACCAGGGGTTTTCAAAGTGGGTGACGGGGCACCCTGGGGTGCCGCGAACGGCAGTCCAGGGGTGCCGCGAGATCATTTGATAATATTTGGAATTTATTTGGACACTTGGAAAAGATATTTAGTATCATTTTAAACATGAAGTACAACGTTTTTTTCAGTCAGTTCTAACCAAAATAGCTATTATCTCAACGTTTTCCTCGCAACATAATCACTAAAATATCGTCACCGTCGGGCAGAAAAAGCAAAGCCCTTCTTCATCGTACAAGACTGTCGCACAAAACTAGTGAAAACAGCCGATCTACAAGCACACAACGCCTCGCGACACGTCGGCTTTTCTACAATTGACTTCACCTTTCAAGTAAACGGGGGATGTTGTTAGGTGCTAGTGATGCACGGATAGGCTTTTGAGGTCATCCGAATCCATCCGCGCAAATTAATTATCCGCCCATTATCCAATCGCATTAATTATATTTATACAATTTATAAATCCGCACCATCCGTCACCGCATCTTCCAAATTGTCAAATTATTAATCTTTTCTTGTATTCCCAGAAATGCATTAGATTTAGCCTACGGGATGTACTGTATGTTCGTCTTTTTTCTGCTGCAGTGCGCTGATGCAGTCAGACAGACAGATAGACAGACAGGCAGGCACACAGAGAGAGAGAGCTTTCCACAAAATATCAGAAAACGCTAAATAGTGGGCTCGATAAAAGAAGATTGAGAAAATAATTGGACAATGGCATAGTCACATAAGCTATAGCTGCTGCTGAGCTGTGATGAGATCAGGGGGACGCAGGCTTTTAACAGGGGTTTAAATAGCGTTTTGCCGTTGTCATGGGGGCAGAGATTCTTTTCTACACGGGGCATAGAGGCCCACATGGTAAAGTGGAATTCGTCCTCTTGTGGATAATTTGTGAAAAGAGTTACCCAGGTCACCTTGCTCTGATCGTCACCCGTACGTAATCTCTACTCCTTTTAAATTCCAATTGTCCATTTAGGTACAGCTTGTAGCTTAATGGGCCATCATCAACTCTTTGTTTGATCTACCAGCTAGGAGTTAACAACTCTATCCCAGTTGGAGATGGACTGCTTTGATTCATTGACTTTAGGCCGAAGCCCTACACCAAATTGTTTGTTTATTATTTGAAATAATAAGCAGTGTATTTAAGTTTATTGCTTTTTTTTTGGGGGGGGGGGACCACCCTGGCCACAATATGACTTCCAGGTTGGTTCTAGCGGAAGTGGCGGAAGTGCTGTGTTTAACGGAAGATACGTCATGCGTTGTAGTCTTCCGTTGAAATTCTCACGGCGGAAGTTGAACGGTCTCTGCCTGATATTGTCACCAGGCTTTTCTCTTCGCAGATGAGTAAGCCTGGCTACGCGAGGCTAGGGGGGGGAACTAGTTTTCAGTCCCAAATATAATGTAGGCCTAATGCTTTAACTGTTGTTATTGGCTACGTTTGTATTGCATTAAAAAGGATATCCGTTTTGTTTCTTTTATGTCCGCTCCAGTTCTATCATTGTCAGTTTCGATTAAAGTAATTTTATTTTATAATAGTTAATAAAACAATACTTGTGCGTGCAAAACGCCTGGCTACTACGGGGCGCGCCACGTGCGTATTTGTGCGTCGGTTGGAGTAGAATCGTCTATTGATTGATATAGTACATACTGTATGCTATCTCACTATCAGTCTTTGCAGCTGTGCATCAATGTGTGGCCGGATATATACAGTATAGGCAATAGCCTACACTTTAGAGATAGCTTTGTACGATTGAGTTCTGGGACCGGGTTGGGGTACGGGCGGGGGTCCATGGGGGTTTTCAGACAGGTCGGACTGGTGGGGTGTCGAAAAGGGGGCGTGTCGAAGTGGCGGTGTGTCAAAGTGTGGGGGTTTCGAAAAGGTGGGTTGTCGGAATGGGGGTCCGTCCCCGATTTGGTGAAAAGGTGTCATAATTTATTTCAACTGAAAAAGAAAAATGTCTTGAAAATACTTTTTCTCAAGCAACAATTTTTGTTTTGTTTTTGCCAATGCATAAATTATCTTACGACATTATTGAAAATGTTTTTTGTTGTTTTCCTTTTGTGTTTTACAGCCTCCTTCCTGGCTGGTCGTAGCTGGCAGGGTTTAGAACAGAAGCTGGGAGAGACGCCTGTGCTGAAAGCAGTGACGGGGAGGAGAGGCATAGCCATTGCTTATGAAGAGGAGGGGACTTCCTGATGAGCATTTAACACTTATGTTGCGATGATTTTTTTCTCTTCAATGTCCCGCGATGCCATGGTCTCCATAGACTTCCATGTAATTTATAGTGCATGGATCGTGCACGCCCATGCCTAGATGATGCACCACGTGTGTGCACACTGTTCACACCTTTTAAACATAAAAATCCGCTTGGAAATCCGTTCAGGCATTCATGATTTATCAGCCATTATGTTTTCTTCAGATGTAAACAAACATGGCTGCCATGTTTGAAAGAATGGGTTGGTATGGGGGTTAAACTTGCAATTTCGCGATCGCGATCATGCCTAATACATTTCTGGAGGTCCAAAAAACATTTTTGGAAAAAAAAAATTGAAAAAAAAAAAAAAAAAAAAGAATTCTTCAAAAACGGCCCAAACTCGGGAAACTCAGGGTTGGCACAGGGGTGGTACCAATACAAACTCGGGAAACTCGGGGTTGGCACCAGATGTGTTAACAGCAATTTATCCACATCGCTTTCTTTATTTAATCAGCATAGCTTGTAGTCCTATCTTCACCCACTTCACTGTAGCTCTATAATAATAATAATACAACCTTATTTATATTGCACCTTTCAATATAAATCGGGTTTTTGACAACCTGTGCTGTTTTTTGGACGGGAACCCCTTTTTTTTGCTTATACCCATCAGGCCGGGACCCATGTTTGTGTAGTACAGTACATGTACTGTATGTAGCGTACGGTATGAAGGCGTTTTTAGAATCGGCCTCAGGCCTAAATGGGTGTAAGCATGCTCCCGACCAGCAGCAGATCTAATCAGGTTTACTAAGGATATCTGTAAGAACTCTGGACTGCCGGCCCGTTACATTTAAAAATCCCACCCAACAGGAGTGAGTGGGTGCCTGACACCTCATCCGCACTGCACGCGAGCGAGCGACGCGACACGATGTGCCGCAAAATACTGTCCGCATATGGAGCGTCGGCAATTGCGTGGTGACGTAGCCTGAACCAATCAAATAAATACATAATAATATAAAGTGTTTGGGTGGCGGGACATGGCCATTTACCACTATGGACGGCGCTACGAAACCTCGCTCAAATAGAGGCTCCGCGAGCGAAAACCGGAGGGGTGGACGACGTCGCGGCACGACGCGTTGTCGCTCGCGGTAGGTCAGGACATCATCATTGAAACAAATGTATTTTGATGAGATTTCATCGCTCGCGTCGCATCGCGGGCAGTGCAGATGAGCTGTGAGGCTGCCCAACAGCGCCACTTGAAGGTAGCAGTATTGCAGCTGTTGAGGCTGTACTCATAAGGACAGACAGGGACGTGCTGGCCATTGGGAAAAGCGGGACAACTCCCGAACGGCCGGTTCATTCCCAGCCGGTCCAGGCCGGCCATTAGGAAAAGATTAAAAATAAAATGTCGGCTTCTTCATTCCATTTTGGGGGCTGGGCTGCCAACAAAGTAAATCGTCACTGTCGGGCAGAAACCTCGTATCTCCAAGTTTCAGTTGCAAAGCCCTGCTTCATTATACAAGGCCGTCGCACAAAAGTAGTGAAAACAGCAGATCTACAAGCACACAACGCCTCGCGGTGCGAGGCGTTGTGTGCTTGTAGATCGGCTGTTTTCACTAGTTTAATAATTTTTTTAAATGATAAATACAAAACAAACGGTTTTGGACATCCAACCAAGGTTTCCACCCGACAACGACGAAATATAACTCATGTAATTGGCCCACTGGCTTGTCACTTGTCACAATCTGAAATGGAAAATCTTTGAGTAGCAGCAGCGCTATAGAGAGAGATCTCGCTCTATAGCGTGCAATAAGGGCCTCTCCAACTCTTTTTCCCGGGCTGAATCAGGGGCCCAGCACGTCCCTGCGGACAGACATCCAGACTCTCTCGTCACACTCGGTCAAATGTTGGAGTGGTAGGCTCTGCTCAAAAAGTAGACCACACAAAATGCTGAGCTACGGTGAAAGGCAGTATCACAGATAGGGTTGCGTAGCTTGTAATGACTGTTATTAGTAGTAAATGATCCGTGGCAGTGTTAAGTTAATAATTACTGGATCTTCGGGTCCAGGGAGGTTTAAATGGAAAAAATCGTAAGATCACCCTCTCACAATTCTATAGTGAAAATCCATCCGATGACAATTTTACGTTAGAATCATGCTCAAAATGCTTCATTTTCTGCATATTTGTGCATTTAATAAGATCTACATCCTGACAACACTATCTGCACCAGTGTTTCTACACAAAGGAACTGTTTCTACACTTGGTGAATGTTGACAAAAGAATGATACCGTAATTGACTTGCCTAAGAATGTTTCATTGCATCATTGCATGTACCGGTAGTTCAAACATTGGTGAGTAAGTTTCTTTATTACATGTTACTTTCATTTAAAAAAAAAAAAGGTTGCTTAAAGAACTAAGTACTTGTAAGTAATTGTAATAGTACCCTGTACATCTGTAAAAGTATGTTATGTTACGATCTGACTGCTGACTCATGGTGAAAGTATTATTACCGTATGTAATGCAGTTCTACCAACACATTTATCAATCCATTTGCACCTCATTTTGGATGTATTCATGATATCAAATAGGCGCACCGGCTTGTAAACATATAGTACTATATTGTGAATGATTATACGTTTAACGGAGGATTAACGTCCGCATTCACTCATACTGATGCAATTTGCAAGGGCCAGATCCACATGGTTCAGGTCAGCTCCATTTTTTTATTGAACTCATTATGTACTATACTGTTTTTTATGAACAAAATTAAACATGTTGCTAGTCCAGTGTGGCCATGGGGTGTCTTTCAGGATGCTTAGAGTCTTTTATGCTACTTGGTTGTAGTCTGTACTGAATACAGCACATTTACAGTTAACTCACCAACATGAGAGAATAAAAGCCTGCATAAAAGACTTCTCCAAGGTTTTATTTTCTTTTTCTTTTTTTTAAGTTTTTTTTTATGCCTTTATTGATAGGACAGTAGACTGGCAGGAAATGGGGGGAGAGATGGGGAGTGACATACGACAAAGGTCGTCCGGATCTGATTCTGGAATCGAACCGGCGACGCCGACAGGCATCCATGCCCATGTGGCAATGCCTAAGTGGTATGCACCTGGACCAGTAGGCCAGCGGGCGCCCCTTCTCCAAGGTTTTCTGAGTTCATTTATTAGTATTTGAGATCTTCAGAGGATAACAGTAATGCACAGAAATAATTGACACAAGACAGAGCCAGTAGACCTCTTATCAATGACCTGCCATGACAAGTCCTCTCTGGAAGGTCATTAGTTCGTGTCCTGTGTTGAGTCCATCTTGTGTTGCTCCTGAACACGTGTACGTCTGCAGACACCAAATTGTTGTAAATTCAGTCCATTCATGATTTTCTTTCACTATGTATCTGCATACAAAGTTTGTCCACGGATATAACCGATTGCCCTTGGAACTTGGTCTGTGCGGTTTGCCAAGCGCCAATAAAACTTGAGTAAAGGATAATTTCCTTTAACCGACACAGCAACAGAGATCAGCCTCCCTGAATGTCTTTGTTGGAACACGTGGCCCAAGAGGGCGGATTAGACCCGTACTTCCCGTTTCTGCGCGACGTAGGTGGATACCTTTTTAGGAGGCGGAAGCATGTTTGGAGTCTATTCATTTACAAAGGGAGAGCTAACGTGAACACAGAGCAAAATAATAGTTCAGAAGCTATGGTCACTGAACTAAATATTGGACCCGTTCATCACAAGCCTCATAATATTATCAAAATTGTCATACTAAAGTGGCTTTTTTCCGCGACACAACAAAGGAGAAAATCGACTTTATTATTGCTCTTTAGCTGTCCCAGCAAACGGGACGTGCGCGAGATTTGCAGTCAGAGCCGGTGCCCACTTAGGAGTCTATTTGTAGGATTTGTGTACCATGTCGCACTCTAGTGGATCCAATGAAGTTGAGCTATCTTCATTAATTAAATATCTTTGACATGGCCAAGCCAGATGCACCGCAGAGGACCCGAACCCCCAGTCTCTCAATGGTGGGTAGGTTCAACATTGCACCACCCAAGCAGCACCATGAACAGTATATATTAAGGGCAACGAGACCTCCAGTGAGCTTCCTTCTGTCCTTCCAGCATGGCTTTGTTCAAATTGACCTGCAAATAAAATGAAGCAGAGAGGCTGAGAGCTCATTCGTTGTCAAATCTCAATGGCATTTCAGTATTTTAGAGATTTGCTTTTAATAAACAATGTCTTGAAAATAAATTAAGATGATTATTATGGTAACATGGATATCTATACCTGGTGAGATGTTCAAATAACACCGTTGGGCTTCCTTCTCTTAAAGGGGAAGACCACCCATTTTCAATATTGAACTATGTCATTAATATACCTTAGAGGAGTTGTGTGGAAATAAAAATAAAGTTCCCCCTCTTCTGTGTTGCCTAGAACTGGAGGATTGATTTTGGGGTTTGTATTGCAAATTACAACTTGATGACATCACACATTGTACTTTACAATACAAAGCCCAAAATCAATCTTCCAGTTCTAGGCAACACAGAAGTGGGTGAACTTTTTTTCTATTTCCACACAACTCCTCTATATAGTTCAATATTGAAAATGGGTGGTCTTCCCCTTTAAATGCAGTGAAGTAGTGATATAATAATAGCGGCAATAATAGCCACTACACTCACAATGATTGCAACAGAATTCCCATCACCTAGAGAAGAAAAAAACAATTATAAAAATGATTGTAGTTCATCTCCAATATACAATGATATGGAAATATTCTGTCTAAAAGTCTTTTTTTCCCCCTGCTGTGCAAATATAGTTGCTGTACTGTAGATGGTGTGGTAGCAAGCAGAAACAAGAACAGCTCTCTTCCTCCCCACTGGGAAATCCCTGTAGGATTACCATTTCATTTCAGGAGGCAGTTCCTCGTTGACAGAAATGTTAATTTTTTTATTACATTAAATCTTTGATCAAATGGTATTTTATACCATTATGGACAGGTACATATATTTTTGGATTACCCCCTCAGGCCAGGAAGACATTTTTGTGTATTACAGTACATGTGCAGTAGGTAGGGTAACAAGTCTGTTCGCCCTCTCGGCTGTTCGCCCTAATAATTGTCTCCACCCGCCGAAGGCTGAGGGAGAGTATGTTTTCCCCTCCGTCCGTGCGTGCGTCCGTCCGTGCGTCCCCTTGTGAGTGCCTGCCGCCTAATCTCAGTCGCCGTTGGCCCGGACGCTGCCAAAGTGAGCACACACACTCCCTGGATGTCAATCTAGAACCTCTGCCCTAAATTTTTCAAATGGGCCTTTTCTAGCGCCACCTAGTGGCCGATGTTCGCAAAACACATTTCGGTGCACTACTCTTACAGATTTTGTCCAAAAATCCTACAAATCGGTAGGCAGTTTCTCGACAGTCATGTGATCGACACGGATCTGTCCGATTTTTCATATTCCATCCTGATTGGCTAAGATTGGCTTCCAAAGTTTGTAGGATTGAGCCGTTTGGAACAAAATGCCTCAAATCCCAAACGCAAATTGCAATTATCATGAAATCGCGCACACACGTTCCCACTAGGTCGAAGAAGAAATGCCACTTAAAATTTTTGAAATCAGCCTCATGGTGGCGCTATAACAGGGCGATTTGTGGTTTTACCTATAACTCCACCGATCAGTTTCAAACTTTGTAAGCGCACTCCCTAGAGGCTAAGGATAAACCTTTGCCCTGCATTTTTCACATCAGCCTTTTATAGCGCCACCTTTGGGCCGACTTATGTAAAACACATTTTTGGATATTACTCCTTGAGATTTTATCCAAAAATCACGCAAATCGGTACACAGTATCTCTATAGTCATGTGATCAAGTCCGATCCGTCTGATATTTCATATTCCATCCTGATTGGCTAATATTAGCTTCCAAAGTTTGCAGGATTGCTCCGTTTTTGAACAAAATGCCTCAAATCATCAACCATGCTTGCTATTACCGTGACATTTGCCACACATATTCCCACTAGGTCAAGGAACAAATGCTACCTTTTTCACATTGGCTTGTTATAGCGCCACCAGCAGGTAGACTTTAGCAAAACATATTTTTGGAACAATGCTTCAAATCATGCATGCAGCGTCCGATTGCCATGAAAGATCTAAGGTGAAGAACACATGCCACCCTTTTTACATTGGCCTATAATACAGTAGCACCACCAGGACGCACGGCCTGGTGGAGACCTGTGCTCGTTTCCACTGGTCTCACACTCACCGCGCTGACCGCTCTGGAGGGCTGTACTGTACTTAACTGTACAAAAGTAATTTTTGTCTCCACCAGCCGAAGGCATGGGGGAGAGTATGTTTTCCCCTTTGTCCGTCCGTCCGTCCATCCGTCCGTCCGTCCGTCCGTCCGTCCTGGAGGGACGTCCGTCCGTCCCTCCAGTTTGTTACCAGCTAATCTCGGGCACCGTTGGCCCGGTCACTGCCAAACTGAGCACACACACTCCCTGGATGCCAATTCAGAACCTCTGACCCACATTTTTCACATGGCCCTGTTCTAGCACCACCATGAGGCCGATGTTTACAAAACACATTTCTGTACACTTCTCCCTAGAGATTTTGTCCACAAATCATGCAAATCGGTAGACAGTATCTCTACAGTCATGTGATCAACATGGATCTGTCCGATTTTCCATATTCCATCCTGATTGGCTACAATTGGCTCCCAAAGTTTGCAAGATTGCTCCGTTTTAAATAAAATGACTCAAATCATGAACACACTGTGCAATCTTGGTGAAATTGGGCACGCACATTCCCACTAGGCAGAGGAAGAAATGCCACTTCAAATTTCTCAAATCAGCCTCATGGTGGCGCTATAACAGGGCAATTTGTGTTTTTACCTTTAACTCCACCGATAAGTGGAAAACTTTGTATGTGCACTCCCTAGACTAGAGGCTAAGGATAAACCTTTGCCCTGCATTTTTTACATTTGCATTTTCTTGCGCCACCAGGAAGACAACTTATGTAAAACACATTCTTTGTTATTACTCCATGAGATTTCCTCCAACAATCACGCAAATCAGTACACAGTATCTCTATAGTCATGTGATCAAGAGCGATCCGTCTGATATTTCATATTCCATCCTAATTGGCTAATATTGGCTTCTAAAGTTTGCAGGATTGCTCAGTTTTTGAACAAAATGTGTCAAATCAACGCAGTTTGCGATTACAGTGAACTTTGCCACATATATTCCCACTAGGTCAAGGAACAAATGCTACCCTTTTCACATTGGACTGTTATTATAGCGCCACCAGCAGGTAGACTTTAGCAAAACAATTTTTTGGAACACAATGCCTCAAATCATACATGCAGCGTCCGATTGCCATGAAAGGTCTAAGATTGGCGAAGAACACATGCCACCCTTTTTACATTGGCCTACTATAGCGCCACCAGGACGCCTGGCCTGGTGGAGACCTGTGCTCGGAAGAGCACTGCTTCTAGTTTAATTATGTACTGTGCACATCGAAAAGCAAGCGATTGTAAAAATACCTGTGATATGTCTTCTTTTATATTCCTGAACCGATTATAGCCTATGACGAAGGTCTCAGTGACTCAGTCGTTCATAGTGTTTGTTCATGAGCTGGTCTAGCTCAGCTCCAATCACTGTCATGTATTGAACATGTCATGAACTTTTGATCTGCTGTTGTTTTTTTGTTAGTAGCCAATATTGGACACCGCTGGACCGATTGCTGGACCGATTGGCGTGAAACGTTGCACGCATGCACTCCCAACAGGTCAAGGAAAATGTTCAGGCCCAATTATTTCAAATCGGCCCCATTGTAGTATTCATAACCATGCCAGTTTTGGCCAGATCATTTTGAACTGAATCATCATAAACAATTGAAATAAAGCGAAAGTGGTTAAGTGTTATTCTGATGACATCAGTGAAACTCACCGGTACCTGTCATCAGGTGAGGTTTTTATTGCCTACAAGAAAAACTGTTCTCAGCAGGAAATGCCCAAACAAGGTATTTCCTTATACAGGGTATTTAAAGGACCACCTCACCTCTGGGACAACCAGATCTTATTTTATTGTTGTTTGGGACACGATCAACACAAACCTGAGTTATTGTTTGTGTTCAATCTGTGTTTTTAGATATTTTAGTATTTCAGCATGCAACAACTGTTCATATGATGCAAAATGCATCATATGACAGTTGTTGTTGTTGCATGCTGTTGCATGCTGAAATACTAAAATATCTAAAAAGACAGATGTCCCAAACAACAATAAAATAAGATCTGGTTGTCCCAGAGGTGAGGTGGTCCTTTAAGAACAGAGTTTATGACAAAGTGACTAAATAATAACTACATTGGTTCAATTGGAACCCCCCCATTTCAAACGATTCAAAACTTTTAATTAGGGAAATACTGGGTTATTTTTTATAACCCAGCATCCATATTCTGTGGGGAACATTAGCCAAATACTGGTATAGCAGATATGTAAGTTATCTATGTAGCTATCTTATTGTCTGCATTTTGGTGAAAGATGCTAAGTGGCAGCACTTTGACAAGCAAATGAGGCAGGATGTTTGCTGCCATCTTCTGTACTGTAAAATCCAGAGCATTGCATATACCATTTAGGAAATATGGCATAGGAACATAATTAAGTTACTTCAACAAAACAATTAACTCATTTTAAAATATTAAGAACTGATGCCTGGCGTGTCTGTGCTTTAAGTGGTAATGTGTTACTTTGTTCAATAGTTTAAATTGTGCATGATCCATAAGACATTAGGGGATGTTACATGTATGTTCATGCAGTTTTCTCCTGTACAATTAATACGCTTACAATATGAATCGTTTTTTACATTGATTTCAAGAGAAATAGAAAAATAAAATAGAAACACATTAGGTGAGAGTCAGACTGAGTTTATAGCATCAAAGTTTTGTCATGCCAACAGACAATCACTGCATTTGCACAAATAAAATACATCATTAATGAAACAGTACCTATCTACAAACATTTCTTTTAACAATTTGGCAGTTCTTATAGGCTGAGTGACTTACAAGTTAAAATTCTAGGTAAATTGCTCGAACCCAGGTCAATAAATGAAAGTCACATAAAAGTGCAAACAAAACAACTTGGTGCTTCCATGAAACTAGGATACCAGAGACAACATGCTTGCTTACTACTAACATTCTTAGAATTTGTGATCAAGGAACAACACATTTAAATAATGCAATGTGAACATTTATCTGCATAGCAGAACTGTACAACTGGGAACTGACCAACAGCAGCAGTAGTAGTTGGCCTAGTGGGGTGCATCCCCCCATGCCGACATGCTGTGATTCAGACACCCCCCATTCCGACACTAACCCTAACCTCTATGGAAGTGTCAATGTCGGAATGGCAGCATGTCGGAATGGAGAGTGGCCCCCGGCCTGGGTATGGTGGTGCTGATACTTTTATCCCAACTGTGATCACTATCTTGAGTGCAAATTGTATACCTTAATTGATCTGTAGTAGTATGTTTTTTTTAGTGAGTTAATCACAGATTATACAATTAATCAAATTATTTAAATGATTGCCAAACACATGATACAGTATGAAACACAGGGTTAACAATACACATGGAAGACATTTTTGTAACATATTTTGTCGAAATTGTATTCTTTAAACAGAATAATAATTAAAAACATTTGATATAAATTCACAATAATGTACAAAGCTGAGAAGGAGACAGTGACGTTGAGCAATACGATTGATGCACTGATAGGATTCAAGGACAAAGGGGTTAATGAACTTTCAGAGACAGGTGAGGCGTCAACCTTTTTGTGCACTATTTGGGTTGTATTTTGAATTGCAAACTTTCCGGTGAGAAAATGGAGCCCTCATCCAGTGTAACTTTGTTTATGCTTGCACCTCATGGTTCACTAACACCCCCATGGCACTGAAAACTACATTTCAGACCTCCCAAAACAAACAAATAAGAAAGACTACTACTGAACCTCAAACTAGAACTACCTGACCCTAACTCACTTGGTCCGGCTGGGATGGCTCGAGGTGGAAAACAGTACAGCAACTTGTAATGGGCCTAGGGATGGAGCTCGAAACCCAAGCCCATTACAAACTTGATAACTTGATAAATAATACATTTATTGAGACCCAGTATCAATAAGCTTTGGGCTTGTTGAGCCTGTTATCAAGCATAGCAGCCCCCCAGGGGACACTGTGGGCGCTGGGGGCGCGTTCTCTCCTCCACGTCATCAGTGCCCATACCCTGGGTGGGTTGGCCGAAAGGGCCTTTTTGTGTGGAGTTTGCATGTTCTCCCTGTGTCTCCTAGGGTAGATACCCTCACAAAAAACATGCAGCAATCTTGGTCTCTTTACCGCCTCCCCCTGGCCAGCCTGATGGATGGGAAAGGAACTGGTTGGAATAACGTGTTCCTTCCACGCGCTACGTCCAACCAGGGAAACTCCCCCGTCAGGTGAAAAGAAGCGACTTGGCCTCCTCATGCATAGAAGGAAGCATGAGGTCAGTCCGTTGTCTCCCCAGGTTGGCAGAGGGAGTGTAGCGCCCAGGATTACATTAGATTATTGACACCGGGTGAAAAAAAATGGGTTACAAAAATCATGGGATAAATATTTTAAGAAAAAAAAAAAAAAAAAACGCTCAATAAAAGCCTGGCTCAATAAGCAGGATTGATAAGGTGCTCATTATTAATAAAAAACATGGGCCTGGTCTTTAAGATACGCAAAGGAACAGTGCACATATATCGACAACGATATACAGTATGTGTAGGAGCCAGAATGACTTAAATGTAAGGTCTGGTGTTTTATTATTGACATGAATAGATGCACCTTTGATTGACAGCTTGGGCACTGCACTGGTGGTGGGCGTGGGCACCGTAGCTGGGGCGCTGCCACGTTAATTACTATGGTGTTCAGCTGGGCACCAGTAGTTTGGGGAATTTGGACGGAGAGGGGGTGAGCGTGGGAGCGACAATTTCTGTTGACCGCATTAACGTAAAATAACATCAACGGTAGTATGTATAATAGTGTGCTGGGAACTGTTATACTTATCTGCTTTGTGAAGAATTAAATGGTCAAACGCGATGCCTGCTGTGGACCTGAATTCTTTTGCATGCGCGTCATACAAGTGTCTACACTCTCATGTTTAGCTCCTCGCGGCTCTTTTTGAATGACCTACAGCCGCAATATTAGTCAACAGAAAGTGTTTCCGAACCTGTGTGGATCCGCGGAAAATGAACTTTGGAGCGTCAGCGTGGATTTCTTGGATCGCATTGGGACGCTTTGGACAGTGAAAGAACTAACGTTGGATCTCCGCTGTTGGAGGCTATACAGAGGACGCCACTTTGGTTACACTCCGCCATTCCGAAACATCGCCATTCCGCACATTGACTTACATTGTTAGCCTAACCCTAACCCTAACCCTAACCCTAACCCTAACCCTTACCCTAACCCTAACCTAACCCTAACCCTAACCTAACCCTAACCCTAACCCTAACCCTAACCCTTTCGGAATGGCGATGTTTCGGAATGGCGAAATACCACCCGCCACTTTCATTCACAAAGATCGGATCCTATCTCCGCTGTTTTGGACAGAGGAGGAGGAGCGACACGTTCATTCACAAAAACAGCCCGGCGTCGGCTAAACGGTAACAACGCAACGAAAGCGGTAGGCCTACTGACTTTGACTGTAGTGACTTGATGTTGATTCGTACTGTGTTAGCTGTTGTGTTGGAACACAGCTACGAAATTGCAAGTGACTGCTGCTTGTCCATTGGGGACGTGTTGTTTTCGTGTGTTGTTTTGGCTTCGTTGGGTGGTGTTTATATGAGGAAGTGGATTGTTGCTGATAAACAACTGTGAAGTCTGTTGCTCTGTGTGAATAAAGGGTCTTTGGTGCGCCGCCGAGCGCTGGTGGAAAATGGAGGAAATGAATGTCTTGGACTTGGAGTCAACTTTAAATGTCAATGGTTCAAAAATGGATGACCAACAAAAAAGGGAAATCAAACTCACTGCAAAGGCCTTGGCAAATAAAATAGAAATGATACAAAAGGAACGTAAAACTATGGTTCACAAAATGAAGGAAGTAACTAATGCTATGAAAGATCTAATGCAATGCGATGAAAATGCCATACAAGTACAACGTAACCGTGAGAGTTTAATAAAAATGGTTCATGACATCACTGTGCTGCACCAATCCCTGATTCCTTTAATTCCTCCGGAGGAACATGCAAAACAAAATGACTGGTTTAAAAATGTGCTCAAATGCAACAATGGTGTTATTGAAGGTGCAAAACGCTGGCTTTCTGAAATTGGGATACAAAAGTGCAAAATCACGGCACACAATGTTGTTACAAATGTTACATCTGAACAACAGCATGAAGGTGACACTTATGCGTCTTCGCACTCTGTACAAAGGGTTGGAGTATGCGTACAAGACGAAATAAGTCCAAGCGACAGTGTGTCCAATGTGGGAAGCAAGAGGTCTGTAAAAGCTATGTCTAATGTCTCAAGAACATCCTCAGCCCGCATCAGAGCTGAGGAGGCTGACATGGCAGCTCTGATTGCGAGGCAACAATTATTGAAGGAAATGCATGCTTTAGAGGAGCAAGAAGAACTTATAAGGAAGAAAAAGGAGCAACTTGAGCTTGAAGTGGAAATAGCAGCCTCAAGGGCAAAAGTGGAAGTGCTGAGACGCTCTGGAGGATCTCGCACAAGTGGAACATCCAGGCCATCTAATGCCATGAATGCATATGCCGAAAGAGAACACAGGAAACTCAAAACACTCAGTGCTGATGCAAAATCATTTGTGCCTCATAAGCCAGCAGGTGGCCAGCACAACCCATATCGTTTGGGTGCAATACCTAAAAGAAAGAATGGAGCTCAGCAGCAAAACAGCCACCCAACAATATCAGCCAGCCACCCAGCAATACAAACCAGCCCCCCAGCAATACAAACTAACCACCCAGTGATACAAAACAACCAACCAGCAACACAAATCAATCATTCACCAATACAAAGCATTCAGCCTGCAGCCACACCAAGGAATCGATCTACAACAAGCAGCAGTGAACAAAGTCAAATAATACAAGTACTGGAACAACAAAATCAAATAACAGCATTGCTTGTTCAACAGCAAACTCTTTCATTCCTGCCTAAGAGAGACATTGATGTTTTTGATGGTGATTGTTTGCAATATTACACTTTCATAAGGGCGTTCGAGCACAGCATAGAAGAAAGGACTGACAACCCCAAGGACTGCTTATACTTCCTTGAACAGTACACCAGGGGGCAGCCAAGGGAGCTTGTCAGAAGCTGTCACCATATGGCTCATGACAGAGGATATGCCACTGCTAAGGCTTTGCTGCTGGAACATTTTGGAAACGCCCAGAAAATCGCCTCTGCCTATATGGAAAAGGCACTTTCATGGCCACCAATAAAATCTGATGATGTGAAAGCTCTACAGGCATACAGTCTTTTCCTTAGAGGATGTTGCAACGCCATGGAGGAGGTTGATTATTTGTACGAATTGAATACACCTACCAACATGCTGGCCATCATAAAGAAATTGCCCTACAGACACAGGGACAAATGGAGAACTAAGGCCTGTGACTTGCAGGAAAGGAGCGGCCTGAGAGCTACATTTATTGACATTGTTAACTTCATTGAGAGAGAAGTAAAGATCGCAAGTGATCCAATCTTTGGAGACATACAGGATGCTCCACCAATGGCTACAAAAAGAGATCTGTGGAAACCCAGAGTCCAAAAGGGAAGTAGCTTTGCCACCACTGTTGCAACCATGGAAAGTGATGTTGAACCTGGAACAGAGGTGAAGGAGAAAAGCTCATATGAAACTACAGTCTGCCTGTTTTGTGGAGGTAAACACACATTGGATCTTTGCCTTCAATTGGAGAAGAAAATGCATAGTGATAAAATTGGCTTCCTAAAAGAACACGGTGTGTGTTTCGGATGCTTGTGCATTGGGCACATAAGTAGAAACTGCAGGAAGCGCCTGTCATGTAAGGTATGCAGTCTGAAGCACCCCAGCATCCTTCATGTTTACTCAAGAGAGAGAGCAGAAAATGTTCTGCAAGCCACAGGAGAATCCGAGACCGCAGTGAGCAGTGCTCTGATTTCTGTGCAATCGAGTGGTCTAACAGGGGCCGGTGAACAAGACTGCACACTAGCTATTGTACCAGTTCAAGTCAAGGCCAAGAAAGGACAAGAGACATTGATTACATATGCCTTCTTGGATCCTGGGAGCTCGGCATCATTTTGTACGGAGCGACTGATGAACAAGCTCAATCTCAGGGGAAGAAGAACCAACATTCTCCTTAGAACGATGGGCCAAGAGAAGGTTATTGGAAGCCATATAGTTGCAGGTTTGGAAGTGTCTGGATTGGATGGCGAGTGTTCATGTGACCTACCTGACATCTATTCACAGAAAACTATGCCAGTTCATCAAGGCAACATTCCAAGACAGAAAGACCTGCAACGATGGCAACACCTTAAACATGTGGTAATAACTGAAGTTGATTCAGGTATTGACCTTTTGATTGGAACCAACGTGCCCAAGGCTCTGGAACCATGGCAAGTTGTGAGAAGTGCAGAAGGAGGCCCATACGCAGTCAAAACAATGCTGGGCTGGACAGTGAATGGACCTCTCAGAGGAGACGGAAGGAATGACACTGCTCGTGGACAACCAGATGTCACAGTCAATAGAATTTCCGTTGCAAGCCTTGATGACCTGTGGAAGCAGCAGCTGAAAGTTGACTTCCCTGAATGCAGTGAAGATGAGCAGATGGGGTTGTCAAGAGAAGATGGTCAGTTCATGGAGTATGTGACAGAATCTGCGAGGTTGATTGATGGCCATTACACAATTGGCTTGCCTTTGAAGAAAAGAGATGTGAACATGCCAAACAACAGGAGAGTAGCAGAACAACGTACTCTGAGCCTCAAAAGGAGGTTTCATAAAGATGCTTCATTTCATGCTGACTACACTGCTTTCATGAATGACATAATCTCTAAGGGCTATGCAGAGAAGGTGCCTGTCGAGGATCTGGAACGCAGTGATGGTAGGGTATGGTATATACCACACCATGGTGTATACCACCCTAAGAAGAGAAAGATCAGGGTCGTATTTGACTGTGGAGCTACATTTCAGGGAACATCATTGAATGCTCAGCTTCTACAGGGTCCAGACCTTACCGGCTCACTTATTGGAGTGATGACCAGATTTAGGAAGGAGCCTGTTGTACTCATGGCAGACATTGAGGCCATGTATCATCAGGTCAAAGTAACATCTGAGGATTCAGACCTGCTGAGGTTTCTCTGGTGGCCAGATGGAGACCATGAGAAGAACCTGATAGAACACAGGATGGTTGCACATCTGTTCGGAGCCACATCCTCGCCAAGTTGTGCATGTTTCGCTCTGAGGAAGTGTGCGGAGGATAATAAAGACCAGTTCGCAACCAGAGTAACTGAAACTGTCCTTAACAACTTCTATGTAGATGATTGCCTGGCATCAGTAACATCTGAAGAGGAGGCGATCACACTGTATCAAGATCTACGAGCACTGTGTTCTAAAGGGGGTTTCCTACTGACAAAGTGGATAAGCAACCGACGCAGAGTGCTGGCTGCTATACCATCAAAGGAGAGAGCAAAGGAAGTTAAGGATCTGGACTTGGATAACGACACACTTCCTGTTGAAAGAGCATTGGGTGTTCAGTGGTGTGTCGAATCTGATGCATTTATGTTCAAGCTCATGCTCAGTGACAAACCCTTGACCAGAAGAGGGATCCTCTCCACAGTCAGTTCGATCTATGACCCCTTAGGATTCTTGGCGCCTGTGGTGCTGTCAGCCAAAATCATCCTACAAGACCTGTGCAGAAAAGATCTAGGTTGGGATGACGTTATACCATCTACGTCTGCTGAAGAGTGGACAAGTTGGCTGAAGGAGCTCTGTCAGCTTGAAGGTTTTAAAGTTCCCAGATGCTTGAAACCAGAGGATTTTGGAGAAGTGATCTCTGCGCAGTTGCACCACTTCGCAGATGCAAGTGAAAGCGGGTATGGAACAGTTACTTACCTGTTATTACACAACATCCACAGAGAAGTGCACTGCGCCTTCATCATGGGGAAAGCCCGAGTTGCCCCATTGAAAGCCATTACCATCCCTCGTATGGAGCTGACAGCAGCAATGGTGGCAAGTCGAATGGACAGGTTGTGGAGGAAGGAGCTGCAAATGCAACTTCAAGACTCAATTTTCTGGACCGATAGTACTTCAGTGCTGAAGTATATCAGGAATGAGACCTCAAGGTTCCAGACCTTTGTAGCCAACAGGGTCTCAAAGATACTCAGTGTGTCAAATCCATCTCAGTGGAGGTATGTCGACACCACAAGCAATCCTGCTGACATTGCCTCTAGGGGAGTCAAGGTGGAAACACTACTGAAAGATGACACATGGGTTTCTGGACCACGGTTTTTGACTGGGTCTGAAGAGGAATGGCCTGTCAACCCAGATGACAATTTAAAGATCTCCCCAGATGACCCGGAGGTCAAGTTGATTGTCTTGGTTAATGCGGTGCAGGCTGAAGAGGAAGTTGATGCTGTGGCCCACCTGATTGATCGCGTTTCGTCTTGGAGACGTCTGAAGAGGATTGTGGGCTGGATGCTCAAGTTTGGGAACCTGCTGCTTTGTCTCAGCCGGAGGAGGAAAGAATTGAGTGTCATTCTTCCTCAATCTGGTTTGAATAAAGATCAACAAGAAAGAAAGATGGAAGGAGAATTGCAGACGATCAAGGAACATGTCAGTTCTCTTTCAGTGGAGGAACTCAAAAGAGCAGAGATGGAAATCGTCCGCTCCTGTCAGAGGAAGAGGTTTCCTGATGAACTCAACTGTTTGCAGAAAGGAGAGAATGTGAAAAGGACTAGTCATATCTACAGGCTCAACCCAATACTCGAAGATGGCATTCTGAGAGTTGGAGGACGACTCAGTAGATCGGCCATGCCTGAAGAAAGTAAACATCCAGCCATATTGGCAAAGGATCTTCACATTTCTGACATCATTCTGCAGCAAGTACACCAAGATGTAGGACATGGAGGTCGTAACCACATGCTATCTAGCCTGCGCCAAAGATATTGGATCCCTGGTGCTAGTGTGGCCATACGTAAAGTTCTGTCCAAGTGCATTGTCTGCAGGCGTCTGAATGCAACTCCAGCCCACCAGCAGATGGCAGATTTACCTCAAGACAGAGTTTCTGCAGATCACCCTCCATTCTCTCATGTTGGAGTTGATTATTTCGGGCCTTTCGAAGTCAAGCGAGGAAGGAGTATGGTGAAGAAATATGGAGTTCTCTTCACATGCTTGGCGATAAGAGCCATCCACATTGAAGTAGCACCGTCATTGGATACGGATTCCTTCATTAATGCCCTTCGACGCTTCATCTCAAGACGAGGACAAGTATTGGAACTGCGCTCAGATAATGGAACCAATTTTGTCGGAGCTGAGCGGGAACTGAGAGAAGCAATGGAAAGTTGGAATCTGGCTCGAATCAATGACACCCTACTTCAGAAAGGAATTAAGTGGACCTTTAATCCACCTACTGGATCCCATCATGGAGGAGTCTGGGAAAGGCTGATAAGATCTGTGAGGAAGGTACTGAATTCCACCCTGAAAGTACAGAACCTTGATGAAGAGGGTCTTCACACAGTGCTTTGCGAAGTGGAATCTATCATCAACAGCCGACCCATTACAAGAGCATCTACAGATCAAAATGATCTGGAGGCACTGACTCCTAACCATCTTTTGCTGCTTAAAATCAAGCCATCATTACCACCAGGATGCTTTCAAAAGGAGGATGTGTATGCTCGACGCAGATGGAAACAAGTACAGTATATAGCTGACTTGTTCTGGAAAAGGTGGATCAAGGAATACTTACCTCTACTTCAGGAACGTCAGAAGTGGTCAAGAGTCAAGCGCAACTTCATTCCTGGAGATATTGTTCTCATAGTTGATGACTCAGCACCACGCAACTCATGGCTCACTGGAAAGGTTGTGCAAACTACGCCAGATAGAAGAGGACTTGTACGCTGCATGCGGATCAAGACAAAGACCAGCTATTTGGACAGACCAATCACCAAAGTTTGCCTTCTACAGGAATCAGAAGAGCCATGAGGACTGCGGTGGACCTATGAACTTCATAGACATTTACACAGACACTGACATTGATTTTTTCCCTTGACTTGACTCACTGAGTGATGGATCACGTCACTTTATTAGGCTGAACTTTGTTTTTTGCCTAAAGAAGAAAAGAAGATCGTTTTAAATGTTTTCTTGCTGTCTCCTACATGTTATGATTGTGTAATTATTGTGTTTCCATAATTAGGGGCCGGTATGTAGGAGCCAGAATGACTTAAATGTAAGGTCTGGTGTTTTATTATTGACATGAATAGATGCACCTTTGATTGACAGCTTGGGCACTGCACTGGTGGTGGGCGTGGGCACCGTAGCTGGGGCGCTGCCACGTTAATTACTATGGTGTTCAGCTGGGCACCAGTAGTTTGGGGAATTTGGACGGAGAGGGGGTGAGCGTGGGAGCGACAATTTCTGTTGACCGCATTAACGTAAAATAACATCAACGGTAGTATGTATAATAGTGTGCTGGGAACTGTTATACTTATCTGCTTTGTGAAGAATTAAATGGTCAAACGCGATGCCTGCTGTGGACCTGAATTCTTTTGCATGCGCGTCATACAAGTGTCTACACTCTCATGTTTAGCTCCTCGCGGCTCTTTTTGAATGACCTACAGCCGCAATAGTATGTACCTGTCTAACTTTATAGTCAGTGATGCAGTAGCATACAGTAGCACCAGGGGGAGCTCATCTGACTTCGTTGACCCCGCATTGACGCTTCTTTCCTTTTACTTTAGCTTCAGTCATATTAACCTGCAAATGAAATGAAGCAGAGAACAATTACAATAGCATTTTTAATACGGGTACTTACTGATAATAAATAAATATATAATTAGTTAGTCTTACAATGTCAAAGTAGTCTAACTAATTCATTGCATCATCACTACTGTGCAGTATATAAAAACGCAGGTATACTGTAACTGTAGCCTACCTGGTGATTGTAGATGTTCCATTTCGGATGCTTGCTAAATGGAGAGATCACATGACTGGTAAGGAAATGCTCAGCAATAATACATATACAGTATATAAAATAAACAAAACATGCACAAGTGTAGACAAACTTTTATTTTACCTCTGAAACTTGGACTTTGGGTCCTTGGGATTTGCATACCCGTATACATCCCTTTTTATATATGACAGTGGCAGCTGTTGCTATAATACAGATTATGAGAACTGCACCGCCTACAATAGCTCCAACATTTGGACCACCTAAAAGAGGGAAATTCTGTCATCAAAATTCTGTCAACATATTTTACGTTGCAGCAATACTGTAGCAGAAAAGTTACATGCTCAACGAAAAGGATTTCTTATTTCTCCCTTTATTTTTTGTATTTTATAATTTTTATCCCACGATTTTGCAACCCATTTTCACCCAGTGCCAATTGCCTATGTAATCCTGGGCTCTGCTCTCCCTCTGCCGCGCCTGGGGAGACAACGGACTGACCTCATGCTTCCTTCAATGCATGAGTAGTCCAAGTTGTTTCTTTTCACCTGACAGGGGGGATTTCCCCGGGATGGACGTAGTGCGTGGAAGGAACACGTTATTCCAACCAGTTCCTTTCCATCAAGCGCCCCGGCTGGCCAGGGGGAGGCATTATTGAGACCAGGATTACTGCATGTTTTTGTGAGGGTATCAACCCTAGGAGACACAGGGAGAACATACAAACTCCACCCTTTAGTGTTACATATCCTTTGTCACCAACCCTTTAGAGAAATACAATTTCAATGTCTACATTGATGTTGCATAAGATGGGTTCTTAATCTCTTTTTACATTCTTCAAGTTTAAGAATCGATTGATTGTTTTTTTGTGTGTGTGTGTGTGTGTGTGTGTGTGTGTGTGTGTGTGTGTGTGTGTGTGTGTGTGTGTGTGTGTGTGTGTGTGTGTGTGTGTGTGTGTGTGTGTTATTATCTACAAGCTCACAACAATGCGACACATTGTGAGCTTGTAGATC
Organism: Nannobrachium achirus; assembly: GCF_963921795.1. Lineage (NCBI taxonomy): Eukaryota > Metazoa > Chordata > Actinopteri > Myctophiformes > Myctophidae > Nannobrachium > Nannobrachium achirus. The sequence continues at coordinate 26,194,961 of NC_137828.1, read as the reverse complement.
TGCTTTTTTCAAATAGCCTAGGTATAAAATAGGGCTAAAGTGATTAATGTATGTTTTATAATATTATAATGTATATCTTCAAAGTAACTAGTAACTAAAGTTTTCAAATAAATGTAGTGGAGTAAAAGGACAATATTTGGATCTGAGATGTAGCGGATCAGAAGTAAAAATATTGGAAATTGGAAATACTCAAGTAAATACAAATACCTGCCCGCTGACACGCCCCGAAATTATAATAGTATGGTCACGTGGTCTCTCTGAAAACAGTCTGAAATAGTCTGAAACTCATGTCACAGTGTAATCTGCCCCTCGATCCCCGACAACAGGTGACAGTACCCCTTTAGATGACAGTCCTACTTTAAATAAAGTATGTAAGTAAATGTAATTAGTTACTTTACACCACTGGGTGTATGTAATATTATTTGTGTTTCAAATTACAATACCTTTTTGTGGTTCCTGGTTTATGTTCAGATAGGTGTAGGTGACATATGTGTCGTCAGCATGGCTGAGTTCACATATATAGACCCCTTCCAATTTCTCAGAGGAGGCACTGAGCTGGAGGTCACCAGACTCAGACACCCCCTTGACTCGTTCCTTCCACTGGTCCGTGACCTCTCCCTCGTTGAGAATGGTATCTTTGTGGTTGAAGCGCCAGGTGACACTGAAGACCTTCAGGTTAGAGTTGGGAGCCTGGCAGGGGATTGTTACATCAGCTGAGCCATAACCATGGACTGGAGCTGAAATGTTAAGAGACAAAGTAGTCCAGTGTTCATTTTGACAGCTAATTCTGATTAAAGGCCCATTCCCACTGGGCCAGATAACAGATAAAAAAAAAATCTCTTTCTCCAGATATTTTTCCATTCAAAGTGGATGGTAGATGCCGATAAAAAAATATCTGCCACAGATATTTCTTTTATCTGTGGCAGATATTTTTTTTATCTGTGTCTACCATCCACTTTGAATGCAAAAATATCTGGAGAAAGAGATTTTTTTTATCTGTTATCTGGCCCAGTGGGAATGGGCAAGTCTTTTGAATTTTAGTCCTATTTTAGTCATCTGAAATTGTTTAGTCTTAGCTAGTAGTCTTAGTCGACTAAATATCAAAATTGTAGTCTTTTAGTCTTAGTCTTAGTCAACAATGTGGTCCTGCTTTTATAAGAATGAGTCTGTAACACAATTGATATTTGACATTATTACCCAGCTTGTTTGAATACTTGATTCTGATTGGTCAGTCGCTGAAATCAGCGGTCTGATATTTCTGGATAACAGACCGCTCCGCTTTATAACGGACCGCTGCAATCAAAGACTCAGAACACCTGCTGCACTCAGGCTGCACTGCGTGAATCTTGTGCCGTATCAAACATGTCAGCCATCTAAACAAACACACAGCGACATTTAGAACTAAACGTTGCTCTCAAGAATGTTTTAAAAAATATTTTAAGCGAGAAGTAGACGACGCAGTATCAGAAAATGGATTCTATTTGATCAGCACTTCCTTGTTTTCCAAGGCGACCGCGTTGCGCTGGGGGGGGCGACCAGCGCAACACTTGTGGAATACTTTCAGCCGTCTGTAAACAAGGAAATACTTTGTTTTGTTTTTAGTTTTGAGTCAAATTATACATTTTATTTATTAGCTGGGTAATAAGTGCTTTAACTACTGTTATGCTGATGTGCTATACACTTCACGTCGTGTCGTGTCCATATAAGACATAATGACCGTGCAGCAAGACGTTATCGCATACTTAATATTGTGTTTCAGTAGGTAGCCTACTGCTTTCTGAAAGTCTAAAAATACAAAAGCCTGATACATTCAGCCGCCAACAAACGTGATGATGTTTAAGATACAAGGAGATATGCATTCACTTTGATTGTGCCGCTGTAATTGCAAAACTCTTATTCAGTCACTAGATCTGTTGTCTTACGAAGTTGTCTCAAGGTGATGGTCTTTCCTTTTCCACCCATGCCAACGGAGCAGATGTAAGCACGTTGTGTGTCGTTTGCTGTGTTTGTTAGAGTACTGCTGATATCAAAGAGCTTCTCTGCATTCTGGTTGACCGTGGTTGAGTTGTGGAAGGTAAGGTCCACCAGCCCTCTGGTGGACCAGGTGAGTGTGGGCTTTGGGTAGATTCCTCTGGAAGTGCAGGTAACCCTGTCACCGACCAGTTCGATTGTGACATCGACCACTGGGGCTGTAACATGGTGAGAGGACAAATTGTTGGTTGTATGTCATTCTCAATTTCACAGTGTTTTACATATAACTTGATTGTTTATTTTACTACCGCACTTTGCATAGGAAAATGTAACAGCAAAAGTAGAAGTAGTATTAATTGTAGCATGAGGCCGTTTCTTGCAAAACAAATTTTTGGACACTGCTCCTACAGATTTTGCCCTAAAATCATGCTAAGCGGTATATGCAGGGACATGCTGGGCCCCTGATTCAGCCCGGGAAAAAGAGTTGGAGAGGCCTTCATTGCGCTAATAGAGATCTCTCTCTATAGTCCAGGCAAACTAGCTCATTTTGGACCCAAAACAGAAAGTAATTGTAACAGAATGTTTTTCTTCACAGACCTTTTCTATAAGGTCTCCAGAACAACATACTAAAAGTCCTAATAAATCCTAGTTGAGGAAATATGTTTAATTGGCACCAATCCAAGAAATCCACCCAGGAGGAAAATACCCAGAAAAATATTTTTTTTCTGGGTATTTAAGGAGGATCTGAGGGGTCTAACTAGGGGTTTGTCATGATGCCGAATCCATTGCAGGCATTTGTTTTGCACAAAAAACATTCCGTGGGCTAGAAATGGCCTCAGAAAACAATACACATATGGGTGAGTATTCATGTTAGTCGGAGGCCTTAAGGGTTTTTTTTCTCGTGCTAATCTAAAAAAGTGATTTTTCTCGTGCTAATCTAATCTAAAAGTGCAAAATTTTGCACAGATGTAGCTCAGGGCATGCTCTAATGATTTAGCTAGGGCGCCCGAGTCTGCGACATTCGGGGTCGATTGGTGCCAAATAAACATATTTCCGCAACTAGGATTTATTAGGACTTTTAGTATGTTGTTCTGGAGACCTTATAGAAAAGAAAAAATTCTGTTACAATTACTTTCTCGTAAAACGCTAGTTTGCCTGGACTACTAGAGCGCTGCTGCTAGTCAAAGATTTGCCATTTCAGATCATGACAAGTGACAAGCCAGTGGGCCAATTACTGTACATGAGTTATATTCCGTCGTTGTCGGGTGGAAACCTTGTATGTCCAAAACCGTTTGTTTTGTATTTATCATTTTAAAAATGATTTAAACTAGTGAAAACAGCCGATCTACAAGCACACAACGCCTTGCGGTGCTTGTAGATCTGCTGTTTTCACTACTTTTGTGCAACAGCCTTGTCTGATGAAGCAGGGCTTTGCTTTACGAAAAAATGTACAAATTTGAAACTTGGAGATACAAGTTTTCCACCCGACAGTGACGATTTACTTTGTTGGCCGCCCAACCCACAAAATGGTACGAAGGCCGGCCTGGACCGGCCGGGAATGAACCGGCCGTTCGGGAGTTGTTCGCTTTTCCCAATGGCCAGCACGTCCCTGACAGTATGTCTAGAGTCATGTCATCAACATGGATCTGTCCCATTTAGCGACACCATCAGGCCGATTTTTTCTAACACATTTTTGGACACTGCATGTCGGTCGCTTATCTCCCGATTAGGGAGTCTTGCTGGTAGTAGTAGTATTAACAATGCCCCAACTGCTAAATAATTGTAATTTTACACCATTTCATACCTACCTTTCACTGTAACTGTATCAAAAGACTCCTTGTTCCCTTGGGTGTTGCTGGTGTAACACTGGTACCTGCCTTCATCCTGAATTCGAACTCCCATCAGCTTGAGTGAAGCATTGCCGTTTGTAATCTGGTCGCGGAACAGAGATGTTCTGTTTCTGAATGCGTTGTCCTGGTTACCAAGTTGGTCCCTTTCGCTGTGGTAAGAGTGGACCATCCGTTTATTAGGTAGCTTCTGGATCCAGTGGATTACCAGCTCATCAGCTGTCTGGAAGGCGCACGGCAGCACGCAGATCCCTCCATACACACAGGATACCGGAGTGTCTGGAACTGGAACATGTCAAAGCACAAAACAACCGTGTTTGAAGTTAATGATGATGGAGAAGATCCATCCACTCAAGACCCAGAAATGGACACAACAATGGACATGTATGTCCATTAGGCTATGGTAACTGATGATGGAGAATATGGACACAATCCAGGTGAATTAGTTCTTTGGGGTAAATGGACAACATCCACTCTGACATGGTTTCAAATGAACTGCACTCAGAACTCATCTGTTGAGCTCTTGTTTTCACCATGTTGCCGAGCTACCTAGCAACATTCAAAATGGTCATCCTGTACAACCAACCATCCAATAATAATTTGTTACATTTATTTTTACATTGGAATATGCAATGTTCTCCAGGGGCCACAAGAAAGCCACCAGTTGAATATCACTGCTGTAGTAGGCTATACACAGTAGCCTATATCTGAATAACAGTGATCAAATGTTCTGAAGCAACAAACAGTTGCAAACTAGTTGATCAAACTATGATCATGCTCATGCTGTTTGTTGTGCATGGTGTGGGAGAATGCATGTCATAGTCGTACAGCTCCATTCATAAACATGTACAGTAAGAAATGTGAGTTTAGGAATGTGTCCAACCTGCTCGATTCCTTCAGACTCACATCTCACAGATGGGAGTGGAGGCAACTCCTATGTTGATCATGGGGGGAGTGCCGGTTTGGTTTTGACTCAGGTGTGGTGACATTCCATTCAACATTTCAATGACATTGAAACATTGAATGTTCACACTTTTCTTTCCTCACTATATGTTTTTCAGTGTTAATATAGACCTATAGTTTCTGTTCTCAGGAGACAGGGTGTGCGTCAGACAACTCTTGTCCAAAGTTCACAAGATAACAATACATAGCACGATTGGTTGTTTTGTGTGCTTGGCAGAGGTGTCTACAACATAAAATAGCTCAAAATATAATATAAATATACACATACAGTATAAACACTAACAGAAATACACACATATGAAATAATATACTGTAAATGCGCCCTATTAGCTTTGTAATCACTGGTGAAAATGGATTGGATTAGCCTACTATAGAGTCTTAGGCACAACGTTTAGACACAGCTGTTAGTCCATAACATGAGTCGGATCCAGACATAGAAAATGTGTCACCTACCCCCCTGGCACAGAGCCAAAAGACCCACAATGGTGATCCAAGCACCAAGCAGCATTCTGTTGTTTATAGTCCTCTCTGTCTGTGTGTGTAGTCTACTCTGTTGACCTCCGGGCAAAAAAGTGAATGACACAAATCTTGGGGCAGGATGCCTGCTGGAGAAGTAGGAGTAGGAGGAGTGAAATCAGGTGCTTCAGTAAAGCATTTGTAATGGGCCGTGAAAACCAATAACAGAGTAGAAAACATTAAGACGACCTTGTACTGTATGTACAATACCAGATTTGCGTTAATCACAATAAATCAAATGCAATGAAAACAGAAGAATCCCATTTATTCTTACCTGTATTTATGTTGAACGTGTTCATTCAATAAGCGTATATTGCTGTGCCTGCTGTAGCAATTGTGAGAGCAACTGTGGACTGTGTGTACTCTGACCTAACTTTAGTCATGGCCACATGATACTGATTACCCTGGCCGGCCTGTGTGTGTGTGTGTGTGTGTGTGTGTGTGTGTGTGTGTGTGTGTGTGTGTGTGTGTGTGTGTGTGTGTGTGTGTGTGTGTGTGTGTGTGTGTGTGTGTGTGTGTGTGTGTGTGTGTGTGTGTGTGTGTACATACCCAGTGTTATTCTTTCTCAGGGTATCTCCTCTTCTAGGGTATCTCTCCCTCCCCTGTAGATCAGGCTCGCAGAGTCTGTGCCCCCTGCTAAAATCCTTCCTGAAAACTCACTTTTACTAAGCTGTTTTTTAAGGTTTTAACCTACTGTGTCCTACTGCATTTCTGTGTAGGACTAATGTTTTTTTTTTTTAATGTTTTTAACGTTCTGTATTATTCTGTGCTATCTCTTGTTGCATGTTTGCGTTTTGGATTCTCTGTGAAGCACATTGCAACTCTGTTTCGCAAGGTGCTGTATAAATAAAGCTTCATTATCAATATTATTATTATTATTTGACCGTGGTACTGCTATCAAAGTGCTGATAGTAAGATGGAGGTTTTGGAGTTCAGTGGCATAATATCCGGAGTTCCTGACCCAGAATTTGACACGGTCTGTACAGCTGTAGCTTGACATTCAGCCTGAATTCTTCTTTCGTTTCACACCCTGAATTGCCAGATATTCTTTCAATGGCTGTGGCTAGCGATTCAGGGGCTGTAGCCAGGCTTGTACAGCTGTACAACGAAAAACTAAAACTTAAAAACAACACTTGGACTATACGTCATTGGTTCCCCCAGGGGTCCTTGGGGGTGGGAATTTAGCATCACAACCATTTTAACCACTTTAACCATATTTTATACATTGGTGATTAAAACATAGCAGATCTACAAGCTCATATAGTGTGTCACTTAGTGCCCCACTATATGAGCTTGTAGATCTGCTATTTTTTGAAAACTTTTAACTCTAAACTTTTAGCACAAATCTTCTCTTCTCTTGCCTCCCTGGCGCACAAAGTTGGAAAACTGGTGCTATACCTAGTTCCTTTGATACCTTCACAAAGCAGACATGACACATGCACGTATATACACTTCAAATAGTTTATTTAATTCATAGTTCAAGACATCATATTGTAACATCTTTCAAACAAGCAAACGATGACCCATCGTGTGCAGCTACTGTACAACACATTACAGTGAAAAGGAGAGGTCATTAATATGAACTGAACTGATGACAGATTACATTAACTCTTGACGGAAGCGTCCAGCACAAAAGAAGCAATCATTAACATCCAAACGCAAGTCATTGAATGACACTGAAGTTACATCAAGTCATAATCACATAAGTCTTACATAAGTCTTTGCTTTCTGTTTCAGTATTAGGCTACAGTCTGGTTATGCTAGCATGGTTCCAGTATGTGACAGAAAGTAATTTACAAAGAAAGAAAAGGGTTCTTGTAAAGGGTTCTGAGCTCCTATAAGGAGAGGTCTGAACCCCCTGAGCTCCCATGAAAGCATATACATGTGGGGGTTTCAAATGCATCACCGGCAACAACCGTTATTTTGATCACAGTGATAATGAGTATTATAATGGGTGTAAATTTGGGCATGTAGCCTCTTTCAGAGCCAAGCTGCCTATAAGTATCAGTGAATGGCGGTAAAATTGAGCTGAAACCTTGCACAAAATGTGTCGTGTGTCACAGACGGGTTGGGACCCCTTTGTGGGAAACGGACCAATTTTTATGGGTCACGACTCGACTAAGAAATCCCATTTTCTTTTCCTACATTTAAATAAAATATATATATATATATTTCAAAAGATGTTTCTTTTTAATAATGTTACACATTTTAAACAACAAATCTAAGAAAAAACAAAATATATACTGTAACTAAGAAGTGGTGAAAATAGACGATCTACAAGCTCAAAACACGGCGCGAAGCGACGCGCTGTGCGCTTGGGTCCCGGGCAAACGTCTAATCTCTCTTTTGGGCCTCAACCTGAAAGGTTTGGTAACCACGGTCATAGATGACTGGCATCATAGACTGGCCACATGAAATCGAAACGTGTTAATCGTATCAATCTAATCAAACCAAATTTGAGACTTTGTGATGCATTGAATCCTTTACTAAATGAACCTTAAAGGTCCTAAAAATCAAATCGTTTTGGGGATACCAGATTTACTCTGAAGTTACTGACATTGCCACGATATGCTGCCTATGATATGATGCAAGGATATGTACTTACCTGTATTTAAAATCCATTAAAGGGCTGTCATCTATTTCGGTTAGCTAGAGGGCAGTTCACTGAGAGGAGGACAACATAGTGGATTCAAACCTGTGGCACAATGTTGTCCAGAGGCACTACTAAGGGTTCCCAAACCTTTCAGTCCCCAAACCCCCAAAAAGAATCATATTCGAACTGATCATTTGGGGACCCCCAGTTTGGGAAGCACTGCACTAGACAGTGGTTTTGAGCTTGGGACATAAATGATTTGCCCTCTGCTCTGGCACTACTTATAAAGCCTGTCACAGTGTTCCTATAGCACTTCTTTTCTTGGTTGACACTTGACAGACAGTAGGAAAGAGGGTGATGTGGCAGGTAAATAGAAATAACTTTGGAGGACGTGTGTTAGGTTTCAATAGCAAGCCAACCGAAGAAAGCACATCTTCAAACACGTGTCTCTTAGTCTTTTATCCCATCACTCCATTGATGCACAATGTTAACGGTCTGCAGTAGCCTTCTGGATGTTCTCATAGCCTTGTTGTTGTGTGCAGATGCGTAGCTATTGTTGTTAGTCTGTGTGTGTGTGTGTGTGTGTGTGTGTGTGTGTGTGTGTGTGTGTGTGTGTGTGTGTGTGTGTGTGTGTGTGTGTGTGTGTGTGTGTGTGTGTGTGTGTGTGTGTGTGTGTGTTCGTTGTCGCGCTGGTTTTGCCCTCAAGTCGAGGCAGAGCCAGACTTGTGTCCATTGGGTCCATTATTGTCGTCCACTGTCAAGGGGCTGCACTCACTCAGGGTACAGTCCACTGTGGTTTCTGCAAAGACATGGAGAAGAGGAAAGGACAGAGCAGCCCAGGGCCTTTGTGTTGAGTTTCTATCCCTTTAATGCTACTTGTAGGTTTAGTTTGCAAGAATAGTTTATTTGCACAGTCCAAAGCAAGAGGCAAAAATACAGTCATATAATACAACATGATTTAAGAAAAACATTGCAACACCGAAGGGAGTTAACAAGTTTGAGATAAAAGATACGAGTTGAGGAAAACAGAAGAAAGACACTACAAGGGCTCGGTTGTGCTACCTGACCTTGATAAAGAGAATGAATGTGTTGTTGTGGGGCGGCATAGCTCAGGGGTAGAGAATCCGTTATTAGAGCACGAATGGTTCCCGAAGGGTTCCCAGTTCGAATCCGGGCTCCTCCTAAGTTAATGTCGAAGGGTCCTTGGGCAAGACTCTGAACCCCACATTGCTCCCGGTGAGCAGGTTGGTGCCTTGCATGGTTTCCTCCGCCACCGGTGTATGAATGTGTGCGTGAATGGGTGAATGTAATGCACAATCTCTGTAAAGCGCTTTGGATAAAAAGCGCTATATAAATGCACCATTTACCATTTTGTTCCAGACAGTCCATCAGGATGGTGGGGGTAGGGTGAGTCATGCTCTTTGCTCTCTCAATACTCTCTACTCGCAGCATATATTGGTGTAGCAACAGTAATTGCGACCGTAGGTCGCAGTTTAGGTGTGACCATAGGTCGTATATTAGTATGTGAACGGTATGTATCTCTGTCTGTCTATAACACCTGAGACTGTGGTTCCATGGGTTTGTCGCTCTGACATCATGCTCTGACATCACTGTGATGTCAGGGGAACCACTCTTAACAGAACAGATTTTGCCGCTCTGACATCACGCTCTGGCTTCACTGTGATGTCACACTAACAGAATCACTTTTATGCCCATATATGGAGTTCCCTGATGTCATCAATATTAAGCCCATATCTAACAGGACTTCATGGCAATGCCCATATATGGAGGAAGACAGCCCATATCTGTGTGGCTGGTTCAGACAGGGATCTCCATGTATGGGAAATAATAAAAGGGATAGTATGTATGAGACGTCATAGGATTTTCACATAACGAATAACTGACTAAGCCTGTTTGGGGTCTCACAGCATATCTCCATATACAGTACATGGATCTCCATATATGGGTACCAGGGGTCTCCATGGTAACTGGTCCGATATACACTGGCCAGACGTCCTGGGACACTCTGCATAATGAGCACTTTTACTTTTGGTACTTTAAGTATGCAGATACTTTTGTACTTTTGAATTCCGGACTTTTACTTGCTTGAGTATTTCTATATTGCATTATCGATACTTTTACTTAAGTAAAGAATGTGAGTAGTTTTTACACCACTGACTATGGACAGAACTTGATTGATCTCACAAGGGAAATATTGACACATTTTGTAGTGTTGATATGATAGTCATGACTTTTAAACAGAAAAACTATCTGCCTTTCTCAGGCAATGGAGTTCAGACCTGAGAAGACTGTGATTTATTATCTAGCTCCATTTGATAAACATTAAATCTCACCTTTGACCATATACAGCTCAGCAGCCTCATTGGGACTCTTTGTAGCCTTTGAACGGCCATCTGAGTAAGAGAGAGAGAGAGAGAAGTGGCTTAAGCTGAAATATGTGTCTTTGTCCATGTCTGAACACAATACAATACAATACAAAACAATAGTCAAGATTCAAACATTGTTGGAAGTGAACTTATTGTTCTTCTGGCTTATTCAACCATACAGTATACTGTAGATAGCAATACAATAAAAAAATAGTACTGCACTCTGTCGAGGTGCCAACCTGTGCCTCACGTACTGTAAAAGCAGGCCACACATGGCCTACTTGTGCGCAAGCAGAGCGCGCCACAAGGTGTGCGCTGCTGGCCTCAATGGATGTTAATGAAGACATTACCAAGAGTGCTCTTATATACCAAACTCTGCTGACATCACCAGTGGCATCACCAGGAATGCTGGTCCCTCATTGGCTGTTAATGATGAGACACTGACATACATACATACATTCCCACTCAGGCCCTGCGGCATGGGGGGGGGGGGGCAGCTTTTTTAGTCTGGATTGACGAGGAGACCCCGTGGCAGACCAAAGACCAGATGGAGGGATTATATCTCCAAACTGGCTTGGGAACGCCTCGGTATACTCCCTGAGGGAGTGGAGGAAGTTGCTCAGGATAAGGAAATCTGGAGGTCTCAGTTGGAACTGTTACCCCTGCGACCCGATTCCGGATAAGCGGTTGAAGATGGATGGATGGATGGATGGATGACATACATTTCCAGAATCCTAGCCATTTCTGTATGTATATATACCGGTATGTATATATATATATATATATATGTGTGTGTGTGTGTGTGTGTGTGTGTGTGTGTGTGTGTGTGTGTGTGTGTGTGTGTGTGTGTGTGTGTGTGTGTGTGTGTGTGTGTGTGTGTGTGTGTGTGTGTGTTCTACGTTAAAATATATTTTAAACCAAGGTAAAAACAGAATAATAATAAGTTACAATACAATGCACATATCAGTTTTCACCTTGTTGTTTTTTTTACCTTTCAGTTTCAGATACACCAACATGGCGAGGAGCATGAGCGCCACTACGGCGACCAACAAGGCAACGATCCACCAGTAGGAAGGATCCCACGAATGACCTTGCACATGCTCACCTGCATACAAGTGACCAATGAAGAAATCATGAGCATTATGCAGTGACATTTTAAATATTCGTTGTAAAAAGTACTCACATTTTATACTTAAAAACACCTTCTAAGCCTGGCCGTACTCCCTCGGACTTCCTACTTGGTCCAATCAGCCACACGTCTATTCCCGGACTTTTGATATAAATGATAATAATCAAAAAAAAAAACATCGGCCATTCTTCTCTGTGTCATTTTGGAGCCATCTGAAACGGTTAATATCCTCTCTCAATCATTTTCTGGGACTGGGTGTGATGCTCGTAGTATCCAGCAGGCCGCGCCGTTGACTCACATTCTGGATGGATGGGTGGCTAGGAGTGGCCTCCTACTCTCCACGTTGTTGAAACTCGACAAGAAGGACACACAACATGGCTGCTCTTTGTCTCTGTTCGTGGATCGCGGTCTCAATCATGTTCGGGCGCCGCTTCTCTATCGCTCCTTTCCCTCCCACTAAGCAATTTGGGGGTTAAATCGCGTTCAGATGACGTCTTCGCCTAAACCGGACGTATAGCTAGATCCAGTCTGTGACGAGTTTAAATGTTAAAGTTTTTTCACCGTCTATGCCAAGCCAAGCCATTGTATCACCGTCATTTAAACGCCTTTAGCGGCCCCTAGCGGCCGCCGAAAGTAGTGAAAATTTAGTGAAAATGATGGCAGCCAGCAGGATTTAAAATCATTTTTCCTTAGCTCTGAGAGCCGTATCCTACCCGTACCACCGCAGCTGATCGTATTTGTGATGATTTCTTGCACTGTCATTATTTGACACTGGGAGTCGACGGGGTTCGAACTCAGGATCTACTGTACTTGAAACCTGCGCGCTAACGGCTCGACCACGGCAGCTTGTGATTCAAAGGGGTTCCAGCAGCTATTAGTAGTTGACATATCGCTTCCCGCTGTTCGTTTGAGGTCGGTGCATTTGTTTGACAACACAAACTAACTTTATATTGATGCATAGCTATAAAACGATTTTATTTAATCATTATCGTATGGTGGGGGTGACATGCAGTCTTGTGTGTTTGTGGCTGTTGGTGTCAGAATGAATTATGTAACTCAGAGAAGTAATAGTATGCTGTCATGAGCAGCGTACCACGGCATTATGCAATTATTTAATACACTTTTAGAATTTTTCAAAGGTATTGACCAGCACGTCTTTTAGACGGCTATAAGATGTGCAATGGCCAGAAACTGCTCAGTGGATGCAATCAACTATTAAGGTAAAACCGGGAGATACTGTTAGCATCCGATAATGAACAACTTGATAAAAATGTATTTAAAAAAAAGATGGTCTAACACACGTTTGTCCTGAACGGTAATATATCGTTATTATGGAAGCGTTCAGATGACGGCTACAACTCAACTAGACTATATAGTGAAATTGATTCTTAAAATTACTTTAGTCCAATATTTGAAAACCAGGTGTGGATATTAAAGCTGTTTTTTTAATCAACAAGTATGGAATAATGGATTAAATGTAATCAGCTACAATCGGTCTATAGACAGACTGACGATAGACGGTTCAAATGAGGGCTAAACATAACCATTGGGCTAAATGACGGCTTGTGTTTACTGGGCTGCTTCGCCGCACGTAAACGAATGGAATTGATCTCCCCTCCGCCTCGCCAAAGTAAGATCGCCGACCTCTGCAGGATGAATATGTACGCTGTATCGAGCACTCCATTACGTGTTGTTATCATGTGGGCTTTGTTTTTTTAAAACATGTTTGTAAATAAATGGCTTATTTCTTCGGCGCTACCTCTGTTCAGAGGGTTCTGCCGCGGCTTGCAAGGTGTTAAGTAAAAGTATCAATACAGCAATGTAGAAATACTCTGTTACAAGTAAAAGTCCAGAATTCAAAGTGTACTTGAGTAAAAGTATGAAAGTATTGGCATCAAAATGTACTTAAAGTACCAAAAGTAAAAGTACAAAATGTTTGAAAATAGCAGATCTACAAGCTCACAACACGTCGCGATGCGTTGTGAGCTTGTAGATCGGCTATTTTCAAATAGCCAAGGGATAAAATAAGGCTAAAGTGGTTAATGTATGTTTTTTTTGTATTATAATGTATATCTGCAAAGTAACTATAGCAACTAAAGTTTTCAGATAAATGTAGTGGAGTAAAAGTACAACATTTGGATCCGAGATGTAGTGGAGTTGAAGTAAAAGTATTGGAAATTGGAAATACTGAAGTAAAGTACAAATACCTCAAAACTGTACTTAAGTAAATGTACTTGTGTTGTATGCGTGTGTCTATGCGTGTGAGCCACGCAAGGAGCTAAATCGGCTGAGGTTTTCAATAGAGTCTGACTCATAGAGTTATAATTAGAGGTGGAAAATGCTCAAGTAAAAGTACTCGAGTAATTACTCAAGAGTAGGATTTTTTTTTTAGGATCTGTACTTTTAAAGTAATTATTAAATGCTCTACTTTTACTCTTACTTTTGAGTAATTTAAATAGTAAATACTTGTAATTCGTTACTTTTCATTTGGACAATGAATAAGAGTAATTTAAATTCAGTAAATAAGTAAAGTGAATTCAGGTTTTTGACATACTGTAGCTATGAAAGCAATATGGGACTGCTTGTTTCCAGCAGGTGGCAGTAGTGCAGCATTATGGTTGCAAGCTGCCATTAAACAGCTCATACTGTCCAATAGAAGCATGGCTGCCCCTATGGGCTGCCCTTACAAATCCTGCCCCCCTCTTATTTCTTAAACGTGTATGATGCTCTGAATCAAACTCATAAATGACAATAAATTACTTAGTCCTTTTTCTCATTGATTATAAATGATTATGATTGTTAAACTTAAAGTAACTAATTTGCATGCAAATGAAGAGTATACAACCCATGGGGAAGACAACCTGTGTGTGTGTGCGTGTGTGTGTGTGCGTGCGCGTGTGTGTGTGCGCGTGCATGTGCGTGTGTGTGTGTGCATGTGTGTGTGCTTCCACATAGCCTCTGTGGACACGCAATTCTGTCCGCCACGGCTCCGGCGCGTAGGTGTGTCTTGGGCAGTGCTGTTGTTTATGACAGTCACTCTGTTTGGATCACTTCCCTGTTATTTCCCACAGTCACACTACACACAGCAGTGCTGCTTTCATTGGCTTCACGGATCTCACGGATGGATCAGATTTGAATAAAGTTGGTTGAGATAAACTTAATTCAAATTAGATCTGTACTTATCAGTCTGTCAGGTACGGCACACATATGGTAGCCTACATATGGTACTAGATGGACTGTCACGCATGCCCCCATTGGAAATGAATGTGTACGTACGATCATACGGATAGTCTGTGTCGAAGCACCTTCAGTGTCCGTGCGTGCGTGCACGCCGTGCACGTGTGCAAACACTCACCCCGAAACACACTCCCCCCATTTTTGCCCTAGTGGTTCTTTTATTCTTGTATTCATTTTACTGAGGTTATGTTTAGGAATAAGGTTAGGTTTAGGCATAGTCTTTCTGAGGTTATGTTTAGGTATACCTGGTGGCGACCGTTCCGTGTCTCTGGATTTTACCCGGGGTAAGTGTGTATTGGGGCGTGTGTGTGCGTGTGCGTGTGCGTGTGCTGCATGACATTTACATGTCACTCCGTGATCTCACCGACGGCAGCTATGACGACGTCGATGTGCTCGGTGTGCGTGTGGTGCGGAGCCGTGTACACGCACGTGTACAGGCCCGAGTGCTCCTTGTGGTGCGGGTCCAGCAGCCGCAGGGAGCCGTCTCCGGACGCGACGCCGCGGGTGTCCAGCTGGACGCCGGGCTTCCACGAGTGCGAGGCGGAGCCCTGCCGCGACGCGCTGTCGTAGGTGTAGATGTGCTCGTCCTCGCTGGCGCTGCCTCCGGCCGTGAAGCTCCAGGACACGGCGGGGTCGTGCAGGTACGCAGGCGCACGGCACGGGATGCTCAGACCCTGGCCCTCTACGCCGTGCAGTTCTGTTGCAGGCAGAGCGATGAAGGGAGGAGGAGAGAGAGAGAGAGAGAGAGAGAGAGAGAGCAAAAGTGATTGATTGATTGATTGATTGATTGATTGATTGATTGATCGATTTATTGATTGATTGGGGAGGGAGGATGAAAAGGATAGAGCAGACCTGGGCGGCCCTTTGGATCACTCTGACCGGCCCGTGTAGGGTTAATGGCAAATTACAAAATAAATACATTTTCTAATTTTACCTCATGCATGGACTAAAGCTGCATTGCTTTTATTTTGAAGTTTTTTTATTTCACGTACATGTGGACGCAATGTGGACATCATTGGATGTTGTCTCAATAACAAGCAGGTGGTCAGACTGGTCACAAGTCAAGATGACCTGCCTTACCTTACCCATCAAAAATGGCTAAAGTGGCTTAAAAAAGAAAAGTCGATGCCAAATGCCGGGTTTTCAAAAACAAATTGACTGCTAAGTATTCATTTACTGAAGTCGGAGGTAAAGCTGTGTGTTTCATTTGCGGGGAGCACATTTTGCGGGGAGCACTGCCCTGGCCCTCCACAATATTTTCTGTTGTTCATGTGGCCCCATGAAAAAATAATTGCCCACCCCTGGGATGGAGGGAAAGGGAGCCTCTCCCCTTTCCCTCAGGGAGAAAGACAAAATGGCTTTGCCAAACACACTTGTCAAGGTTTGTTGAAGGTATTTTAGGTGTGAAGGTGTGTTTTTGTGTGACAATCAAGATTGAATCTATGATTCTACGTCACATTTAGGCATGCATTTTCATTATATATTAGGTAGGTACGTATTTATTTGGATCATGTATCCAATCCAAGGGAGACTATTAGGGTCAGGTGACCTCCCTAACCTGTCAGGCGACCTGGCCCAGTAGAGGTATTTGAAGGTGTGTCTCGACAGGTATCTGTGTCTGAAGAATAGCTTGGTGCTCGAAACGTCACCTTTGGTGGCACTGGTACAGTAATGAAATTAATATCCATGGGAGCATGATCTGCTGTTCTTCTGTCATTTGGATCTGCATGCTTTTGTAAACGCATTATTTGTATCCATACACAAACGTGCCAATTAAGTGTATGTATTACGGCATTCACGAATAGCAATTTTTAGTATTCGAATTATTCGACCTCAAAGTATTCGAATAGTCGAATATTCGACAGGACTGGCCAAACTGTCAAATATTAAGTAAGCAAGAGGCGAACATTGTGAAAATAGCCGATCTACATGCTTTAGTCCGAAGGTTCATTAGTCTGAAGGTTCATTAGTCCGAATTTAGTTAGGGTTACTGAGGTTAAGGTTAGGGTTAGGGTTAGAGTTAGGCATATTATTCTTAACAAATTCAGACTAATGAACCTTCAGACTAATGAACCTTCGGACCAATGCCATGGCACCCACAACGCCTCGCAACGCGAGGCGTTGTGAGCATGTAGATCGGCTATTTTCACAATATTTATCTGTGGAACCGAGTCACATTAAATGTAATGCCTACAATTCCAAGTGCTTGTCAGGGTTCTTATGACTTCCTATCTAGCCAAGCTTTATAAACCATGAAGAAATATATATACAGTATTTTTAAAGACAAAACAATAAAAAAAAAAAAAAAAAAATATATATATATATATATATATATATATATATATATATATATATAATAAGCAAATATTCGATTTAGTGTCGAATAGTGACTTTGATATTCGAATATTCGAATATTTGGTGAATGCCCTAGTATGTGTGCACTTTATGTATGTATTCACATGTACACGTGCATGAAGCTTGTAAGGCGCTGACCTCGCTCTGTAAGCGAGGCGGTCCAGGCTTGCGTTCCGTACGAGGAGTTGACCTTACAGACGTAGTTGATCTCCGCGAGGCCCTTCAGCCTCCTCATGCGGCTCTCCACGGTGTACAGGCCGGTCTGCCTGTCGGGCAGCTTGCGCGTGGTGGGCCTGAGCACCTCGGAGCTGGGCGGCTCCGTGGCCCAGGTGACGTCCGGGGCGGGGTAAACGTCACGAGTGGCACACATCATCTCCTCGTAGCCGCTCAGGCGAGACAGCTTCAGGGTCAGAGAGCGGATGGGTGCTACACACACACACACACACACACACACGCGCATACGCACACACACACACACGCACACGCACACACACACACACACACACACAAACACACACACACACACACACACATTTGTAATGCATTTATATTTTCTAAGGCGCTTTAAAATGTGCATTCAGGGTTCCCACGGTCATGAAATTCCTGGAAATATTTTGAAATTAGAAAAATATTTTTCCAGTACTGGAAAAATGTTGGAATTGATCAAGGGTCCTGGAAGGTCCTGGAAAGAAATAGCTATGCATTGTCTTTGGTTATTGATTTTGTTAATACCTCTGAAATGACAAATTAAACATTCGCCAAATTGTCAAATATTAGAGTCAGAAATTGTGAAAATAGCAGATCTACAACGCCTCGCAAAACGCGAGGCGTTGTGAGCATGTAGATCGGCCATTTTCACAATAAAACCGTGTTATACAAAATTCCTCAACTCTCTTCAAATATGATTATTTCAGGGGTAACAGCCTGAAAAGGTTGAGAACCACTGGCATACACTACCTGTCTTTGGGCATTGCACATAGGAGTAAGCGACTTGTTAATGAGCTGAATTATTGTCCTGGAAATCGGGTTAAATATTCTGGAAAGGTTTTGGAAAAGTTTTGGAAATTAATTGGTAAAGATGTGTGGGAACCCTGTGCATTACACACACATTCACTCCGATGGCAGAGGAAACCATGCTGCAAGGCACCAACCTGCTCATCAGGAACAGTTAGGGGTTCAGTGACTTGCTCAAGGACACTTCGGGGATATCGAACCGTTAACCTTTCGTTTTTTTCCAAGCGACCGCTCTAACTCCTGAGACACTGCCGCCCCACGGTGCATAGACACACACACACACACACACACACACACACACACACACACACACACACACACACACACACACACACACACACACACACACACACACACACACACACACACACTAAAACCACCGCTCAGTTCACACGGGTGTGATTTTTTGATACATTTGAACACTTGAAATGGGACATTCTGCACAATGAGTAGCCTACTTTCTACTTTTGTTACTTTAAGTACATTTTGATAACAAACTTTTTACTTTAACTGAAGTACATTTTGAATTCTGGACTTTACTTGATACTTAAAAAAAAATAGTACTTTTTCCACCACTGTACACACCACACTGGACACATCCACAAACACACGCACGTACATGTGCAGTACACATACAGCATTCTAGAATCTAGAATGTTAAATAAAATTCCCTGGCATTGCATCATGATTATACTAGATTAAGCCCAAGTGATGAGTGCTATCTAAAGTAAATAACTTGAGGTCAGTTATGCCATACAAAGTTTCTCTCCTGTTTACTGTAACCAAAAAAACTATTGTTTGTGGTACTGACGTGATATACTGTGTCAGTGTGTATTGTGTTGATATATTTGTGTATTGAGATTTTTGCTGATATGAAACTAAAATCATGACTTAGCTACAGCCATTAATACCCACAAATACTTGTTGTGGGGCCAGTGCTTACACCCCCAAATCCGTTCATATTTCCTTGTCTAAGTCTTTGACTTAGTTTCAGGATATCCCACAGCCTGCTTTTTGGCTCATAATGATGACCCATCAGAGACAACTGTACTTGGGCATCTACATCATTTCTTTTAATCTTAGAGTATAGTAAGACTTCCACACAACAAGAAACAAAAGGTAGATTGCCTACTGTGGTTTTCGGTTTGATGCCGAAGGATTAGCCTATGATAGTGGGCTTAAACTATATACAAATATCACCTGAAAGAAGAAACGTGCTCTATCATACATGTTCATAGTGCTGTGGTTCTCAAACTATTTAATTTCAAGCACCCCCAGATTAGGGGTAATAATAATAATAATAATAATAATAGTTACCTACTCCTCCCGCGAGGGAAATTCAGTATTTGCAGCCCAACCCAGCTGCTTCGCAGCCCACAAGGAGCGCGTGAGCAATTAGGGGTTAAGAGTCTTGCTCAGGGACACACATCGACATTGCTATCCTGGCCGGGAATCGAACCAGGGACAACCAGCCAGGCAGGCTCCCTAACCATTCAGCTATGGCCGCCCCCAAAGGTATGCAAGGTATGCATTAGCCGGGCATAATGGGCGAGGTTTACTCGTGCCCATGGCTGGACTC
This sequence comes from Nannobrachium achirus, assembly GCF_963921795.1. Taxonomy (NCBI): domain Eukaryota; kingdom Metazoa; phylum Chordata; class Actinopteri; order Myctophiformes; family Myctophidae; genus Nannobrachium; species Nannobrachium achirus. The sequence goes on along the minus strand of NC_137828.1, from coordinate 26,175,370 downwards.
TTGGACTCTCACTTAAAGAGGAATATGTCCGCCAACAAACCAAGACCTTGAGAACAGGCATCCGAAGGGAGTAAGCCATCTGAGAGATTCCTACGAGAGGAGATAAGGCCAGCTCCGGAGAAGCACAGGATGGCAAATTCCCAGGATCAGGCAGGGGTTTTTCGTGTTTTCAGCATATTTAGAGTGGACAGACCCATCGTTTTATTCTGTATGTGACACATTCACTTCCAGGAATGGCGTTATAATGTATTTTGCAGTCTTTATTACATATTAAATACACAGTTTCAGTCTCCAACACTTCTCAAAGTGGGTGTCCGGGGATCCCAGGGGTCCTTGACGTGATCAGGGGGTCACCAACAAAATGATGGGCCTATTTGGGAACCAAATGGACCCTTATTATACAGGTCTGTTACTCTGAGAGTGTACAAATGGAACCAAATGATGGACCCTTACAGGTCTGTAACTCTGAGTGTACAAATGGGTCCATTTGGTTCCATTTGTTCACAGTCACACTCAATTATGGGATCCGTCACCCAAATAGGCTAATGCATACCAATCTGGGCGGCAGTGGCTCAGGGGTAGAGTGGCCGGTAGAGCGGCCGGATGGGAACCACGAGGTTCCCGGTTCGATTCCGGACACAACCAGAGTTGTGTGCTTGAGTGAGACTCCTCAACCCCTAATTGCTCCCGATGTGCAGGTTGCTGCCTTGCTTGGTTTCCTCCTCCATCAGTGTATGCATGTGTGTGTGGGTGAATGTAATGCACAATCTATGTAAAGCGCTTTGGATAAAAAGCTCTATATAAAATGCATCATTTACAACAGGGGTCTTCAACAGCGGGTCTGCAAGGCATTGTGAGCTTGTAGATCGGCTATTTTCGGCAAAAATAAAGGGGAAAAAAGAGCAGACTAAGTACAGAGTGAAAGGTCAAGATTATTAAGTATTGACGATTCAAGTGGTTAAATATCTGAAAACACAAATTGACATGAATCCAAAATAACACTTGTTGTGGGGGTCCCTGCTTCATCTCTCTCTCAGCTTAAGGGGTCCTTGGCCTGAAAACGTTGAAGACCCCTACTCTATATAAAATGCACCATTTACAATTTATACTTTGACAGGCCAGAACTCACCCTCCACCTTGACTATGACGTGGGCCTCGTGCACGCCCGCCGAGGTGTGCACCTGGCACTTGTACCTGCCCCTGTCTCTGACGCCGCAGTCTCTGAGGAGCAGCGTGGCGTTGCCCCGGGACACCCGGCGGGGGAAGACGGCGTACTGGTCGTGCTCGTGTTCAACGGAATCGTCGTGGTCGTCGTCCTCGTCGCTGTTGTCCCTCTGCTTGAAGGTGTAGACCAGCTCCTTCTGTCGGAACCACTTGATGACTTCGTCGTCGTCGCCCGCGGGCTGGAAGCTGCACGGCAGCAGGCACTCCCGGGAAAAGACACATGTCACATGGGCGTCTGCATGGGAAAGAAGCGGGAAAAGACACATGTCACATGGGCGTCTGCATGGGAAAGAAGGCAGAGCACAGGTGTGACCTCTTTCAGGATTAAAAGTCTGTATAACCAGTAAGACTCCCTAATCGGGAGATAAGCGACCGTCAGTTCACATGTATACACAAAGAGGGCTGTAAGTGGCATTGCTTCCTGAGTGAGCTAGGGCATGTGAGAAAAGAGGAGATCCATGTTGATGACATGTGTGTAGACATACTATGTACCGATTTGCGTCATTTTAGGGCAACATCTGTAGGAGCAGTGTCCAAAAATGTGTTTTAAAAAATCAGCCTGAAAGGTGGCGCTAAATGGGACAGATCTATGTTGATGATATGAGTGTAGACATAGTGTGTACCGATTTGCGTGATTGTAGGGCAAAAATTGTAGGAGCTGTGTCCATAAATGTGTTTTGCAAGAACCGGCCTCAAGGTGGCGCTAGAAGGGGAATGTGAGAAAAGAGGAGATCCATGTTGATGACATGTGTGTAGACATACTGTGTACCGATTTGCGTGATTTTAGGGCAAAAAGCACTGGGTGTGACCTCTTTCAGGATTAAAAGTCTGTATAATTACCATTCACTAGCACCAATCATCTTCCATACTTTTTAACAATGTCCACACAGAGAGGTATACATTAGGGGGGAAATGGAAGGGCAATTATGCCTAAACTGCTTATGTTTACAAAAAGACTAACACAAACCTAAAACTTTGGCTAAATTAACCTAAAGCCCAAACCACACCAATGATTCGCCTCGCAACATCATTATCCCCAATGGCAGTTGCAAGTTGCATGGCGAATCATTGGTGTGGTTCGGGCTTAAAGGACAACTTCACCACTTTTCAACCTATCTTCATATAATTGGTCCTCACTAATGTTCATGATAAAATAGCACAATGTATTTCTACTCGGCCTGTGTCTCATAGGAGGGCTGTGGGCAGTTCAGAAACCTGTCTATTCCTGAAAAGTTACTATGCTATACTGGAAGCCATTGTTCTCGCAATAATAATAATAATAAAAAAAACGATGATGTCACTGGTAGGCGGGTTTCTGAACTGTCCACTTAAGCCCTCCTAAGAGACACAGACCGAGTAGAACAAATTATGCTACTGTATTCTTATTTTATTATGAACATAGTGAGGACCAAGTCTCCTTTAACACTTGAGCAGTAGATGGCAGTAGAGCAACAAACTGGCTGCTGTCCCATCATCAGAGGTGAGAGAGAGTATCAGCTGTGTGTTCCTGGTGTAAACAATGCACATGAAATGGAGCTCCTAACTTTCAATGCCAGGCCAAATACTGTTCCCACCTCTCCAAACAACACTTAAAAAGGTGGTGTAAGTGATATGCTTTTGTTTAAATAAGTGTTAAACAGCAGATTGTTCGATAGAAATCATTGCATAGTGTTCAGTAACGGGAATAAAAGTGGTAGGCCTAACCTGTCCTGAAAATGGGGTTTCTGTTTATTAACAGGGGGGGGGGGGGGGGGGACAGGGAGTCAGGGACACATATATTCAATGAATGAGCTAATAAAAGAATAGCTTCAACCTTTTAACACTTTAATTGTTTAAAGGAAAAAACATGTACACACCCTTACCAGGAACTTTTTGCTGTTTATTAAAGTCAGTGCCTGAAAGGAACAAGGAAGCATCGCCCACTGAAAGTGGATCCTGCTCATTTCAGAGAAATGACCATTGTGACAAGGACTGCCAAAAGAGCGACAGACAAGGTATGTAGGCCTAAACTGCTGTAGCTGTCAAACAAAGTTTTTTGCTGATATGAAATTAAAATCATGACTTAGCTACAGTTACTGAAAACACAAATTGACATAACCAAAATAACACTTGTTGTGGGGGTCCCTGCTTCATCTCTCTCTCAGCTAAGGGGTCCTTGGCCTGAAAACGTTGAAGACCCCTGCTCTATATAAAATGCACCATTTACAATTTATACTTTGACAGGCCAGAACTCACCCTCCACCTTGACTATGATGTGGGCCTCGTGCACGTCCGCCGATGTGTGCACCTGGCACTTGTACCTGCCCATTTCAAGAGAAATGACCATTGTGACAAGGACTGCCAAAAGAGTGACAGACAAGGTATGTAGGCCTAAACTGCTGTAGCTGTCAAACAGTGTGACTTTAAATAGATTATAGATAACCTAGCCAATAGGGCATAACAGGTTTACTGGTGCCACTAAAACCATTCATTTTCCCCATAACCTTTACAAAAACATTTATATCAATTATTTTAAGCCTAAAAACATATTTAAATATTTAATTATATGATATAGAGGGTATGCACATGCATAAAGTGAGCGGCAAAGTGAGTTTAACGTTGTTTAATGCAATCAGATAGGACATCAGGTTTGGATGTATGGGCTGTCAAGGCCAGAAAGTATTGTTTTGCCACTCAGTAGGCGTTCCCGCATAACTTCCGGGTGTGATGATGATGATGATGATGATGTCACGCTCACGCGCATACCCTCTGTACTACATTTAATAAATACACTAGCGAATACACTTCCCTCACAGAATCAAAGGTTTCATGATTCACCAGGATCCTGGATGGCTTGATTCTATGCTTAAAATAATGATGTCATAAATATCTCTGTAAAAGTCTATGGGGAAAATGAATGGGAGATCTTTTTAGTGGCACCAGTAAACCACACCCACTGCTATTCCCTATATAAGTGACATTTTGACTTTTAACCGAGAAAATATACTTTTAACTTGGGTGGAAGTTAGTTTTGGCAGGCTGCAGACGAGAACCTGCCGTGCCCTTTGTAACACAAAGAACAAAAGTCAGTGCAATAATAAGACCCTATAGTCTTGTGCAACTCGGATGGGAAAACATCTAGGCATCTTATCTTAACTCTCAAGTCTGTCAAACTGTGTGTCCCTGACTGTCAGAACAGAATGTCAATATGATGCATATCGGTTAGGTTAATCAATACTAGAAAGCTGCAATTCTGAGAAATTGCAAGTGCGGTTGTCTATTTATAGGCTATACGTGATGTCACGTGAAGCTTGACCAACCCTGGAGCTTGCACCACTCCTCCTTTGAACGCAATGGGACTTGTGGGGTTACAGAAAAAGGTTAATCTAGATGAAATAAAGCTGTCCAAGAACAATAGTCTGGTTCCCCTATAGGCAACCACACTTAATTAATCCCCTCCCTCTCTCTCTCTCTCTCTCTCTCTCTCTCTCTCTCTCTCTCTCTCTCTCTCTCTCTCTCTCTCTCTCTGTATAGCCTATTAAACCTTTTGTGTGAATACAATGTTATTTTGTGCAATCTGAATCTGTAAGGTAGAGTATCTTAATAGAGTATTTGGTCTCCCTGCTCTTCCATTAAGACATTTAGATCCTGTGTCTGATTTAGGGGCATAGCTGAATGTTTAGGGAGCCCGCCTGGGGGAACCAGAGCCCCTGGTTGTCCCAGGTTCGATTCCTGGCCAGGGTAGCAATGTCGATGTGTGTCCCTGAGCAAGACTCTTAACCCCTAATTGCTCACGCACTCCTTGTGGGCAGAGAAGCAGCTGGGTAGGGCTGCAAATACTGAATTTCCCTCGCGGGAGGAAATAGGTATCTATGATTGATTTGTCATGACAAGATGGTACTGCCTGCAGGCCAAACTTACATTTCTCAGCTTAACGTGCAGGCAGGCTCTATTAGTTCAGTGGTAAAGAATGCAGCATCTGCACAGGACACCTGTGTTCGGATTAGGGATAGGACGATATGAAAATTTCAGATCACGATTTTTGTGACAAAATAAATCGCAATTTACAATATTATCACGATAATCAAAATCCATTATCCTGGGGCGGAACATTTGCCAAAAAATAGCAGATCTACAAGCTTGTAGATCGGCTATTTTTTGGCAAAGACATTTGATAGAGAGTGAAAAAAAAACTGTATCAAGTATGTATATTATACCTTTTACCAATTAAAGAGGGTTTGAGTGGTATACCGGATATGCAGCTGGGCAAATAACAGGTGAATTGATCTCAGTGCATGACGGAGGACAATACCACGATAAATGAAATCTCCACGATGCGATTATTGTGAGTGTTTTTTGTCACGATAAACGATAATATCGCGTACTCCAACATATATGGACATACAGATCTGCCCAACGGGCACTGCAACATTACTTCTCCTACATTCAATCCCTCAGATCCTCTAAAGATTTGGGAGAACATACTATTAACTCATTTCCTGCGATCCCCGTCGAAACCGGAGATTTCTCGCTGTACCACTGTGCGATGCCCGTCGATCCCGGAAATTTAATTAGCTTTAATCATTATGAAACAATTAAAAGTATGGTTGCTGTATATAGCCGCTTCGGAGACTTTAGGCCCGCCTCCTAACTGTATCCGGTCGTATTTCCTGTTTAGACCGGATCTAGGTTTCCATATCCGGTCTGAGAGCCAATCGCAGCTGCCGTCCCATAGGTTTGCGTTGTAAACAGAGGAAGGAGCTGCACGGCCATATCATCGTCTTTTTTCGCGCGTTTTTATTTATTTGATTGCTGTTTGAATCTTGTGCCCGCCTGGCATATGATCCACGCACATATCGTCTGCTATGTGCGCGAACGTGTCCACGTGTTACCATAGCGCACAGCTGGCTGTTTCCAATGTTTTCTTATGTAAATACTGGCGGATTCAGCAGGATACAGCCTGGCAACGGATTTGTCTATTCCAATGGATTTTTTTTTTATTCGAAAGCTGTCATCTTGTCTACCGGTCTACTAGATGAGTCGCGCACAGATCATGCACTATGCGTGCACGTGCCCACGTTAAAAGGTAAGGACAATTTGGCAGGAAAACAGTTCAGCCTATGTTTAAAATAGCAGCATACAGTATGAGTTAAAGATTTCATGTGGGGGGTGTTGTTATTTATATCAGGTCACACTTGTTGGTGGTGATGTCACCAAGAACGCTGCTCCCTCATTGGCTACATTTCTGCTCCTCATTGGCTAAAGGCCCTGCCTTTGTACTGTTGGTATTTCTTTTTTTTTCTTTTTTGCAGACAAGAACCTGCCGTGCCCTTTGTAACACAAAGAACAAAAGTCAGTGCAATAATAAGACCCTATAGTCTTGTGCAACTCGGATGGGACAACATCTAGGCATCTTATCTTAACTCTCAAGTCTGTCAAACTGTGTGTCCCTGACTGTCAGAACAGATTGTGTTCCCCACTCAATATGATGCATATCAGCACAAATCAATACTAGAAAGCTGCAATTCTGAGAAATTGCAAGTGCGGTTGTCTATTTATAGGCTACGTTTGAGAAAAAGGTTTATCTAGATGAAATAAAGCTGGACAAGAACTGGACAGAAATGTAATTATTATAAATTTACCCCAATTGATTCCGGATGGGGACCATCCGGAATCAATGGGGGTAGATTTATTTATTGTAATCAAAGTTTTGTCTTAGGAATGTGACAGAAAACAAAAACATATTATTGAACTCTAGTCTCTATGGCAAGAGTAATCAATAGAAAAGAAGTCATTTTGATGGTGAACTACTCCTTTAAAACAGCTGTGTTAGCAAGCATGCTGTCCCGCGACTGCTGTTTTCCGGTGAGCCTGAGCGCAACGGTGGGGGCGCGGGAGTGTGGGGAATTCTAGAACACAGTAACACACCACTGACTGTTGCCGAGAGGTTAGCATTATGTATTGAGAGAGGCACTCTTGCCGATTTCGTAAGAGACTCGTCGCCAATTGCAAGATATTTAAAAGTTATTTGGGGCCATGATGATAGCCCCTTCTTCCCACTACTAGACTAATAAGGATTTATATTGTGAGGAAATAGGTAGGCTAATAGATATCTAAAGGAGGTTTTCTATTATCAGTGAACTTTGTGTGATCGAATGTGTGTTGACTGTGTTCTCAAGTGTGCAGGTATGTGAATTCCAGCAACCACACTCACACCGCGTTCTATTAGTTCACTCTCTCTTGCTACTACTTAAACAATCTCACACATTGATTTCTGTTATGAAATGAGGCACCCGGTTTAACTACATTGTGCTTTAGTGACTAGATGGGGACCATTTCCCCCTCACCTTTTTACAAATTCTACTTGGATATTAATGAACTTTATAGGTCAAAGCTTTTTCCTCCAAAACAGAAAATGCCTGGCATTTTGAAAACATCTTCCGCTGAAAAACATCTGCCTATGCAGTCGCGCGTGTGTGTGTGTGTGTGTGTGTGTGTGTGTGTGTGTGTGTGTGTGTGTGTGTGTGTGTGTGTGTGTGTGTGTGTGTGTGTGTGTGTGTGTGTGTGTGTGTGTGTGTGTGTGTGTGTGTGTGTGTGTGAGCTCACAGCGCATCACTTTGTGCCGCATTGCGAGCTTGTAGATCTGCTATTTTTTTCTTTTTTAAGACACACTTTAGAAGGCAATGTTAGCCAATCAGGAGGGAATATGGGAAATGGGACAGATCCATGTTGATGACATGACTTTAGAGATAGAGTATTAGATACTTAGGGATGCTTCGCGTGATTTTAGGGCAAAATCTGTAGGAGCAGTGTCCAAAAATGTGTTTTGCAAGAATCTGCCTCATTGTGGCACTAGATGAGGGCCATGTGAGAAATGATGGTTGGAGGTTGTGGTTTGGCAGCCAAGAAGTGTTTGTGCAAAGTTTGGCATGGATAGGGGCAACGGTGGCGGAGGTATGAATAGGGCAAAAGTGTGACGTGACGTGTGACGGACAGACAGTCTGACTGACTGACAGCCGGTGGAGGTTTTCCATAGTAACTAGTGTTTGAAAGATTTCAAATTATTAAAAAAATCAACACAAACCCTTTTCTTCTGGGGGTCCACGTGGCCAAATACATATCATTTTGGGGGTCCTTGGCGCAAAAACAGTTTGAGAACCACTGATTTAGTGGGCATTTGTAGAATCGGCCTCGGGTCTTATAATGGGTTAATAATATGAGCGTCAGTTAACCAACTGTCTAAACACGGGATCATAGGGGAGGGATGGGTTGTTTTAGCACCTGGGCTGTTCTCACTTCTAAAGGCCTGAATACAGTCTTTCATCAGTCTCACCTGTCTGTCCATGAGCCCATAGCACTCCCATGTCAGAATTTGCAGCCAGAAGCGCACGCACGCAGTACAATGCCCTGTGTACTTTGCCAGCTCATGTGCTACTAAACTAAGGAGACACACACACACACACACCGCACTGACTGCACTTTCCTGTCTTCCCCATGCTATAAATCACTCCAGTGACAATAGTCATAACACAGTGACTCTGCACTCTTACTCAGCTGCTGTGCATGTGTAAGGCAGATGCAAATAGCTGCTACGGTGTCAGGCTGAGCCTGCAAAGTGGGTTTATTTATTGTACTTTTTCTTGGCAATATAACCTTAAAGCTATACTGTGTAAGTTGCTCAACTTGTGGTCAGTAGCTCTATAGCAAACCTCGGTCGCGTCCGCGTCTTTCGGCCGTTTTTCGGTTCTCACACCCCCGCGTCTGCCTCCACCTCGCCGAGATCTTTTGAGGGGTCCCTGGTTGCTGTGCGTTCAGCCATTCCGGAGATACACTCCTTCACCCATGCTTCACCGTGCACCCGAGTACAGAGACACACGGGAGACTACAAATATGGCCACCCTAGCGACCCCACTCCAAGATGCGCTGTGATTGGCCGGCAGTGTATAACCCTCGCTGTGATTGGCCGGTAGTGTGATGACGCAATTTTTCCGCGAAAACCGGTCCCGGTAGGGATAATAGAAAACATATAAAGAGAAGGCTTTAGAAGCTGAAAATAACGGAGTGGGGGTTCTAAAACTTTAGCGATTTAACAGTTAGGACAATTTTAAGATTTGTTTTATAAAAGAAGTTACATGGTATAACTTTAACATCAAACATATTTACCACTATGCTTTGATGTTAAGGTTATTGCTAAATCAAATACTTCCTTCATGCATTCTTCCTGCATGTATCCTCAACTAGGGCTGTGTACACAGTGCCAGCCATTCTAGATCTAGATCTCCGCTTTCATGAATTTATCATGCAGTTGTTTAGCATCAGTGCCGTGGTGTCCACACAGTGGCGGCCACTGTAGAAGTCTGCCTTAATGTATTCAATATGCAGTGTTGAATGATATAAGTACTGAACACAGTTCCTGTCATTGTGACCGCCGCCCCCCTTCGAATCATTCATTATTTGTGCCCCTGTATTAATGCTGCATTAATGCTGCAAACGTCTTCTAGGGATGGCTTTCCCAAGTGCAAATGTGTGCCAAGAACAATCCCCGCCTCACATCAAGCCAATTACCAAAGATGGTCCCCCTGTCCAGAACTCAACACTTCCATAAATTTCAAGCAAAGACTCACTATAACTTCCAACTATTCACACAAAACAATGCATCCCCCCCTCCAACCACAGGCATCAAGGGTCCCAAGGTTGCACTCCAATCTCCTACAAAAGAAAAGCTGAAAATCCATCACTTTTATCTTAAGAAAATAACTTAAACCTAATATGTCAACGTTTCAGTATAGGTCGTTCTAGAAGCCCCACTTTATGTTGTTTTATTCTGCATCTTATCATGCATTTCTACTTTATGGACCTGTCCAAAGTACACTATCCATTCAGCCCGCACTGTACACAAACCATGGCCATCAAAGAACATGACTCTAATGTCTATATGCGAAAGGACTAGAGCAGGGGTCTTCAACGTTTTCAGGCCAAGGACCCCTTAGTTGAGAGAGAGAGATGAAGCAGGGACCCCCACAACCTTTTCATAGATTCCATATAGTTTCATTGTTTGACAGCACAATCATCAGTGTATTTTGGATTCATGTCAATGTGTGTTTTCAGATATTTAACCACTTGAACTGTCAATACTTAGGCCTAATAAACTTGACCTTTCACTCTGTACTTAGTGTGATCTTGTTTCCCCTCTACACCAAACCTCTTATAAAAATAGCCGATCTACAAGCTCACAACGACTCGCAGCGCGAGGCGGTGTGAGCGTGTAGATCTGCTATTTTTGTTCTTAGAATAGGACGTTACGTTTCAAATATAAAAAAGGAGAAAAAAGTGTCTCACAAAGATTTGGAGGACCCCCTGTAGTAACTCTGAATACCCCCTAGGGACCCCCTGTTGAAGACCCCTGGACTAGAGCAAAACTTGATTTTCTGCTCCTGCTGGTTGATGCTCTAGCTGAAAAAAGGGGGCACCCCACCTGTACAGTATACAGTGAATGTCTGTACCTGAAACCCAGGGCCATAAACTGACTTGCTCACTCCAGGGAATGGCAGCCCATCTGCCGGCCACATGGAAAATGACCCTGCCAAACACTAACCTCACTCATACCGTCACCGTCATTCATTCCAAAACTAGCCCTTCATTTCCAGAATGATCCTTGGTGGGGGAGGGAGTTTTCACTTCAGTATCTACTCTAAAATATAGAGGATACAATGAGTAAATGCACTGCAACTGTTACTAAAGGAGTAGTTCACCCCCAAAATGACTTTTTTCCTATTGATTACTCACGCCATGTAGACTTTGAGTCACATTCCTAAGACAAAAATGTTATAATAGTAAATTTACCCCCACTGATTCCGGATGGGGACCCAAACATCCGGAATCAATGGGGGTACATTTAAGTCTCCATGGCGTGAGTAATCAATAGAAAAAAGTCATTTTGGGTTTTAACTACTCCTTTAAACCAGTGCCTTAGTTATTACTTTGTGGTAAACGGTACATTTGTAAGCTTAGCCGCACTTCCTTCAAATGGTAGATAACTCGATATCATCACTTGGGGTTGGAGGAGGGTGAAACAGTTAAGTCGCTGTTAACCATTATGTCTTCACAATGGGTCAATTCAGTATGGCAGAACACTATCTGGAGACTGGACAATGAGTGCCCTGTGTGCGTGTCTTACCTGGTGGTTTATCCTGCCGTGTGTAGCTGATCCAGAGGAGAAGGCAGGCCCAGGTGTATATCGCTGACATGGCGTTTCTCCTGCCGCACAAGCACACATTTGAACTGCACGCGTTCACACTAAGCACCCAAGTGGTGAGTGTCGGGCCATCTCTCTTCTGACAGGGTGGTGTCGGATCTCAGAACCGCCGCGAGCTGATACTCTGCTCTCCCCCTCGTTGTCGCTCTCTCCCTGCATGCGCTCTTCCTTCAGCAACTTTCTTTTTTATCACTCTGGGTGGTTATGGCGAGACAGAGTAATGAGAGGGAGTGAGAGAGAGAGAGGGAGGGAGACACACACACACACACACACACACACACACACACACACACACACACACACACACACACACACACACACACACACACACACACACACACACACACACACAGGGAGAACAATAGAGAGAGTAATAGAGACACAGTCAGATGGAGAAAAAGAAGAGGAGAGAACAAGAGGCCAAGGGGGAAGGAGAGAGTGACTCACATGTGAGAGACACACATCAGAGAGAGAGGGAGGGAGGGAGGGAGGGAGGGAGGGAGAGAGAGAGAGAGAGGGAGTGAGAGGCACGTTCGAAATGGCACGACCACACATGACACACTGATGTGGAACTTCTTAGACACTGTGGGTTTTTCACCGCAGGTTTGATCTCCAGATGAGTGGTGATGTTTCAACCACCTCTGGTTTTACTTTAACTTCCCTTTTATACCAGTACAGGAGATGGCTTTACTTCAGGAGCACACTAGCCTCTGCAGAAAGTCTTAGAATTGAGCCTTGCCCTAAATAGTCAAGTAAAATTGTCATGGAAATTGTAAAGGTTTTTCTGTGCAGTCCGTCAGTCTGTCCACTATCCCATGCAGCAAATCTTGATAACAGCTGGATTGCCATGACATTTTCTGTGCACCAATTTGGGTATATTTATATAGCCTATAACACATCCCTTTTGCCAAAATGTCCATATTGAATCAAAATCTAACTTTCTGAGGGCCTTCATGTTACCCCCGGCATTTGAGTGACCCCACAGCCATTGTACCAAATTGTGAAATTATATAAGAAAGAAGCATTGGAAGAAGCGTTTATAGGCATTGTTGTGAGCTTGTAGATCGGCTATTTTCGCAATATTTATCAGGGTGGGGGGTCCCCAGTTCAAATATGATTATTTTTCCCCAGTTCAAATATGATTATTTTAGGGGGTCACGGCTGAAAAGGTTGAGAACCACTGGTTTAGAAAGAATATTGTCTCGCTCAAAGTTGTTGAGAATGTTGTGGACTGGAGTGAGACAACAAAAGAGCTTTTCAGAGACTATACTCTGAAACATCTCAGACATCTCAGATTCTTCCAGCATCCGCCATCCCCTCCTGTATCTCATCTTCTCTGTTCCACCCAGCCCCTGTTTCCTGTAAAACCTAATTTTAAAGTGTAAATTTCACTTTCAGTTCTCACTTCCCTGTCCCTTTTTCTGTATAATTCCTGCCATTGTGTATTTCATTGAAAGTATTTCTTGGTAGACAAATAAAATCTCCCTTATTTCTCACTCTTTCGATTTAAAGGAACACGCACACACACACACACACACACACACACACACACACACACACACACACACACACACACACACACACACACACACACTTCTACTTAAGTTGTTTGGAATTGTAACGTTTGGAGCGTGACAGGCTTTACTCCTACATCTGGTCTCCATTCACAAGAAAATCCCTGCAGGTTATCTCAGTCTTAGCGTATCTCAGCCAACCATCTTAACCATCACCGTGTCTAATACAAACACTACGGACGCTGTACCTCACATCAGAGATCGTAAAGGAAATGAAACATAATCTCTAACACTGATAAAAGTGCTAATGGGGTTACCGGGACATGGCCCTGTTTACACAGTGCTGAGTCACTTTGAGAAAGGAAATAGAAGTAATGTTACAAATCACTGTGACTGTAATCTCTGTCACAGTCATAGACATTCTATGGACTGTGACGCAATGATGCTCATTCCGCTGAATCAGAGGGTTCAGGTTACTGTAATGAAGAGACAAAGCCGAGAACTGAGGGAGGATATTACTGTTCCTTGTAATGTCACAACTAGAATGACTTGAGCAATATTAGTGAGCTCACATTAACTGCTTAAGTCCTATATACCAGTGTTTCTCAAACTTTCAAATTTCAAGGTCTCCCCTGACCGTGTACAAATGGAACCAGGTTCATTTGGTTCCATTTGGGTTCATTTGATTCCATTTGTGCACTGTCAGAGTTACAGGCTTGTATGGGTCAATTTAGACCCCCTTAACCACAGAGTCCCTGGAATCCACTTTGAAAACCACTGCTATATACTATGTTGTACGATAGATGGTGAAAATAGCCGATCTACAAGCTGATAATGTTAACGCATTTCTGTGAATTTATGTCACTTTTTAAAGGATAAAGTGTACTCAATGTGATTGATTATTAAAATCTCAGTCATAAAGTCATATAAATAGAGAAAGGAGCAAAGAAAACAACGCCGATCGATAACAACAAGACAATGGCAAATTTACAGATGGTAAATGGTCAAAATAGAAAATAAACCTGTTTATGCATTTGAACTGTTTGAGTTTTGTAGTGCTGGGCCCGGTATTGCATTTTGAATGGACATTGTGTTCACTTGGTTGTAGTAGTTGTATTTGTTTGTATTGTTTGTGTTGACTGCTCTCTTGGCCGGACCGCCAGGTCACAATTGGGGGAAAAAAAGAAAAAAGAATATAGATATGTATATATATATATATATATATATATATATATATATATATATATTATCTGTATCTGTTTAAAGTTACACTATGTACCCTTTTTAGTGAATACGTTTGCATTTTAACCAGAATCAGCTTTATTGTCACATCACAGGTTTACAAAAGAAAAGAAAAGTTGGTGAAATCTGTGTGTGAAGGTACAGTAACTAACACACTTGGGGTGGTTGTATTTGGTACCCCTACTCTCCTATATATTGAGACTTTAGATCCTGTGGTCTGTTTTGACAGGTGGTACTGGTTGAAGGTCAAAATGTAATTTCTCCCCTGAGCAAGCAGGGGAGAATTTTTAGTTTAGTGGTAAAATGTCAGCTTTTGCGCCCCAGAGACCCAGGTTGAAATCTGGGGTAGGACATGAACATTAGCAGTGGTGGAAAGTAACTATAAATTAAGTACATTTACTCAAGTTCTCTACTGTAAGTACAGTTTTGAGGTATTTGTACTTTACTTGAGCATTTCCAATTTCCAATACTTTCACTTCTACTCCAATAGGCTACATCTGGGATCCAAATATTGTACTTTTGCTCCCTACAAGCTACAAGCTTGTAGGCTCCCTACAAGCTACAAGCTCACAATGCGTCACAATGCGACTCATTGTGAGCTTGTAGATCTGCTATTTTCAAAAGATGTTTGTACATTTGAAAACTTCAAATAGGACATTCTGCATAACGAGCATTTTCTACTTTTGTTACTTTTTTTTAATTACATTTTGATGCCAATACATTTGTATGCTTACTCAAGTAAACTTTGAATTCTGTACTTTTACTTGTATTTCTACATTGCAGTATTGATACTTTTACTTAAGTAAAATAAATGTGAGTACTTTTCCCACCACTAAGCTTTAAATACAGGACATGATATGAGATGGGTTTTGAGCCACTTCTGTAACAAAACTTCCCAAAGATTGTGTTTAGAAGTAACACTCTGTGACGCACAGTATTGTTTGAGCAACTGGGGGAACAAATCTCCCACAAGTTAAGATATTGATAACTCTGACACTTGCTTTGGCAATGTAAACGTATGTTTTCTCATGCCAATAAAGCTCCTTTGAATTGAATTGAATTGAACTCAATCAAGTCAATGGAAGTAGCAGGGTGATATTTGGCAACCCCTTTGTTTCAGGCATCCTAAAGAAATGATAAATAGACTTACTGTGCTCCAGTCCAGAGTCCCCGGCCAGCAGTGTCCACATCAAATGGCAGACAGACACGGTGAAGGGGTGCAGAGAGGTAGAAGCAGAGACGGCTCTGAACCTTTGAGACTGAGCCTGGTCTTGACTAGACCAACAGGTTATTTAGAGAATAGACTCACACATGCACGGACAGACACGCACTCACTGACACACTCGCGTGCACCGCGCACGCACTCTCTCTGTCTCACACACACACACACACACACACACACACACACACACACACGGCAATGTGCACATCCACTTACCAAAGCCCAAGGCACTTTAGGGAGGCGATTACCCTCCACACATGCACGCGCGCGCACACACACACGCTCACGTGCAAACACATAACTGTTACACACACATGCCCCTCTGAATGGGGTGGAGTTAGGGCTGTCACACACACACACACACACACACACACACACACACACACACACACACACACACACACACACACACACACACACACACACACAACCCCGCCTTCTCTCTATTACAGTGTTAATTTTTTCAGCAAATTTAAATTTAGTCTTAGTCTTAGTCTTTTGAATAACACACCATTTAGTCTTAGTCCTGTCTTAGTCTTCTGAAATTGTTTTTGTCTAGTCTAGTCTTAGTCAACTAAATATCAAAACATTTTAGTCTTAGTCTTAGTCTTTTGGGATTAGTCTTAGACTTTTAATCTTCGTCTTTTAGGATAGTTGTTTTAGCCTAATATAACCACATAATTATGAACAAGTCATTGTCTTCTACTGCCTGTTATTTGGTCAAAATAAACCATACATAAAAGATGTATTTGGCTTTAATTTCATTGCAGTTACATACCAAGAGTTAATTTTTGTAGCCACTAGTCTTAGACTTAGATTTAGTCTTAGTCTTTTGAATAACACAAATAATAGTCTTAGTCTTAGTCTTTTGAAACTGTTTTAGTCTAGTCTAGTCTTATCGACAAAACATCAAAATCGTGTAGTCTTTTAGTCTTAGTCTTAGTCGACAAAATTAACACTGCTCTATTACACTGTGCCCCCCTCCCCTGAATGGGGTGGAGAGATATGATTCACACACCAACACACACACACACACACACACACACACACACACACACACAAACACACACACGCACACACACACACAGTCAAGCTTATACACACCCAAACCTACGTATGAATGTGACATGTTTGTTTTACAAGAACACACACTAGACGCTTTCTCAAGTCTTGCAAACATGTTGGCAAAAAGTTGCAGTGAGTGGAGGCTTATTGTCTCACAACACTCCACTGATGAGGTAAGCATTTCATCCCGGGTCCGTTCAAAATGTCACAGGGGTACGTTTTCAGAGTGCAGGCGTGTTTTGCTGAATTATGCTTGCCTGAATTATACTTGCCAGCTTGGATATGTGCTATTTTCAGTGTGCAACGCTGTACAAAGTGCTGCCCGGGGCAAGTAAATAAAACGTTCAGGCAAGTGGAGTTTGCTTCCATGTTGCCCGACAGTCAAGTGCATTCTGTCTTCAATAAATATTGGCTATTCATTCATGAAAGACAATGCTATCAGCATGCCTCATTCTGTTTTTTCAAAGTGACTGTTGCCACTCTGCAGTTATAGATTGGATTTATGTGTGATGTAGCTTCAGGCTGTGACTCTCAAAATAATCATATTTGAACCGGGGACCCCCCACCCTGACAACCACTTGGGAATAGTAGGCATTACATTTAGTATGATTCGGTTCCACAGATAAACATTGTGAAAATAGACAATCTTTCTTTTTGGCATTAAGAAGTAGACCTATCTTAAAAAGTCCTTATATTGACACATCACTGGCATCTGGGGACCCCCCAATATCATGTGACAGTTTGAGAACCACTTCCGTACCTCATAGACATAGATAGTTATAGCCCTAAATTACAGTGGTTAGCTTTATTATGAGACTTTGCTTCAGGAAAAAGAAACAAACACTGGCAGATATTCTTTTTTGCCCAGGCCTTCATCTGTCCCTATCTGAGTCAACCAGGTGTATGTAGCGTACTGTGGCGTGCACCACAGGTGTGTCACCTCACCTAAATCAACAGGTATCCGCTCACGCTTGATCATCCATCGTCTGTTGATGAAACACGCCCACACATGTGTACACACAAGCCGGATATTCAATAGAGCGTATACACATGATTCATAAATGCACCAACCAGGGACGTGCTGGCCATTGGGAAAAGCTCCCGAACGGCCGGTTCATTCCTGGCCGGTCCAGGCCGGCTATTAGGAAAAAAATAAAATGTCGGCCTTCGTTCCATTTTTGGGGCTGGGCAGCCAACAAAGTAAATCGTCACTGTCGGGCAGAAACCTCGTATCTCCAAGTTTCAAATTTATAAATTTTTTCGTAAAGCAAATTCCCGCTTCATCATACAAGGCCGTTGCACAAAAGTAGTGAAAACAGCAGATCGGCTGTTTTCACTAGTTTAAATCATTTTTAAAATGATAAATACAAAACAAACGGTTTTGGACATACAAGGTTTCCACCCGACAACGACGAAATATAACTCGTGTACAGTAATTGGCCCACTGGCTTGTCACTTGTCATGATCTGAAATGGCAAATCTTTGAGTAGCAGCAGCGCTATAGAGAGAGATCTCTCTCTATAGCGTGCAATGAGGGCCTCTCCAACTCTTATTCTCGGGCTGCATGTCCCTGGCACCAACACTGTTATGACATGTCGTAGACTTCCAGCTGTCCAGAACCAGGATCTGTATACTGGTGTTATGATAACATCAGTATACAGATCGTTGTTATGTTTAATTTATTTGACGTGGACAAAGTGGACATCACATTGGACAGACCAGATGCATGCATTGCTTGAGTATTAAACACCTGTTCTAAGAAGGCTTTTCTAAATACATGACAGACATCGTGTCTTCATGATGACATCAGGGACCTCCAAATATGGGCATAAAAGGGAAAAGGACAGAAAGATACAGAGATCTCTATATGGGCATAAAGGGGAGACAGACAGACGCACAGCACCTGGTATAAATAACGGGTGGGGAATCCAATCCCAACTTGCATTGCTCCCGACTCCCCAGTAGGCTCGTCGGGCACCGATCTAGTTAAAAAGAAAATACTTAGATTACTAGGAAAGTGTGCTCATTGGAGCGCAGATCTCCTCCAGTCTGGGTTGCCGACCCAGACCTATAATGCCCTGTGTCAGTCGTGGGGCGCAGCCACGAGGAAGCTGTGGTGGAAATAGTTTGAAGACAGACTATATGCATGTTTGTGGGGCCCCCTATGGGCAGAAGTGCAAGCCGTTTTGGAGGTGCACTCTATAAAGGCCTCATGCAATGTGAGGCCTTACATTTATTTGTGATTCCAATAAAAAAATTTAAAAAATAAATCTCTACATACCGGTATATAGATAGTTTATTGGGGGGGAAAAGCCCACTGGATTATATTCTTGGTCCATACCTTAGGGCAGTGGTTCTCAACCTTTTCAGGCCGCGACCCCCAAAATAATCATATTTTAACTTGGTACCTCTCCACCCTGACAAGCACTTGGAATTGGAGGAGTTGGCATTACATTTAGTTTGACTCATTACTTTTCCATTGTGAAAATAGCAGATCTACATGATCACAACGCCTTGCGTTGCGAGGTGTTGTGAGCATGTAGATCGGCTGCCTCTAATATTTGACAGTTTTGACATTGGCCAGTTACCCCTGGCCAATGTTTGACCAGGGGTACTAAAAAGATCTTAAAAGTCCTTAATTTGTCACTTAAGAAATGTGCAGATACACTTATACTGTATGTTGGTCTGTGTAGTGTTGAGTTAGAAAACAATGCTAAACATCTGGGGACCCCTCAAAATAATTTGCGGACCCACAGGTTGAGAAGCACTGCCTTAGGGATGAAGGGGGGCTCTCTCCATTCCGACATGTCGCCACTCCGACAGTGACTTCTTATTGTCGGAGTGGCAACACGTCCATAGAGGTTAAGGTTAGGGTTAGGGTAAGAGCTAGGGTTAGTATCTGTCGGAAAGGAGACATGTCGGAATGGAGAGATGCACCCGGGATGTACATACAGAAGCATTCTCTTTTCATCAATTAACAGTAACTCTTCTAGGATTAGTCATAGTTTTCTATATGGAGTCTTCTGTTCTGTGTGTCAGTGTTCTATGAAGTGTCACACTGGTGGTGATGCTGCTTTGCAGGTTGCAAAGAGTGAAAGAGTGAAACGGTGCGTGCATGTACAGTACACTATGTGTGCAAATGACCTTATACTGTAGGCGGGCATTAGACACGATCAGAGCACTGGGCAGAATACAGAAACCAGGCTTTCCACGTACTGCAGATAGCCTGACGAGGTTAGGTGAGGTGATGTCTGTTCTTTTGATGTACTGTAGCTTCTGTGCAGATTTAAAGTGCCATTCACACTGAGCACTATAACTATAAAGATAACTGTAACTATATCCTTCTATAACTATAACTATATCCTTCGCAACTGTATTTTTTAATAGTCTGTGTGAACTATAAGGCTTCTTTTGATGAAGGAATTTAGTTTTCACCAGGCAAGCTATAACATTGTCTTTTTTTGAGCGGTGGTCACACCGTCTCCTATACGTGGCCGTGTGTGTGGGTATGTATGTATGCGTCCGTCCGTCCGCCCGTCCGTCCGTCCGTCCGTCCGTCCGTCCGACGCACACACATGCAGCCTCCACCGCTCAGTTCACACAAGTGTGATTTTTAAATAACTAAACTCCTTCTCAGTGCAAATCGCCGAGGTTCCTACCAGGCCTGGTTGACCACACCTGCTGTAGAACAACTGGTGGCTGATAGCACATGGCAGGTCACTATTACAGTAAAGGCTGATGTATATGGGGTGGCGGGCACTAAGATTTGTCCCTTTGTAAATGTCTAGCCTCTAAACTTAGACATATATGGCAGATCAATCATGGTGCCTTTCTATTGGTTTCTTTTGATTGATTGAAGAGTTTATTAGCCGTTTGCAATAGAAAAAAAAGTACAGTTTCATGGCAGCTTATTTACACAGGAACCACTTCATGTATCTCATATAACATTGAAAGACGGATAGAACATAGTACTTTTCATAGGATAACATCAACTACAAAAGCAGAAAAGAAAAAGAATAAAAATAACAGACGGTGATGTCATACTGTCTGATATCCCCATGCAGCCAATTACTGAGGTACAGGAAATGATCGTCAAGAGAGTTCAGGATGTCTATGATCAGACCGAGCATCTCGGGAAGTGCATTGGAATTCAATTGGAGTGAGAATATTTCCAATATTTCTAAATTGTGGCCTTGATGTCCTGAGAAAATAAGTTGTATGTTAGAACACAATTTACTGAGTATGGTTTATTGTATGTTTTTGTCTCTGGGTTTTCTATAAATTGTTGTCGCTATACAGCCTCCAATTGTGCTCACATTCACATAGTGGAAACTTATGATGTAAAAGCTTTTTTTCTAGAGAAAAGAATATCAGATCAGCCTTTATTTCCCCAGAGGGATATTCCGTTACACAGTCTGTTCAACAACAACATGTAAGATCATTATACAACACAACATGAAGACAATATAGAACCCCCAGAGTACACCAACAACATATTTGACAGGCGGTTTGTTCAATGCTGCAATGGCTGAGGAAACAGCGAACCCAGCTTTCCCCCATCTCAAAGTTCTCCATTGAAATGACCTGATTGTAAAGTGACAGTTGAGGGGATGATTAGTGTCATTTACTTTGCACCCCAGACAGTTAACTTAAATTGTATTTGCAAATCACATGCATCACAGGGTTTACATTGTTGTATCATTTTAAATGTCTCATTTCAGTCCATTTCAAAGTTCGTTATCGGTGGTGTCATCCTGTTGGGTGTCATCCTGTTGGGATGACACCATGGGTGGGTTAGGGTTAGTGGGTAACAACAGTGGGTTATTACTGTATACAGTGAGAGAGAGATGAAGCAGGGACCCTCACAACCTTTTCATTGATTCCATATTAGTTTAATTGTTTGACAGCACAATCATCAGTGTATTTTGGATTCATATCAATCTGTGTTTTCAGATATTTAACCACTTGAACCCTCAATACTTAATAAACTTGACCTTTCACTCTGCACTTAGTCTGCTCTTTTTCCCCTCCACACTAAACCCCTTTGCCTAAAATAGCCGATCTACAAGCTCACAACGCCTCGCAGCGCGAGGCGTTGTGAGCTTGTAGATCTGCTATTTTTGGCTAAAGTTCTCAGGAAAAAAAGGTTTCTATCACACAAAGATTTGGAGGACCCCCTGTAGAAACTCTGAGGACCCCCTTGGGGTAATAATAAAATTACTTGTCCCACCGCTGCTTTCTTTTACCTTTGACCGAGCTGTTGGTCGCATGCTTGCATGTGTACGAGCTGCTGGTTGCGTGCTTCCACAATATGTGTACAACACACACACCATGGTGGTAGCATCAGTACCGGGCAACACACAGCTCCGCTTCACTGAACAGAGGTCAGACAACAGTCAGTCAAAGGTGACCTTAGAAACGTGTGTAGAAAAAGGACAAGAAATGTAGGAATCCTTGAGAGATACAGTATATATTATGAACAATAAGCATATTCATAAAAAACATTCATAAGCATATTGTCTACTGGTTCTCAAGCTTGGGTCCGTGGACCACCAGGGGTCCAAATGGACCCTTAGGGGTCTGTAACTCTGACAGGGTCCATTTGGTTCCATTTGTACACTGTCAGAGTTAAATAAACGCTATCTCTGGGAGGATTTGGGGTCACAGAGATACATAGCAGACTAGTATACAAATTAGAATCGGTGGTATGCAACTGACACATTGCTTTGCAAGCATCCAGTGCATTTCCGGTGATAAGCTTGGACTTTTTACAGGGGCCGACCGACATGTAGTAGGGGGTCGTTAGAGAGTTTTGAAGGAGGGTAAGGACTATACACAATCCATTTTTCCCATTTCTCCAGGAATAGGTCTTCTTGCAACCTGAGTTTGTGGGTAAATCTCTCCATCATATATACTAACAAGGTTAAAACAGAGATTGAAGTTGAATCCAGTCAATCAATCGAAGCCTGACTAGATATTAAAATGAACCCAGAATGTACAGTATACAACCTTGACAACGGTTAACGTAATATGTAAAACTTCAGGATTGGCTGAACAATAAACAAAGGGAAACATTAACCTAATATTAATAGAAATAAAACAGGGAAAATGTGAGCCAACACAAATGCTATTGACTCCTACCATACATAATAACAACACATTAAACAGAGCAGGCTGTCTGGCTGGGAGTGGAGAGAGGAAAGCCTGCACGGGAGCAGGAGAATACTGGCCTTTTAAACCCCTCACCAGTGGTATAAAGTAACTAAGTACATTTACTTAAGCACTGTACTTAAGTACGATTTTGAGGTATTTGTACTTTACTTGAGTATTTCCAATTTCCAATACTTTTACCTCTACTCCACTACAGCTCAGATCCAAATATTGTACTTTTACTCCACTACATTTTTAGAAAAATGTAGTCACTAACTTTGTAGATTTGGATTATTATTACAAAACATACATTAACCACTTCAACTCTGTATAGATTTGGGACATTTGAAAATAGCTCACAATGTGTCGCGATGCGCACACACAGATTCCAGTGTGTAGACCAAAGGTGCTTGACTCCCATGATCTGTATAATCTGGGTGATGTGGGTCTCCATTAGAGGCCGTTTGAATCTCTCCGGTCCAGTGTAGATTAAAGTATAGGCTGAACCTGCTAACCTTTCCTTTTGTACGAGGTGGCATCTCTGTCCTGATCTACTTTGTACCTCCGGGACGCACACTCTCTGGCACACGGATGCATAGACACATGCGGAAACGTGCACAGTACACTTGACACAAAGACAAACCCCCACCTGCAGGTGTGTATTATCCTCCATATATAATCACAGCAGGTGTGTGTTCTATATTCTGCTACACGGACAATCCTGATTGATGGGTGTGTCTGTGTGTATGTGTGTGTCTGTATATGTGCCTATACTGTATGTGTGCATGTGTGTTGTTGCCATCACCCTGGGTTTGTAGGTTAGTGAAAGATTGCCGTGGCTGTACATAAGAGGATTTGGGTGGAATTAGTGTCATTCTTCTATGGCCGAGAGGAATAGATTTATATCGATTTTAATCAGAGAGCGAAAGATCCATTGTCTCAACGGTCACATACAGAGAGGGTGGGAGAGAGAGAGAGAGACGATGGTGTGCACATTATGTGTGAGAGAGATTTTGCGTTTGTGCGTGAGAGAGAAAGATGGAATGAGACGGTCTGAGTGTATACAGTATGTACGTGAGAGAGAGAGAGAGAGAGTTAATGAAACCGGAATGAAGGAGACGTTGAAGGATGGAGAATCCTTGAAATAAGCTGGCCACCACCACAAGCCCACGGAGACGTATGGAGACGGAGGACCACCATGGACCCCAGGGAAAACGGAGACGGAAGGACAGCCGCCCGAGAGCGACGCTAGACCCCGCTATGGAGCTGCACATTTAAATTTACCCAGACGTCACCTACATAGTTCAACACGTGGGCCAGACACATGCAACTCATTCATACGTATGCATGTGTGCACACATTTGTGTGGTTTCCATACCGCAGTTTTCGGGAAAGTGTTTTGGCCTTACTGTCGGAGCTATCTTGGAGCCGTCCGCCCGTCATCTCGGTCTCGCCCCCGGAAAGAAACTGGACCACGGCACCGCCAGGTCACCGGCCACAGCAGGAGGAGGGGGGGACGCAAACCGGGCCGACGACCCTGGGGTCATCGTGGTCTGGTGGGTGGTTGGTGGATGGTGTCAGGTTGTGACTGACCGACCGACTGACCGACCGACCGACTGACTGGTTGGACTGTTTGTTGACTTGGCAGCCTTTCTTTGCGGAGCGGCAGCAGCAGACCCTGATCCGTCTCTGAAGCCTGCGTGAATGCAGCCACGATGACCCGGCATCCACTCTGCCTGGCGCTGCTGGCGCTCGCCTTCCTCGTGGTGGTGGCGGCAGCCCGCGGCCGTAACTCGGGACGCAGGAAGCACAAGGAGGTGTTCCTGGGGGAGAACAGCAAGTTTAAATTTGGAGGGTGAGACAGACGGACACACACACGCGCTCGCACACACACACACACACACATGAACAGACACACACAAACGGACACACATATGAGGCACACAAGCACTTATTGGTTCTTACTTCTAGTTTATTAAGCACCAGCATCCGTATTGTGGGGGAAAGCTTTTGCTGAAAATAGCGACTCGACAAGTTCACAACGCGACGTAACACGTTGCGTTGTGAGCTTGTCGAATAGAAAGCTTTCCCCATAACAGAAAACAGAAAAGACCCGAGGGACTCTGTTTAACCATATGGGGTTTAAGTGGTTAAAGAGGTGGTGCCATAGTTTGGTACTTTTTCTGTTTTGTATGTGTCTATGGAGTTTACATTACTCTAATAGACCACCGGGTGTGGTTAGAATGTGCAAATTTTCAGCTGGGTCACCACACACCTGAAAACCAGGCATACTTAATGAACTGGTGGGTGTGGCCTCGTAAAAACATAATTTGAACACTTTCTCTACACTTTTTTGGAAAGATTCTTCCTCCTAGTATACCGGTAATCATAATACCTGATCATAATGTTTTAGGGGGAAAAAATCATGGCACCCATCTTTGACATCTATTTATATGTATGTCTGTGTATACCCAATAAGAAAAAAAGAGTCCGCGCACACATTTTCTGCTCTTTTATTTCTTATATGTACCATACAGTTTTTAGTCCAGCACCCAGCCTATACAGCCTCGGATGTGCGTACCCTTTTGACTGTGTTTCAGCCTCTATTTCTACTGTATACCCACTATCTGAAGTCGAGTTATTCACACTTGCATCATCTGGCGACCGCCCCCATCTGTGATGTCCATTTTCTCCAAAAAACACTTTTGAAGCCAAGGATGGCATTGGATTCTCGCTAAAATAGCACAAGCTGAAAGGCATCGATCCGCCATTACTGCTCCCGCATGGGACGATGATCACTTCCGGTCGTCAAGTAAATGACGTCAAGAAGGAATTGTTTGCGCAATCGACTTCCGGCCTTCAAAATAAGAGACTGGCTGCGGACGGAGCCTGCGAGCGGCAGGCTGTACATTTTAACCCATTCATGTCTGGAGCACTAAATGGGTTAATAAACCCAAGGGCCCCCCTACTGGGGACAGTATTATAAATTCATAGGCTATTATATCGTCGTTGTCGGGTGAAAACCTTGTATGTCCAAAACCGTTCGTTTTGCATTTTTCATATTAAAAATGATTTAAACTAGTGAAAACAGCCGATCTACAAGCACACAACACATCGCACCGCGAGGCGTTGTGTGCTAGTTTTCACTACTTTTGTGCGACAGCCTTGTGCAATGAAGCAGGGCTTTGCTTTGCGAAAGAACATACACATTTGAAACTTGGAGATACGAGGTTTACACCCGACAACGACGATATGTATTTTGTCATATCCAATATAACAGGGGTCTCTAATCTCCTAATCTATGGGCCCCCCTCACGGCAGTACAGGGCCCTTTTGATCTGAAAACCCATGCCGAATAAGATCTAATTTCGCCCCTGGTAGGCTGCCTCGTCTTTGACAGAGATCAGTCCTACCACTGTCATGTCATCAGCGAAACTTGGTGGATTAGTTGTAGTTGTGCGTGGCCACACAGTCGTGGGGTATACAGGGAGAAGAGAAGAGGGCTCAGGACGCAGCCCTGAGGGGCTCCTGTGTTAGGGCTCAGGCAGGTAGAGTACCAGTGGTGGAAAAAGTACTCACATTTTGTACTTAAGTACAAGTATCAATACTGCACTGTAGATGTACTCCTTTACAAGTAAACGTCCAGAGTTCAAAATGTACTTGAGTAAAAGTATGAAAGTATTGTCATCAAAATGTACTTAAAGTACCAAAAGTTAAAGTACAAAATGTTTGAAAATAGCAGATCTACAAGCTCTACTGTGAGCTTGTAGATCGGCTATTTGAAGTTATAGAATAGGGCTAAAGTAATGTGATGTTTTATAATATTATAATTTATATCTGCAAAGTAACTAGTAACTAAAGTTTTCAAATGAAAGTGAAATGAAAGTATTGGAAATTGGAAATACTCAAGTACAAATACCTCAAAAATGTACTTAAGTACATTATTTAAGTACATTTACTTAGTTACTTTACACCACTGCTGAGTACTACTGTCTTCTGTACTGTCTTGTGACAGTGTACTCGTGAAATGGGACATTTTGCACAATGTCTACTTTTACTTTTGTTACATTCGGTATATGTTGATGCTAAGGCTGGGACTTTAACTGATTAATTGCGATTAATTAATTACAGAAAATTAACGTGATTAAAACAATTAACGCATTTTAATCGCACTTAGTGTTGCACCACAGAACCTTCGGTTTCGGGCATACCGATCATAGCGATGCACCAACCAAGAAGAGACAACAAACGCAAAGGGAGAAGTAGCCGATCAGAGCGCTTTGCTTGGCCCAGTGGATGCGAAATTTAGATTTTCAAAACTCACTCGTTGATTCACTCGTACAACAAAATGTGTTTTATTTGAAAAAAATGCTTCTCAGGTCAAATATCGATGTGCGATTATTAATTGCGATTAATTAATCACAGAGCCTGTAATTAATTAGTTTAAAACTTTTAATCGCATCCCAGCCCTATGACATGCCAATATTTTTGTACTTTACTCAAGTAGATTTTGAAAACATCTGTACACTTGTACCAGAGTATTTCTGCAGTGCAGTGATACTTTTACTCAAGTAAAACATAAGATGGAAGAGTACCTCTTCCATCACTGTTTAGATCCCATTCTCACCATCTGTGTTGCTCTGACCGAAAAAAAAAAAAAAAAAAAACCTGCTCCTTTTGACTTCCGATCTACATGCTCACATTGTGAGCATGTAGATCTGCTATTTTCACAATAGAACCGTGTTATACGAAATGTAAACTCTTAGTGATCGTCAGGGTGGGGAGGGGTCCCCACCCCACCCCAGTTAAAATTATTATTTTGGGGGGTTGCGGCCTGAAAAGGTTGAGAAACACTGGTCTAGGGTGGCTAGCCTAATGTTGATCGGCTCTTTGCACTAATACTTTAAAACAGCAGGGGCCTCTATTGTCAGGGAGTGATTTGTTCTAGATGTCTGTAAAAAACCTGCTATATACTAGCTGTGCCGCGACAAGTAAGGAGGGGTCAGAAGTGACGGTGTGTTGATGTTGACGTTGCTTTGTAACCTATATAGTCTCTGTGGAATAGGTTTTATAGGCTCTGGTTTGGACCAAAACACTTTGACCCCTTTGTCATAATAGCAACGAGTGGGAACCGGCTTAAGTACTGTATAACAACATGCAGTGGTGACCACTCATCCTTCATCTGTCGGGCTTGACTTGTGTTTGCTTTGTGCATTTATAGACGACCTGGCTGGGAAGAGCTGTGGTGTAGTGCTGCGTGTGTGCGTGTGTGCGTGTGTGTGTGTGTGTGTGTGCGTGTGTGTGTGTGTGTGTGTGTGTGCGTGTGTGCGTGTGCGTGTGTGTGTGTGTGTCAAAAGGAGCAGGTTTTTTTTATCATCTACAAAAGAACGCTTCAAAGCGTTGCGGGCAGATGTTCTGTATGCACACCTGTTAACAGTATGTCAACAGACCCCTCCCCACACACACACACACACACACACACACACACACACACACACACACACACACACACACACACACACATTGGTTATCCCTAAACTTCTTTGCCTTTTTTTTTTACTATTTTGAAAAACTAAAAATACTAAAATATCGACATGTTGTGAGCTTGTAGATCAGCAATTTTTTAATTTTTTAATTTTTTAAATAGTAAACAAAAGAAAAAAGGTTTAGGGATAATGGGTAAAGCGTGGACGAAAATAGGGCCCATATGTTCATTCTCAGAGCTTAACCGTAGCCCGTCCAAGGTTATGGTCCAAGGACCATAACCTGACCCCGCAAAAAGTGAAGGCACAGCATCATGTGTAGACTCTTCTCAGGAGTCTCACTGGAAGTAGAGAACACACACACACACACACACACACACACACACACACACACACACACACACTACACACACACACACACACACACACACACACACACACACACACACACACACACACACACACACACACACACACACACACATACAGTTCAGCTAGTCAGAGTGAACTATACTCTGGCGGCCTCCAGCTGAGCTCAGTAATTACACTCCACACATCCTGAGTGATGCCTAGAAGGGTCTTCCAGGACAGCGCTTAAGACAGATATACTACTTTGTTGTGCTTTTAATTACAGGAGATGTTCATTTATTTGCCTTCTGCCCGAGGCACAATGTTTAATCTCCTTAATGTTTCTCTTCAAAGGGAACAACTCCTTTACCCCCTACCGCGCTTCCTCAAACGCAGCCCTGTTAAAGAGTGCCCAATAAAGCAGAAACCTGTGCCCCTAGTAGATGGCATTGACCTTAAGAAACCGCTAGTGGCCTTAGAATAAAATCCCACCAGAGTGTTTTACCTGTGCTGTCATTTAGAGATATCTTGTTTGAGACCAACGGGTTTCATGACATTTCCACCTCCATTACATGGAACCACCGAAATCCGTTGGGCTCATCCTCCGGGGGGCATGAAGGTGCAGTAGTTTAAGAAAACGGACGGATGCATGAAGGGACAGACAGGGCGACATTGCCATAGACATATAACCCCGCCGACAGTGGAGCTAACAAGAATTGACACAGTCAATATATAAGCTGGTCAGATGGGAAAAAAAAAGTTTTTTGAAAAAAAAAAGTTTTGAAAAAACTCGGGCGTGCTCAAACAGTAATAACTGCGTATTACCTTACTGTACTTTACTGTACTGTATACTGTACCTCACTGTACTGTACTGTACATATTCTGTGTTCTATATCTATGAAGTCTGTGTTCTAGATCTATGAATTTTGTCACTCCCCCCCCCCCCGTGTGTGTGTGTGTGTGTGTGTGTGTGTGTGTGTGTGTGTGTGTGTGTGTGTGTGTGTGTGTGTGTGTGTGTGTGTGTGTGTGTGTGTGTGACTTTTACTTATAACTGAGTACATCTACAGTGCAGTATTGATACTTTTAAGATACTTTAAAAAAAACAAGTGTAAAACATTTGAGTACTTTTTCCAACAGCTACTTTCCCCCATAGCCTGGAGGACTCCTGCTAAGTTTGCAGTTGCCTTAGAGCCTATTACTCTATAAATCTATCTGTGATGTCTGATTGTACTAAAACTAGCATGCTTATTAGGCAGTAGTGGGAAAAGTACTCGCATTCTTTACTTAAGTATCATGCAATACTGCAATGTCAGTGGAAGTCTTGTATTCAAAATGTAGGATACTTGAGTACAAGTATAAAAAGTATTTGTATTAAAATGTACCAAAAGCAGAAAGTACGCATTATGCAGAACTTAATGTAACCAAGGTGTTCAAATAAGTGTATTGATTGTAGCCATTTTCCAAAATCTTGTGGTATTTCACTGCTACATATCGTTCTAAATATATGCTTTCTTGTCATTTAGTACAATGAATGTGTTACCGTGTCTCTAGAAATGTGCTCATTATTGGTGGAGATACTAACTGTAATTCTCAAAGACTCGCATTGGTTCATTCAGCACATCGTTTTTGCTCTGTTTCATTTGATATTAAAATGCAACTCGAATTAATCTACTGTGTGGACACTGATCAGATGACAGGAAGAAGCAGCTCATCAATGAATGTACTTTGTGTTGCTTTTGTAAATTGTGTAGGGTACGATATTTTCATGACTTCACACCAAAGCCCATATCATGGTCATAGAGTTAAATCATTGACAACTTGCATACTCGTTCAGTTCATATGTTAATGCAGATGGTATGCAGATGGTGTGACACATCACCTACTACAGCCTACAACAATGCCCAGGGCAACACTGCATATTGTCTATAAATGGCTCACAGTTTAAATAACGTACGGTTTATTTGGACAATCATCTGTAACAGATGAAGTATAATTAAATACGACGTGATTAACGTTTGTTTGACATCCTCATCACAATTACATTGGATGCATCGCGTTGATTAAAGTGAATGGCTGCTATAGTTTTGCTAGTTTTCATCACCTAATCACCTTCCTTTCATAACCTAATCTCTACGTTTAGAATTGAAAGAAAAATAATGTTAATGTTAGTATGAAGCTAATTATAAAGCTTAAATGGATGATGATGTCAACAATGACTTGTGAAAATCAAAGAATGATAACCGATCTACAAGCAATCATACAAACATTTTGTACTTTGATGCCAATACTTTTGTACTTTTACTCAAGTATAGACCTCTCTTTTCTTCTGTTTCATTTATCACAAGCAGGCTGGCCACAGGCACCGGCTCAGTGTGAAGGAATGGTGCTCCCTGCTGGACAAAATATTTCATTACAGCAGTACAGGTCTGGCTCCCAATCATGAGCTCGGTGACCATGTGACATGGACAGCCAATCGGCAAATAGGTCCCCTGAATGTCTCAGGACAATGTAATCTGTTTAAAGAGCTGGTCCTGCTGACCAGCTAAAAAAGAGGGGAGAGGAGTAAATACTGTATCCCTTTACAGCAACTAGCTAGAAACAAATCTCCCAGTCTGCTCACACATTGAAACTCACTCTAGTCATACAACAAATAGTGTAGATAGACGATTTAGATGCTCATGACACAATTGCAATGTGACACAAAAGCCCCTTTTCCACAGGCCCAACTCCACACCACTCCACACCACACCGCCCACTTGTGTGAGGTTTTCCACTACAAGGTCCTGGGTAGAGTGGTGTGAAAGTGGTACTAAACGGGGTACTAAAAAGTATCCACTCTAGAGTAGGTCTGAGCTAGGCCAAGCAGGGCCAAACACTTCATAATGACTGATCACTCACTGGGTTTTCATTTAGACCACCAGGATATAGTTGTAATACATGATAATAGATTCTATTGTTATAACCACACCATTATAATCTATTATAGTATATTATAATTATCATAGTAATACATTAATACTTTATAATGTATTATAATCACAGTTATAATCCATTATAATTAGGATAGTTGTAATACAAATTTATTATGTATTATAATCAAAGTTAAAAGGGTCAATTTGTTTCTTACCGATAGGGGTACTTTTGTGTAATGGAAAATGTAGATATTTTTATGTGGTGTGGTGTGGTGTGGTGTAGTGTGGTGTGGTGTGGTGCTAAAACTGCAGTCGAAAAGGGGCTATAGTGAGCTTGTAGATCTGATTTTCTGTATTTTGGGTGTTTCCTTTCTTTTTTTTTTTACATTTAAAAATTGGCCCAAAGTAGAGATGCCAGGGTTCATCACTTGCGTCGCTATTCTCTGACAAACATTCGGCAAAAATAGCAGATCCTTTTGGGTCAGCTATTTTCAGTAAAGATAATTGAGTGTAGAGGGAAACAAGGACAGGGTCTAGGGGTCTTCAGTAGACGAAATATATAGGGTTTAATTGGTTAATGTGATTAAGATGAAGCAATTACCAGAGTGACAACTACAATTGCCATGTGCTGTAAATAAAGCCCTTGACAATACGAAGTACTTGAGATGCTTCCTTTTCAACTGCACCAACACTTGACCCTTATCAAGACCTGTATGAAAATGAAGATGATGATGAAGAAGAGGATGAAATGAGAGGAGTCATTACAGCATGGAGTGACCTTTTAGTGTTATCTGCATTAGAGCGATACTCCCACTGCGCTGGCTGTGCAGCTATATCTGTCACTGGCATTCACACTGTTCTGCCAAGGATTGTGGTGGAACATTCTTTATATATATATATATATATATATATATATGTCACAGTTTTTTTTGAGTTTCAGTGACATTTAATCCACAACAACGACAACGTAGCGTCGGCAGGAATGATAGTGCCTCACCCCACGGAGGTTAGGGTTAGGGTTAGGCATAGTTTTACAGAGGTTAAGGTTAGGGTTAGGGTTAGAGTTAGGCATAGTAAGCAAACGAGTGACGTCAGCGACTACGAGAGAGAGAGAGAGCGAGAGAGAGAGAGGTGTGTGTGTGTGTGTGTGTGTGTGTGTGTGTGTGTGTGTGTGTGTGTGTGTGTGTGTGTGTGTGTGTGTGTGTGTGTGTGTGTGTGTGTGTGTGTGTGTGTGTGTGTGTGTGTGTGTGTGTGTGTGTGAGAGAGACACACACACACACACACTGTTACCGCTTATCTCCATTTAAACCTTTTGTGTTTTTTTGTAATTAATGCCACTTGATCATCCTACAGCGACACACAAAAGCATAACAAGCACATTCAGGCAGCGTTTCGAGCTTGTCGTCTGCTACTTTATTTTTGAATTTGCATCCTGAAAAGTAAGAGTTTTGGACATACTGTATGAGGTTTCCACCTGACAGAGACTACCTAGTCTCTGTCTATTTGTGTTTTGAGTGACTGTCTGTGCCATTTGATTGAACTATGGATTGTACTGTGTGTGGGTGTGTGTGTGTGTGTGTGTGTGTGTGTGTGTGTGTGTATGATATGTGTAACTGAAGGCTTTGAGAGGACGAGAATGATGGGGAGGAGCAGTGACAAAGAGAGGGTGATATGACAAACCACAACCCTGCACGTGTCTGCCTGGGGGGAAAAAAAAACCTTAATTATACCCTTAGGAATCATGGAATGACACACAGCTCCCTGACAGACAGAATATGTGTGCCCGTGTGTATGTGTGTGTACACGTGTGTACAGTATGTGTGTGTACACGTGTGTACTGTACATGTGGGTATGTGTGTATGTGTACGTGCAGTGGTGTGTAGTGGCGGGGTGGGCCGCCCGTCGAACTGGAGGGTCGGTGGACCATCAGTAAAATAAGGCTTTTAGCAGCCGCCCGGCCTTGTCTGTGCCTTCACAGAGCCTTCTCATTATGATGTCATGCGGGGCGTGTCCCGGGACTGGGCTCACTGGCCAATCATCAATCACACCCAAGTTGACTGTCAAATATCGCCTGTCGGGTGGAAACCTCAAATGCTCCGAAACAAATTTCAAATTTCGGAAAAACCCATGTTTCTATGTCAGTGGTTCTCAAGCCTTTTCATGTCATGGACCCCCTAGAATTATATGTATTTGACCATGGACCCCCATCTCAAAATATTGTGTTTCAGGGACCAAGAGAAAGACGGATTTGCTTTTCAAATGTCTGCCGCGCTGTGAGCTTGTATATCTGGGGAGTGGCATATGAATATGATGCATACCCTGTTATCTGCCCCAGGGATAATAACTGACCACATTAAAGGGGTGTGGTGAAATTCAATCCACACAGTATGGGTGTGATCTTGGACAACGACCCGGATGATAAACCATATAAGTTTATCGTCGTTGTCGGGTGGAAACCTTGTATGTCCAAGACCGTTAGTTTTGTATTTATGTTTTTTTTTTAAAACTAAACTAGTGAAAATAGCAGATCTACAAGCACACAACGCCTCGCACCGCGAGGCGTTGTGTGCTTGTAGATCGGCTGTTTTCACTACTTTTGTGTGACGGCCTTGTATGATGAAGCAGGGCTTTACTTGTGAAAAAACGTACACATTTGAAACTTGGAGATACGAGGTTTCTGCCCGACAGTGATGATATGGATGTTTGGGGCGGTATCCCATTACAGTTCTCTGTCGCCACCGCTGATCTTAGTCATTTATATTCTATAGAAGCCAGATGAATGTCTTCAATGGATTGAGAGAATTGTTAAAGGGCTCCTTGCCTTTCGCACTGTTTGGCAAATCACACATTAAGACTTGGCCATACAAACATTTTCAGTCGTGAGATTTTATTTTGCTTTGAATCCATGCAATTACCACGGCATGTACCACATGGGCTCTGATGCCATGACGGTGAGTGCCCGTTTCGATTCCCTGCCAGCCGGACCGTTTTGCGGCACGTCAACACCCTACTCTCTCTCCTTGTTTCCTGTCTCTCTCCACTGTACAAAAAAAGTAAACTTTAAAAAATGTATATTGATGTCTACGTTCGCTGTGTGTGTGTGTGTGTGTGTGTGTGTGTGTGTGTGTGTGTGTGTGTGTGTGTGTGTGTGTGTGTGTGTGTGTGTGTGTGTGTGTGTGTGTGTGTGTGTGTGTGTGTGTGTGTGTGTGTGTGTGTGTGTGTGTGTGTGTGTGTGCGTGCGTGCGTGCGTGCGTGCGTGCGTGCGTGTGTGTGTGTGTCTCCAGGCGTATAGACTACAAGCTGAAGAAGCAGGACAGTACTAAGACCCTGTTGATCAAGACAGAGCAGCTACTCAGAATCGAAGAGCACGACTTCGCCATGAGGCCTGACTTTGGAGGTCAGACACACGTACATGCACGCACGCACACACACACACACACACACACACACACACACACACACACACACACACACACACACACACACACTCTCTCAATTAAAAGGAGCTTTATTGGCATGTGAAAACGTATGTTTACATTGCCAAAGCAAGTGTCAAAATATTATAAAACAGTTGCAAATGGGGAAATTACTGTATATACAGTTGGAGGGGGTGCTGAGTATGGAGTGTAAACAGAGCTATGTCACATTGGGTCATTATATACATGTTGTATAAACACGGTATAAAGCTTTTTGAACAAATAGCAGCTAACTTTTGTATAGTCACTTTGGGACAAATAGCATTTCTTTCTCCAAACTATTTAAATAGTATATAGTATAAAAAAGCCACACACACAAGGGGTTTCACATGAATAATCAAATATAACTATTCGATGATCAAAATTACTATTCGACACTAGTCTGTTCACTGATATTTTAATATTATACTGTATATATCTTTTTTATAAAGCAGTGGCAATACGTATTGGGTTAGGTTCTCTTAATCCATTCATGGTTGATTGTCCCACCCAAATTAGTTAACTCTTTACTCACTGGTTGTTTTCAAGGCTTTGCAACCCAGCGTTTTAATGAGAAATACAGAGAATTGCTCGTTTATTATGATATGTCACCAGCAAATATTCATCTATTCAAATACCTTTTGGTTTTCCAATTCGACTACTAATACTCGGTATTCCTGAATGCCCTAACACACACAAACAAACCCACGTGCACACACACGCGGTGACAATCAGAAACGCACACCTCATTCTCTCCTGACCCTGATCCAGGTCGAGTTGATCCACTCACTTATCACGTCAATTAACACCCCAAATCACTGGTGATGCGTGGGCGTCGGTCTGATGATGATGCCTCGTGTGCTGATCTAGGGCTGATGGTGGCCACTAGGTCAAACTTAACACCAAATGTCTAGTTTGGCTGCATGTGCAAAAATGTTTTGTGTTTGAGCTTGTGTGTCTGTGTCTGTGTTTATGTCTGTGATCATGTCATTGTTATAAATGACAATCAGCTAGAGCAGACCATCTGACAGCTAGGCTACAGATGTAAACTTTTAGTTTTGGATCTTGGTAGCCTAGGGCAGTGGATCTCAACCTTTTCAGGCAGCGACCCCCAAAATAATCATATTTTAACTGGGGACCCCCCACCCTGACGAGCATTAAGAGTTGAGGAATTACATTTTGTATTACACGGTTCTATTGTGAAAATAGCAGATCTACATGCGAGGCGTTTGTGAGCATGTACAGTAGATCGGCTATTTTCACAATTTCTGCCTCTAATATTTGAAAATGTTTCCAATGTTTGACTAGATGTACTAAAAAGGTCTTTAACCCTTTCCAAGCCACAGGGAGCCCCTTAATATTAAAACCGGAATATACCGGACATCTGAGCAAGGATGTCTCAGCCGCGCCGTCTTTTATCGTACTGGGTCATTAAAAACAAAATAAATGATTTCTATCCGAAAATCGGTGATCGTCTAACCTTCCCTAGTCACCGCTCGTCCATCGATAGCGCATGGCTCCTCTGACATGAAGCAGAAGTGACGTCAGGTCCTTTCCCTGTAATATGTTCCCTGCTCCCGTCCGTTTTCTGTTTAGACATTAGTGCTAGCACAGCTGGAGTGCTGGGGGCTAAGCTAGCGAAACTGTACATATTTACTGTAGAGTCACACTTAGATTATTTGAGCAGACATTTAAGTGAACGGATCGCGCATGCGAAACGCACGGGGAGGAGATGCATCGGCCGAAACCGCCACTCTAAGCCAATGCAGATTGAGGAATTTGGCTGGTGACTGTGGTGAGTATACAACGGGGATCGCGTGATGTTTATGGGGGATGGAGACCACGTGATATAGCGGTGATGGTCTTGTAAAATGAATGCAGTTCAGGTCATAATATAATAATAGAAATGTCACGGCTAATCTACCAACAAGCCATTCTATTTTGGCTGGCGAAGTGTTAAAGAAAGTGCCTGGTGTATCAGGGCCTTAAAGTCCTTAAATTGTCACTTAGGAAATGTGCAGATACCACATACACTAGTATGTTGGTCTGTTTACTGTTGAGTGAAAAAACAATGTTAGCATTTAACATCTGGGGACCCCCAAAATAATTTGGGGACCCCTTTGGGGGTCGCAACCCACAGGTTGAGAACCACTGGCCTAGGGCACGTGCACAAGTTGGTTGTGAGGGGCCTTCAAATGGCTGGCCTCTCCAAAAAGGAGGGCCAAACAGTGATACTGCTCAGCATCAGCTATTATAGGAAGCCGCTCAATTTGGAAGAGGCATTGTTTCCATTATCCATGATTGTTGTCTGCTGTGCCTGACAAGTATATGTCAAATATATTGTATGTAACAATGTTCTGCTGTCTAGGCACTTTGTAACTGGTTGTTTTCCTATTGTCTGAGTGCATTGTACAAGGTATTCTTGAACTTCTGTTTGTGTGGACAAATATTTCAAATTTGGGTGTGTGCAACGTGCGTGGGACCCGTGGGTGTGCATTTACTGTATATAGTGTTTTTTTATCCAAAGCGCTTTACATAGATTGGCATTAAATTCACCCATTGACACACACATTCATACAACGATGGCGGAGGAAACCATGCAAGGCACCAACCAGCACATCGGGAGCAATTAGGGGTTCAGTGTCTTGCTCATGGACACTTCGACACTAACTCTGGGGGAGCCCGGGATTGAACTGGGACCCTCATGGTTCCCATCCGGCTGCTCGGCCGGCCACTCTACCTCTGAGCCACTGCTGCTATATGGACTTACAGGACACTTTCACATTTCATTTGACATAGACAATGAACCGATGTGATTCACAAACAATGATCAAACTAATAGCCCACTTACAGTAAACACTCTAGCTTCATACTGGCAGATTACATAAATACAAGTTAAAATGCAAGACTGTATTGTATTGTGTGCTCTTTATTCATCTCCATGCATATGTAAATTTACTCCCATAGCCAGACGTGAGACTAATCTGGATTATAGGCCATGTCATTTCTGGAACAGATGGTGTGCTGGGAAACGCACGCACGCACGCACGCACGCACGCACGCACGCACGCACGCACGCACACACACACACACACACACACACACACAGTGGTTCTCAACCAGGGCCCACTTGCGGACCACCCATCTGACCACATACTGTAACAAGGCAGCTAGAAATTGGGCCAGCTGAAAGGCACTCAGTTGCGGACTGGAAATAAACAGCAGCCTGGCACTTTAAATGACATGAGTGTTGTTTATGCTGTACATGTGTTATTGTTATACTTGTAAAAATAATAAAGTAGTGAAGTCACATCAATCGGCAGATCAGTCAGTCTATCAAATCGATACAAACTAAAGACCCCCAGGGCCCAGCATTTTGCAAACCACAGTATTGGCTTATGAAATTATCTCATATTTTGACCTAGCTCTGGTCCAGAGCGTCAGCAAAGACTAGACAAGGATTTCTCTACCCCTACGAGGGCTCAACTTCAGTCACAATAAACAAAACTACTTTGCTACTCACCTAACCAAAGGTAGTTTTGCGTTGTTGAAAGTCTATTCTCTCCAGTGGGAAAACTCTCAGCACCCCACCCACTCTGTAAAATACATTATTTTTGTCATGAAATAAAATTCATCCACCTCGAGCCACCGCAGACACAACCCGGAAATAAGCGGCGGTCGAGTTGGATGCGTTTTATTTCATGACGAAAATAATGTATTTTACAGAGTGGGTGGGGTGCTGAGAGGCTTCCCACCATGGAGAATAGACTTTCAACACAAAACTACCTTTGTTTAGGTGAGTAGCGAAGTAGTTTAGTTGACTGAAGTTGAGCCCTCGTAAGGGTAGAGAAATCCTGGTCTAGTCTTTGAGGACGCTCTGGACCAGAGCTAATTTTGACCATACATACCAAAAAGGAGAAGTATGACTATATGTGGCCAATTATAGCACCAACGTCATGACTGGGGCGGACTGGATACCAAAATCAGCCTGGGGAATTTAAATTACAGTGGCCCTCATAATTTGTTATTTTTATATATACAAATAAACGGGTGAAAGCCCATGAATCAGCTGATGCAATCAAATAACTACAAATTAAAGGGCTCCAGCATGATAGTCTGCATGGGACCACACCTCTGTGGTCTGTCCTACAAACCATACAGTATAGTACTGCACAGCACAGGCGCACAAAACCATCTCATATTTTGACACGTTGCACGCCTTGGGGTGCTTGAGCTGTCTCTGGGAGGCGCACGCGGGATGAACAATGTTAATTCAATATTAAAAAAACATACATTTTCACAAATCAATTACCATTCTCAATTACACATAAGCTGCAATTTCAGTTATTTTAATGAATGTCATTTTCTTCAATTTAATGTGGCTTAATTATGACAGCATTTCCCCCCATCCTCTCTCATGATGGCTCTCTGCCAGTGAGCCTGTGTGTGTTGTCCCTGTCCTCCTCCTTCCTCTTTGCTTAAAGATTTTAAGTGCACATAGAAATAACTAGTAAGACGCCTCAGGGCGACATGCGACAAGGGCGTGGTCGCGCCAATTCCTGGCCATCTGGCCAGTGATGTATATCGGACCAGTTACCCATATGAAGACCCCTGGTAACCCACATATGGACTGGAGATCCATGTAGGCTACTGTATATGGAGATAGCCAAAACATGATTACCGTACTCAGTTATTCGTTATGTGAATGTCCTATGATGTCTTTGACATTTGACATCATACCCTTTTATGCCCATACATGGAGATCCCTGTCTGTAGAACCAGCCACACAGATATGGGCTGTCTTGGCCATCTATGGATTCTGTTAGTGTGGTATGTGGCCAATGTGGCCCCATATATGGGCATTCCCATATGAAGTCCTGTTAGATATGGGCTTAATATTGATGACATCAGGGAACTCCATATATGGGCATAAAAGGGATTCTGTTAGTGATGTCACCTGTGATATCACCTGTGATGTCACAGTGATGTGTCAGGGGAACCACAGTCACAGGCGTCATAGACAGAGATACATACGGACAAGCTGTGACCGTTCACATACTAAACTGCGATCTATGGTTGCAATAATTTTAACATGCGCTGGGTGAGCAGCTCAATGCAAGTGGACGGGCGGGGATATCTGGTGTCCTCTCTATTCTTATTATAACTCTATGGTTGGGGATGATTTTAGACCTCTGATTGTCTGGCTACACGAGACTAGCACATTCCATACAGTTTAGGAAAGACACGTGTGTCCAATGTTGCATGCATGTGTGTGTTCTGTTTGGCACTGGCAGTGTGAATTATGTGAATGTGTGTGTGCATGCTGTGCGAGTGTGTGTATGCGAAAGTGTTTGCGTGTGAGCATGCGTGTGTAATGTGTATTGTGTGAATGTGTGTTGCAGTGTGTGGTGGTCCTGACATGTTTTGCTTGTGACCCAAAAGAGAAATTAGACATTTGCTTGGGACCCAAACTAATGAAAACAGCAGATCTACAAGCCCACAGCATGTCACGTTTTGAACTTGTAGATCTGCTATATTCACTACTTCTTAAACCTTTTTATATTAATTTATGGAAAGTATTATTTTTTTTATTAAATACTTTTATGTAAAGATAGGATTTTCTTTTGTTTTAACTGTAAGAAACCAAAAAAAAGGGGATGTTTACTTGTGACCCATAAAAATTGCGACCTACTGTTTGGGAATGTGTGAGTGTGTGAGTGCATATATAGTGTCAATGTGCGTTACAGTATGTGAATGTGTGTATTGTGTGCTTGTATGGTGAAGGGATTCGTGTGCCATAATCTGGATTATTTACCAGGTCAGATGGGAGTGATGGGAAACACACGTAATCAATTTGATCATCATCACCACACACACACACACACACACACACACACACACACACACACACACACACACACACACACACACACACACACACACACACACACACACACACACACACACACACACACACACACACACACACGCAGGTGTTCTCAAACAGTGTTCCACGTCAAGGACCCCCAATATGATAACGTATATTTAGCCACTGGCTCCGATTTGAAAAGAGTTGTCAACTACTTGTCAACAGATCTACACGCGAATGTGACGCTTGGTGAGCTTGTAGATCTGCTGCATAGCTGCACACACAGCGTAAAGGTCTAAAAGCAGGTGCTTATACAGTAGGCAAAGCAGTGAGCCAACTTGCACATTGTGCACTCGTGAATATGGCCTACTTGTGCGCCAGCAGAGCGTGCAAGTACTTCGATCGGTGTTGGGTATGCGGGTATGTGACGACACTTGGTGGTTGTGGTGACATCACCAAGAACGGTTCTCCCTCAATGCCTAACGGCCCTGCCTTTGTACTGTCAGCCATATACAGACAGCACCGATCGCAGTACTTGCGTGCTCTGCTTTAAAGTCATTTATTTAAGAACGTTTCGGTCGCACGCGGCCTTCCTCTGGCTATGCAGGCTCTCAGTGTGCGGGTAATTGTTTTATTGCAGTTCCAGAAGTTGGATCAATAAACTCTGTCTCAGATTTGACATATACTCCCAACATGATGCAATATGGCAAATATATTGAATC
Source organism: Nannobrachium achirus (assembly GCF_963921795.1). Lineage (NCBI taxonomy): Eukaryota > Metazoa > Chordata > Actinopteri > Myctophiformes > Myctophidae > Nannobrachium > Nannobrachium achirus. The sequence goes on along the minus strand of NC_137828.1, from coordinate 26,133,930 downwards.
ACTCAAAGCCAGCCTTTTCTTTTCTTTTCTTCCTTCCTCTCAGCCTATAGTTCTCTCTCTCTCTCTCTCTCTCTCTCTCTCTCTCTCTCTCTCTCTCTCTGACCATTGTGGTCTAGGCGTCATGCGTAGCCTCAAGCCCTCAGCAGTATCGTGTGGTCCGGTCATCCACTTGTTGGGATAACAAAAGCACCACTGTCCGTCCCACGTCTCTGTGGCATTTCCAGGAGCTGTAATTTTAACGTAAACACACCGAGGATGACCACAATTTCTCCTTTCTAAGATAAGCCTATAGCTGTGTGTGTGTGTGTGTGTGTGTGTGTGTGTGTGTGTGTGTGTGTGTGTGTGTGTGTGTGTGTGTGTGTGTGTGTGTGTGTGTGTGTGTGTGTGTGTGTGTGTGTGTGTGTGTGTGTGTGTGTGTGTGTGTGACATTTACATTTTATACAGGGGTCACTGTAGGACAAGGTCACCTTTTTAAAGGGCTTTTAATGAGCTACTATACAGTATGTACTGTAAACCTCTATATACACTACACATTATACAACTGGCCGTTGGATTCCCATCGCCCCAGAATTCTAGGCTTTAAACTAGGCTTTAATAAAAGCTTGTCAGTATGACTGCTATACTGTAAGTGTTTTTACAGAGAGCTCAATAAGAGCTACACAGTATAATATAATATTTATCAGGGGCGTCACACCAAATTCTGGGCCCTGGGTACAAGGATTCACTGCGGGCCCCCCATGAATGTTAACTATTGAAAAATAGCAGATATACAAGCTCACAGCGCGGCACAGAGTGCCGTGCTGCGAGCTTGTAGATCTGCTATTTGCTATTTGTGCCAAGAAACCTATGTTTCCATGTCAGTGATGCTCAAACTTTTTCATGTGAAGGACCCCCCCATCTCAAAATATTTAGTTCCAGGGACCCCCCAGAAGCAAAGTTTGAGTTACAAATGTTCACTTAAAAATACATACAGTATATTCAAAGATTTGCGCACATTTTCACGACTTTTCAAAAATAGCAGATCTACAAGCTCGCAGCGCGGCACTCGGTGCCGCGCTGTGAGCTTGTATATCTGCTATTTTTCAATAGCTAATGTTACTAGGGCCCCTCCACCTTGGGCCCTAGTAACTCAGTCCCACTTTCCTACCCCTTGTGACGCCCCTGCAGTGCATACCTTCATTCCAGGCACAGCAGCGGCTCAGGAGGTAGAGCACATGGGAATCGAACGGTACCCGGTTAGATCCCTCGACTCCCCCTCTAAGTGCTAGCGTTGAAGTGTCCTTGAGCAAGACACTGAACCCCCTAAATGCTCCCGATGAGCAGGTTGGTGCCTTGCATGGTTTCCTCTGTTTTCAGTGTGTCTGAATGAGTGCGTGGTCAGGAGCCTATTTCCTATTTCCTTAGTGTGAGGCAGCTTGAAGTTGATGTACAAGTACACCCCCTGGACATGACACAAATCCCCCAATCCAACCCTTGATGCTGAGTGCCAAGCAGGGTGTATCTTTTTTATAGTCTTTGGACCAGGCCGGGTACTGAACCCCGACCTTCCAATCTCAGAGCGGACACTCTGACCACAAGGCCACTGAGAGTGCGTGAATGGGTGAATGTAAAGTGCTTTGCACTACTGTATATAACTGCACCATACGTATGAAAAGTCATCCTAAATAATACTTATATACTTATACATATTTGCATACATATTTATATTTCATACATAACACTTATATAGAGCAGTGGTTCTCAACCTGTGGGTCGGGACCCCCAGAGGGGTCCCCAAATTATTTTGGGGGGTCCCGGAATGTTTGGCTAAATGTTAACATTGTTTTCTCAATCAACAGTAAACAAGCCAACATAAAGTTTAAGTGTATAGAGGGTATCTGCACATTTCTAAAGTGACAATTTAAGGACTTTAAAGACCTTTTTAGCACCTCTGGTCAAACATTGGCCAAATTGTCAAATATTAGAGGCAGACAATGTGAAGATTTTCACAAAGGAATTGATCGAGTCAAACTAAATGTAATGCCAACTACTAGCATTCCAGTCCTCGTCAGGGTGGGGGGTCCCCAGTTAAAATATGATTATTTTGGGGGTCCTGGCCTGAAAAGGTTGAGAACCACTGATATAGAGTACCGAAGTCCTGACGTCACTCGTTCATCTCCTGGGTAGCGGATGTTTTTCTCTATGGATACATATTTTCTATTATTCTTTGTTTCATCACTTACAATTTCAGTTGTTTATTCTGTGGACGTTCTCTCTCCTGATTGGATAAAATTGGTATCCCGACCCAAACTGAAACATTATTTTTTTCTTTATTAAAGAGCAGAAGAAAGGGGAAGACCTCTGTCACAGATCCAAACGCCCTCAGTAGGCCTTCTTTGTTTGATAGGCAGGTATGAGGGAAAATGCAATGCAGCGCAACAAACACAAACTAATCTAGTGACAAGCCCCTGGCAAACGGACACACCCTATATATAAGCCTTTACTTTTCATGCCACTGTTGCCTTGCCAGTTGAAGGAATAATAAACCGCTCACCCGGTTTTTTAAGGCTTAGGTGGAGGTGTTGGAGCCAAAACGACACTGGTAAAAATGAAGATTACCTTTGCACAGATCTGAGTGTGCGGATTCTTTGCTTTGGTTTATAACCTATCCAGGGAAAGCATCTGGATTTTATCGTTAGCTATTCAAAAATGATCTACAAGCTCAAATAGCAGATGTACCCTACAAGGTGCGAGCTTGTACATCTGCCGAAAATAGCCAATCTACAAACTCGCAATGCGTTGTGAGTTTGTAGATCAGCTATTTTCAGCAGGTGACAATGGCGAGCCACCTGTTCTTGCGAGTAAAAACCTATACAGTCCTTCAACCAAATGGTATAGTTTTCACGGCTCTGTAGTCTTACACTTGCTTTACACAGTAGCACTTATAGAAGCTACACGCCGCGCTCGCCGTACTTATAAAAGGAAACGCACTGACAAATGAAGAGGCATCTAAAATACACTGTACAGACAGTATATAATACGCATGTTGATTTCCCATTTCCTGTGGTTCGCAATCTACACGCTAGACAGACATGGATTACAGGGTTTCTATGGAAAGCTGTCAGACGTGAAGGATGTCAGAGTCGCGTCCGTATGGATCGGGGCAGAAGATGGATTTGGGGCCAAAGCAGAGCAGTTCTTTGCCCAAAAAAATACCATGCCTGGGAATGGCGTTAATTTTGACAGCTACATTTTATGTAGTTTTAGTCTTAGTCTTTTGAATACAAATGTATTTAGTTTTAGTCGACTAAATCTACAGTTGATGTTGTCGACAAGAATTGAGGTGATGAGGTGAATGTTGTTTGCTTTTGGTAAATTAAAGCCCTACTACTACGATCATATGTAGCAGTTCCACAGTCGCAACACCAGTGTTACACATCCTTAATGGATGGTGTTGGCAGTGGGTTCCACATTTGGTGGCAGAGTAGTAGAAAGACAACTTTCCCATGTTTGTTCTACATTTGGGTGGTACTCTACCAGATCACCGACATCTAAGCGGGCCCTCATCTTCCTAATATTGCCCTGGACCTCAGCCAGTGCCGGCTTGTGTGAACAGTATAATGGCTGGCATAAAACTGATAACGGGGTGAGAAGATTATTTTACCAGATGCTGCTGGGGTCAGGTCTTGATGACGCTAAACGTCTGATCTCTCCCATTGTTTTCATAAAAATAAACTTAAAAATAAAAATAGATGAGGAAAATTCCGTCGGGTAATTCTTTACTGAGAGATTGACATATGCCTACAAAACCTTTTTGCGACCGTAGGTCGCATTTACTACCAAAACCTCCACAGGCTGTCTGTGAGTGAGTCAGTCAGTCACACTTTTGCCCTGCTCATATCTCCACAACCGTTGCCCCCATCCATGCCAAATTTTGCACACACACTCCTTGACTGCCAAACTACAACCTCCAAGGACCCCCGGAGCCCCAGGGACCCCCAGGTCCCTGGGGGCCCCCCAGATTTAAAAAATGACCAAATCTGCTCACACGTCACACGTCACACTTTTTCCCTGCTTATATCTCCGCACCCGTTGACCCGATCCATGCCAGATTTTACACACACACACTCCTTGCCTGCCAAACTACAACTTCCAAGGACCCCCGGAGCCCTGGGGGACCCCCAGATGTAAAAAATCACCAAATGTGCAAAAATGACCAAATGACCACCCCAACGGGGCTGCTCACGGGGAATTCCCGGGGACCACCGACTCCTGGTGCTCCAGAACGGATGCAAAAGTGGTGGCGCCCCCAGTGGAGGACCCCCTGCCACTGCAGCGCACATAAAATGCCTTAACTCGGGCTAGGAGCGTCCGGGAGAGCCGGGGCCGGTACCTATTCGTCCGCCAAGGCAACGCGGAGACCCCACCCCTCATTTCTCACATGGCCCTATTCTAGCGCCACCTTCAGGCCGATTTTTAAAACACATTTTTGGACACTGCTCCTACAGTTTTTGCCATAAAATCACGAATATAACTACACAGCATGTCTACACTCATGTCATCAACATGGATCAGGAAGATTTTGGAAAAACAAATTTTTGCCCTATTTGTGGAGATAAGCCACCTACGGTCGCTTATCTCCCGATTAGGGAGTCTTACTGGTTTAGTGTACTTCTTTGTGTTATCCTTTTAGATTTAATGCTTTACTGTACCACACACGTTTGCATTTCTGTTATATACTAATAAAGTATTCAATCAATCTAAAAGTGCCATGCAACTAACTGTAAACTTAAGCCTAATCTCACACTAAGTAACCAAACATTTTTCAGACTATTGGTACTTCAATCGGGATAAATAAAAGGCCTTCGGACTCACTGACTACTGCTCTATGCTGCTCTGTTCGATTGTGCTGCATTAGTTTTGCCTTGCCTTAATTATGTTGTGAGTGTGGGAATTTCTGGGATTTATTAGCCAGTCTGATGTTTTCGTGTTGTTGTTGTGTCGTGCTAGTTGCAGTTTTAAACTGTGTCATGGCCTGATCATTCACCAACACAACAGCCCTGTCTAGAATGTCTCAGATGGTGGCTTATCTATGCAGTCCGGTGGCTCAGGTGTCCCGTCCTGTCCTGTCATGTAAGAGCCAAGCAAGAGAATCTCACGGTCTCTTTGACGTCAAAACAATCTGAGGAAGCTCAGTCTCACATCCCACCACCATGCACCAGCCAGCAGCCCAGTTGATACAGTGATGCTTTTCCATTTTCCATGCTTTCAACTTTTTTTTTTTTTTGGGGTCCACCGTCCGTTTCTTTGATAATGATGTGTAGCTCTGACATGAGCACAACACCCATAGCAATCTTATCATAGCACATCACTTTGTGCCACACTATAGCTTGTAGATCCTCTATTTTTGGAACATCTTGAACATTTTTGCAAATCTTTGAATACATATTCAAACATTTTAAACTCAAATCTTTGCTTCTGGAGTTCCCTGGCACAAAATATCTTTGGGATGAAAATGTTTGAGAACCACTGCTTTAGCTAGACAGTCAGTGACAAGTGCAATTGTGATTGACGCATCATAAAACAGGTACCGGTAAGTATGGTTCACACTGACACAGGTACTGTACATAAGGGGAAAATCCCCAGCATGTTGATGCTGCCGTCGTCTAGTTGCCGTTAACTGTCGTGTCCGTTCAGACTTTTGACCTTTCTGGTTGATCCTTGAGTTCAAGTGGTCGTTTGAGCCAAATGTCATGAAATCCCTTCAAGGCGATCTTGAGATATCACATTCACAAAGTAGGCGACATTTACGTTAACAATATTCAGGATCTTTCATGCAATATATAGGGGGGAGTCTGTCATGAAACTCCCTCAAGGCTGTTCCTATGATATTGCGTTCAGTTCAACATTTTTGGTTGGACAGACTGTACCGTATGGACGGACATAAATAAAACAAAGTTACATTTTTACTCTTATGGAGGAAAAACAGAGATGATGGGAGTAATATAGAGCAATGGGAGTCCATTTTTACAGGTCTTGGTTATAAGGCCTTGGTTAAGGTGGAGACGACGGAGGCGCGCCGTCTGAGCCGACTCAGCACTGTTGTAAACCAGGGGACCAGAATAGTAAATCTTCGTCCCACCCGACTTTCAGCACCTCCGCGCAGCCAATCACAAGCTTCCGCAGGCGGGCACCGAGGTGCTTTTTTGATTTGTCCCTTTGAGAGGGACAAATAAGAGAAAAGGAGACAGATGAGAAATGGAGAGACAATAGAGAGCAGTGAGACAGAGAGGTGGAAGGGGCATAGACAAGAGAAAGAGAGAGAGAGAATTGTGACTGGCAGGAAACCAGAGATAGACAGAGACAGACAGAGGGAGAGAGGGATTATGGGAGACAGTGAGAGAGACCTTAACAGAAAAGCGTTGCCAAGGGCTACGCTGGATGTTTGTGTCTGGAACGTGGGTACTTGTACATGATGTCACACAGACAGGTGGAGAATGGAGCGGCATGGATCCCTCACAGGTCCATTTGTTACTCTGTCGGAGTTAAATGAAGTCTGGGGATTTTACACGCCCGTGAGAGCTTTATGGCCGCTTGGTCGTCAGAGAAGAGAACTTCATTAAATTAAGTGTTTATCGTCTGAGCTGCTGCTGAGCTGCTAACATTTACCAGGGAATTAACACACTTTGGACACACTCGCGCACGTGTACACACGCGCGGGTGCACACATGCACGCACACGCAGATTTCTCATGCAGATTGCTTTTTGTGTGTGTGTGTGTGTCTGCCTAGTTTGCGATCCCCCTGTTGTAAACCTGAACACAAAACAACGAAACCACAGCCAGACATCAGCCAGCTGCCTGTGGTGTGTGTGCGCGCTTGTGTGTGTGTGTGTGTGTGTGTGTGTGTGTGTGGGGGGGGGGGGGAGACCCTGCAAAGTAAGAGCATTTAAGTTAAGGCTTATACCGTAGGTTGAGGTTAAAGTTATAAGGTGTATGGTTCTGTATAGTGGTATTCGAATGGGCTTTGAAATATGCATGCATGCGTGTGTGTGTGTGTGTGTGTGTGCGTGCGCGTGTGTGCGTGTGTGTGTGTGTGTGTGTGTGTGTGTGTGTGTGTGTGTGTGTGTGTGTAGTGCTGGGAACAGTTGTGAAGGACAGTTTGGTTGGATACTGCCTTAAACGGGTCTGAACGTGTTCATGGACAGAGCCAATCTGTCAGTCAGACGCTGCCTCTCCCTCTGGCCTCAATATACATAGGCCTATACAGTATATATAATCTTTATTTCAGTGCACAAAATGTAACATACAATAACATAAGAGACATACAGCATGGGAAAAAGAGAAATTAAAAAGAGAAAGTACAATGCAAGTACAAAGTGCAACAAAACTATTATAGTGCAATCCTACCTAATTAGCAGCAGGCTGCGGTGCCTGTGCTTGGTGACCCAGTAACAGCTCTTTATAGGGTTTGTTAGCCCTACTATAATGCTGTTTGACACTTCCAGTCGCTGCATAAAATTGTACATGAGTTGCCTTAACAATGCCTCTCTAGTGGGCACACCAACAGAAGTGAACAACTGACTGGCACTTTGCCACAGCTAGGAACACAGAGAAGTATAACCTCATGCCATCTTTTTATGCCACTCCTTTGCATGCTTTACACTAATAGATGAGCCAGGTGACGTTAAGTGAACAGTGCACATTTTACATTTACAGAAACCATAATGGGTTGATACTAAGGTCTCAGAGGTACTTGCCCATCGGGCAAGTACAGGTCATGTTCTACTTGCCCAAAGGTCATGCCCTCTTGCCCGAAAAGTAAATCGAATTGTCCATTATAAAATGATAGATAGAATTTGAATTACCGTTCAATTTAACACTTATTTAGTTTTACTTCCTGGGGCTGTGCGATAACAAATGTCAAACCTAATTCTTAATACAAATTCCTACATAGCTATGATTGAATATGACTATGGGTTCACACCTATTTTATATTTTTAAGTGTAGCAACAGTGAAAACAGCACATTATATCTGGTGTTGTGTTTATAGACGGTTGCGTCCCCGCTCAAACAAGCACTTGCCCGCCCGGTCAGGCAACCTGAAAGTAAACTCCACCTGCCCTACAGTTTTATTCACCTGCCGGGGGTAGATGTTTGGCTACTTTTTATAGTATAGTTTGTTGATTACTTTTGATGCAGTAATTGTCTTTTTTCATTCATTTTTTTGTGTATTTTTTTTCCGTGACCGTATTTAATTAGGTGTGTATAGTTTGTTCATGGAAATTAAGCCTGCTGTGTGCTCACTCTACTCAGTGGAATGGGGCGGACGTGTGTGCATTTTTTTTGTTTTATGTACTGTACTGTATGTTGCTGATACTGTATTGATACCGCATCTTTATTAAAAATATTTTTTTTACATCCTTTATCATTCATATTAGCATCTTGTGTCGGTGTGTCAATATCATCCATTAACCTCTTACAGGTGGTTGAAATGATAATATTGACTAGGGTTATGGCCTATGGGATGCTGGTCTTGTTTTATCTCAATTTCTCTGCTCACAAGTGTCAGCATCACAGGCCCAACACATGAGGTTAATTGGCTTTTCTGTTGCAAGCTGAGATATTAGAAGGAAGATGGGTGAGGGAGAATGGGGGCGTATGGACTCCATGGTGTCATTGTTAATAGCTTATGCTGGCCTGGAGGAACCTGACATTGCCCTGTTGCCTAGACACGCACTTGCCAAAGCCTTCTCCTCTCCTGTGCCTCAACTGAACTGTACTGTCGCCCGCTGAGCGTTCCCTCTGTAGTGTATGTCTCCCCCCCCCCTCCCCCCGTTTAGGGTCCCGACCCCCAGTTTGGGATTTGATTTATTGATTGATTTATTTATTTGCACAATAAGAAAACAAACAATACATGTTAACATTATTAAAAAGCGTGAAAATATGTGCAGGCGAGAAAGGAAGCCCATATAGGGCTTATACAAGGTTCTCACCTAAAGTAATAGTTCAAAGTTGAAACACAAGATTCAAACTAGAATGATAAAAAGTCCCTCGAAACAAAGTGTCTCTGTGTGTGTGTGTGTGTGTGTGTGTGTGTGTGTGTGTGTGTGTGTGTGTGTGTGTGTGTGTGTGTGTGTGTGTGTGTGTGTGTGTGTGTGTGTGTGTGTGTGTGTGTGCGCGCGTGTGCGTGCGTGCGTGCGTGCGGAAGCAAGGCCACTTTAAGTGGTAGAATTAAATGTAGAGGCTTGATTTATCAGGCTGGCCTTCAATCTATGTTTAAAATTACTAATTGAAGATGAGGATTTGGCAATAAGTATGTGTGTATTCCAGAATGAAGAACCTCTGTCTTTAATGGAGAACTGGCAATGTGTGATGCGACTAAAGGGAGGATGGAGATTGTCCGATTGTCTAGTATTATAATCATGAAATTGAACCACTGCACTGGGAACCACTGCAGTACACTATAACAACAAGTCAAACCTGACGCCATGATTGGGAAGTGTGGAGGCAGAGAGCATGCAGGAAAAGTGCAAACAGGAAACACACAGATAAATTGTGATCTCTATATACACTGCTGGCCGATGTGTTTGTGTGTGTAAATCAGGTTGCTTAGGTTTAGCGGTCAGATGAGGGGGAGGGAGGGAGGAGGGGGTGTAGTGTAATGGTAGCGGTTGTGGTGGCGGTGGGAGCCCAGTGGGGAAAGCATAATTAACCACTTTTAAGCCCTATTTTACACTCGGTGGCATGGCGATGTTACGCAAGAAATAACCCATCTACAAGCTCGCAAACGTGTTGTGGATGCGGCGCGTTTTGAGCTTATAGTTTCCATTGATTGTATAGAAGTTATAGATGAAGAGAAGGGAGCACAGCGTAAGTGTGCACACATCCAAAATGAAATGCAGGTGCTGGCAGTGGCGGAAAGTAACATTACTTAAGTATTGTACTTAAGTACAATTTTTTGATTCTTTTACCAATTTTCAATACAGTATTTACTCCACTATAATTATTTATCCACTATTGTTATATTTACACTTTGTAGATTTTGATGCTACAAAACATACATTACCCAATTCAGCTCTATTTAAATTTTAAACTTTGTCTATTTGAAAATAGCTGATCTACAAGCTCACTTTGTGAGGTCTTGTGAGCTTGTTTTTTATACAGATTTTTTATACATTTTACTAGACTTTTGTACTTTTACTCAAGCAAATTTTGAATTCCGGACTTTTATTTGTAACAGTATTTCTACCTAATGGAGTAGTTCACCCCCAAAATGACCTTTTTCTATTGATTACTCACGCGATGGAGACTTGAGTTCAATAATATGTTTTGTTTTTCGTCGCGTTCCTAAGACAATAATTTGATTACAATAAATGTACCCCCATTGATTCCCAAATGCATATTATAAAATATAATACAATTTAAATAAAAATAAGCTCGGCAAAAAATCTGCTTATGTCGGCAGAAAACTATATCAGGTGGCGGGGCCCAGAAACCGAAACCATATGAAAACAAAGACAGTCCAACTCCGCACGCACACCGCAAAGCTTCCGCACAGATTTATTACCTCCCTGTGACGTTTAGAGCACCGGGGGCTCGTCTGCATATACGTCTGAAGAAGGAACCTAAACATATGGTATCGGTTTCATTACGGCATCCTGTAGCCTATATAGGAAACCTTGTGTCTGCAACATGTCTTCCTTTGTGGCGTAGAATTGGCCGCTGACTTGATGTCTTGGAGTCTGTGCAGATTCAGGAGACCTGCTCTGTGACCCCTAAGAACAAAACCCCAAAACTTTGAAATTGTGAAGCGTTGAAAATGCATAGAACACTTTTACACCTCAGACGCAAGACACTCAAGACAACTGAAAGCAAATGTTGAACTTTGGTAGCACCTTATGTTATGCACTGTAGGCTTAGAGATACTGTACTTGGACATGATAAGTCCAGGAGGTCCCCATAAAAGTAGTTAATATAGCACTAGTAAGACGCCTCAGGGCGACATGTTACCTCCTCGTGCCAATTCTTGGCCATCTGGCCAGAGATGTATATCGGACCAGTTGCACTAGACCCCTGCATGATAGTCAACAATGTGATGTCAGAACATGCCCAAATATTGGCATAACCAAATATGGGCATTCCCAGATATGCGCTTAATATTGATGACATGGGGACAGGAACTCCATATATGGGCATAAACAGACAAGGACGTAATTAATTTGCAAGTGTGACTCGTGAGTCCGTGATGACATTCGCGATCTCCATATATGGGCTTAAAAGGGACATCAAGCCAGGGCGTGATGTCAGAGCTGCAAACCCATTCTATTAAGAGTGGTTCCCCTGACATCACATTGACATCAGAGCATGATGTCTGAGTGACAAACCCATAGAACCACAGGCAAACCCATAGAACCTGACACTGTGGTGTCAGGTGTGACAGACAGAGATAACACACAGACAAGCTGTGACCGTTTTCATATCACAATCATTTTAACCACTTATGACTTATCCATTTACTCAGGTTTTTTTTATAGCCAATGTATCGGTTATTCAAAAATAGCAAATCTACAATTTCACAGCACTTCACTTTGTGCAGCGCTGCGAGCTTGTACAGTATCTGTTATTTTTGAAGATCTTTTTTGGTACACAAATCTTCTCTTTTGGGTGTCCCTGGCACAAAGTATTTTCATATGGGGGTCCGCAGCCAAATTCATGTCAATTTGGGGGTCCCAAAAGAAAAATAATAACAAAAAATAAAAGACGTTTGGGAACCAGTGAGCTATTACAACCCAAGGTTCCACCAAAGTTCAACAACGCAACAAGAACGTGTGGTCGGACATGGCAGCAAAAAGGGGCGGAGACAATGGTTTATCCTGGGAAGCCGGGTATTGTTTGTTTCTAAAGGGAGGATGGTGGTTACTGGGTTTCTCTATAAAACCACATTGCCGATGCATTCATTAAAAGAGAAAGATTTAAGCACAAACAATTCGTCAGCGTGACATTGACAATAAACAATCGAGGAAATGGCATAGAAAGCGAACCTGAATCAAAAAGGTAACTGAAGGTCGCTCGGGTGGTGCAGTGGTTAAGTCCCTGCCCACCACCACGGAGGTTGTGGGTTCGAATCCACCGTGGTGTATCCGGCTTTGTCGAGCGTCTACACAAACACAATTGAGCCGCGTTCGGGGGAGGGAAGCCGGGCGGGGAGGTTGATAATAGTCACTGCACATAATCCTACTGACTGGGGTGGCACCAGGGGTGTAGTTGTCCCGATTTAAAATTAAGCAAACACGGAACTGAAAGTTCCTATGATTGGCCGCTAGTTGCACTGTTCTGGTACCAGAAGCAACATGTTCTCCATTCCATTCATTTCCCCCGAACGTTTACATTTGATTTTCTTACCTTAATAAACATTGTCATAAATACTTTATGGTTCCTGTCTCTAGTTTGAAGCCTCGTTTCAACCACCATTGTGATGATTCTTCTTCGTGTGTTATTTTCGGCAAGCTCAAGACAATGTCCCATGTATCCCTGCGGTTGCACGTGACCATTGGCAGCCTATAGCATTCGAGATGGCACCATTTCTACCAATGAACGTTGATTTCTATAATGATGGTGGCACCCACACAACGGCCAAAAAAAGCTTTATTTGCGCAGCATAGAAACCAATGGCTTTCCACGGTCTATGGGTGGCACCTTTCAGCAGGGAGTGTTGGGCGGGAGGATTGCACAAAGGCGCAATACGTCCTCCTAGTGGGGGCTTCATTAGGATACAACAGCACTGACAACATAGAAATGTGTGTGGGGAGGAATCAATTGGCATAACGACTACACTGGGGAGAAAAATTGGGTGAAAAGACAAACAAAAAAAGAAATGAAGCCTGGCTCATACTTTGTCGACCTGGAACTAAATATTTTGAGATGGGAGTCCGTGGCCAAATACATATCATTTTGGGCGTCCTTCACATGAAGAAGTTCGAGCACCACTGACATAGAAACATAGGTTTTTAAAAAAAAACTTATATATTCATGATTTTTCAAAAATAGCAGATCTACAAGCAAGCAAAAGCACAAAATAATGGTGATAATGCGTTCCCAGTCTAAATGGGTTAAAGCCCCTCCCCCTATGAAGAAGATTCATTCATTCATTCGCGCAGTGAATCCTTGTACCCAGGGCCCAGAATTTGGTGCGACACCCCTGAGTACAGTACATCGCGCTCCTTTACAAAGTACTGTACTTTGAAGTGTCCCAAAAATAAATGGGTTCCCGGTATGATTGCATTCACCTCTCTCTCACCTGAGGTTCTGCTTATTGTTATTGCAGTCAGGAATTTGAATGACAGGAAGGCAGGCTGGCCTCTCTCCCTCATCCTGCCCGTAAACCTTTCAAGTCCTGCCTCTCTGGGGAACCACTCAGGACTATCAAAGCAAACAGAAAAACAGCTGATCTGCTCTCCGACACTGAACTGTAACAGTGAACAGCCTTAAGCGCTGGTATAAAGCAAGGGTCTTCAACAGGGGGGTCCAGGACCCCTAGGGGGTCCTCAGAGTTACAACAGGGGGGCCTCCAAATCTTTGTGTGATTCTTTTTTTCTTTTTTATATTAACCACTTGAACCCTAGTGTCCATATTCTGAGAACTTTAGCCAAAAATAGCCGATCTACAAGCTCAGTTGTGAGCTTGTAGATCGGCTATTTTCGGCAAAGGAGTTTGGTGTAGAGGGGAAAAAGAGCAGACTAAGTACAGAGTGAAAGGTCAAGTTTACTAAGTATTGATGGTTCAAGTGGTTAAATATCTGAAAACACAAATTGACATGGAATCCAAAATACACTGATGATTGTGCTATCAAACAATACAACTATATTGAATACATGTGGGGTCCCTGCTTCATCTCTCTCTCAACTAAGGGGTCGTTGGCCTGAAAACGTTGAAGACCCCTGTTATAAAGCACGGACACACTGCTCTACCTGTTCCTGCTATTTGCAAACATAGACTACACCTAGTCACCCACCAAATACAGTACAACGTCTATGTTTACAATACCTAATATTATGTGCAATATGTCTCATCATATCGTCTATGTCGGGTGGAAACCTTTCAGGATTCAAAAACGTTTCATGCTTTTGTGTGACGCTGTAGTATGATCAAGTAGAGCATTAATAATTTACGAGCAAACACCAAAACATAGAATATGGAGATAAGCGGTTTCTGCCCGACAGAAACGATATACCGGTACATCCAACATTGCTCATACTGCTCTGACACTGAATATTCCACATATTTAGAAATGTTAGCCTATGTTATATAACTAAAAGTTACTTTTAGATTCAATACTTTTTCTTATCTTTCTGTATACAATTTGCCTGCCGTGTCAAATCTGCTTCTAGACAATGAACATGATGTCTCTAATTCCTGTGTTCAGGTGCTTCTAGACAATGAACATGATGTCTCTAAATCCTGTGTTCAGGTGCTTCTAGACAATGAACATGATGTCT
>NC_137828.1:26071591-26119255 GCF_963921795.1 Nannobrachium achirus | reverse complement strand
AATGAACATGCTGTCTCTAAATCCTGTGTTCAGGTGCAGCCATCCCTGTAGGCATCGACGTGCAGGTGGAAAGCATTGACAGCATCTCTGAAGTCAACATGGTACGTGTGCGTGTGTGTGTGTGTGTGTGTGTGTGTGTGTGTGTGTGAGTGAGAGTGTGTGTGTGCGTGCGTGCGTGCACGCATTCATCGTTGTTTTAATACGTTATGCTTTGATGTATAGTACCAGCTGGGTAGAGGCCCATCCAGCCTGCTCTGTATCAGTCATGAGGTCTTGTCAATCATAACAGACGGACATATGGTGAAGGAGCACTATTCGAACACGGGTTTGATGAGGTCAGTGTCATGATCTTCATATATACAGTATGGAGATCCAGGCAGGTGATGATGCTCAGCTCCATATATGGAGAGACACACACACAATTAAAAATTAAACTTGTCCCAATGTCTGACATCATAGACCACATGAGGCGTTCCAAGAAGATATGGACTTAATATTGATGACATCAGGGATCTCCATATATGGGCATACAAGGGACAAGTACGGAGGTTTAGCACTTGGACAAGGACTGACAGATACAGAGATATTTATTTGCAAGTGTGACTCGTGTCTCGGCAACCACACTTGCAATTTCCAATTGCATCTTTCTAGTTATATATCATTGTCCGGCAGAGACCAGCTACAGTAACTCAATCAGGCTATTGAATTATGCTATTGAACAGTTAAAAGAACAAGATGATGCGCACATCCTTTCCAAGTGCTGGTGCTGGGCTCAGGTTGACATGAGATTAAAGAATGGAGGTCCGCACACAGCTCAATGCTCCACCTGATGAAGGCCAGCTGATGGCCGAAACGTCGTCTAACTTTATGTTTTAAATAAACACTGTGGAGCATTGAGCTGTGTGCGGACCTCCATTCTTTAATCTTATGCTATTGAACACCCTTCATGTTGTGTTGGTTAAAAAAGATATTGAATCAATGAAAAGCTTAAAAAGCGCTTCGGCCAAAACCTAACTCCACTTGAGCTGGATGTTTTTCCATTTCCTGAAAAATGTACATTTTGGATTTAGCTAGTTCTGGCCCGACTTAGAGATGTAATATTGTTGCTGTTAGGCGGAAACTTCTTATCTCCATATCTCCAACTTTTTGTAGTTTTTTGTAAATGAACTTCCTACATGATCATACTAATAGCTTCACACAAAAGCATCAAAAGTTGCAGATCTGCAATCTTGAAACGCGGCGCGAAACGACGCGTTTTGAGCTTGTAGATCTGCTACTTTTGCTGTTGAACCGTAATCCTGAAAAGTAACAGTGTTGGACATATTAGGTTTCCACCAGACAGACACGATACGATGCATACTGGCTCATTTGGCTCAGTTGAAACTATATGGAATATGATGTCCCTTTTTGATGTGGCGGGACACGCAGGACTTCACCATGACCCTGTACCTGCGTCACTACTGGAAGGACGAGCGCCTGGCGTTCCCGTCCCGCACCAACCAGAGCCGGACGTTCGACGCCCGCCTGGTGAAGAAGATCTGGGTCCCCGACGTCTTCTTCGTCCACTCCAAGCGCTCCTTCATCCACGACACCACCATGGAGAACATCATGCTCCGCGTCTACCCCGACGGAAACATCCTCTACAGCGTCAGGTAATTAACACTGCTGTTTTGACCACAGATTTTGATTTACTTTTAGCCTTGGTCTTTTGAATCAAATTACATTTAGTTTTAGTCATATTTCAGTTGAGAGAGAGAGAGAGAGAGAGAGAGAGAGAGAGAGAGAGAGAGAGAGAGAGAGAGAGAGAGAGAGAGAGAGAGAGAGAGAGAGACGGACACAGAGCGAGAGAGAGGAGAAAGGAGCAGAAAACAAAAGGCAGCAGTAAAAAGTGTTACCTAGGATACATTAAATGTCTGCCATGTAGGTCATTGAACGAGTTACACAGAATACGGACAATAATGTGTGTGTGTGTGTGTGTGTGTGTAATCATACTGAAGAGATTGTATTGTGCTCCTGTAGGATCACTGTGACGGCTCTCTGTGCAATGGACTTCAGCAGCTTTCCACTGGACACACAGAACTGCTCCCTGGAACTAGAGAGCTGTAAGACGTGCACACACACGCTCACCTTCAGACGCACACGCACACGCACACATGCACGCACGCACGCACACACACACACACACACACACACACACACACACACACACACACACACACACACACACACACACACACACACACACACACACACACACACACACACACACACAAGCATGTACACACATGCACGCGCACACAAGAGTTACATGTGTTGCACAGATTGTTGTACATGTGGAGACGAATGCTGTGCTTTTAAAGAGGGTGAGTGGTCATACGCGGGCTGAGAAAATAGAAAATAGCTTAAAAAATAACTTGATTTCTTTTAGTATTAATGATACCATGTAGGCCTACCTCTGTACTTTCTTCCTCACTTTTTCTCTTCTCTCTAAATTGCCCATGACTGCTTTGAACTTTTCAGAGACACTTTTCAAAACTGTTCTGAACTTTTAAGAGGCTTTCAGATGCTTTTAGAAATAGAATGTCTATAAATAAAACACCTCACTTTCCCTTTTCTTTCTAAACCTACCCCCTTGATGAGCACATAGTACAGCAATAAGCCACTAGAGGTCGCCTTTACCTTGTATTTCATAATGGCTGAGTGGTTTAGTGAGGCATGAGGCCCTCAGTCACTCGCCATCCTACGCTGGTTGGTGCTTAGGACAGTGGTTCTCAAACTTGTGTGACCCAGGGCACCCCTGTAAATAACTTTTTGATCCACGGTGACGGCGACCCTGAATCTTATGTCATATTACACTACGTAAATATATCTTTCCCTCTAAGATACAATGGGTGCGTTTATATGCACTGATGTATTCCACAAAATGCTCATATAAATGTTTAGGAATGGCCATTCCGGTCTGACCCGAATGAATTTTCATTCTGGTCTGAAGAGGTGGTTTATGCCGTTTCAATCGGGATACATTTGTCATATAAACGCTCCATTCGGAATTAACTGCTGTCTGAACTGCCCCCCCCCCCCCCCTTCTCCGACCTGAAGTAGGCCTACTTTGCACATGCCCAAAGTTCTATTCCGAATGAATCCTTTGGTCATGTAAACGACAGTGGAATGAGGGATGCTTGTATTCAGGTCCCATGTAAACGTTTGGGTATGAAGCTCTATTCGGAATAAGTTCATTCTGAATGGCATTCTGAATGTGCATATAAACGCACCCTGTGACACAGAGGAATATCCCTTTCCTTCAGAAAAGACTAAAAGTTACTTTATACACGTTTAACCCATTTAGGCCTAGAATTATTGAATGCTTTAACCAGTGAAAAATAGCAGATATACAAGCTCGCAGCGTGGCACCGAGTGCCACGCTGCGAGCTTGTAGATCTGCTATTTTTGAAGAAGTCGTGAAAATGTGTGCAAATCTTTGAATATATGTATTTTCAAAGCGAACGTTTGTAACTCAAATTTTGCTCCTGGGTGGTCCCTGGAACTAGATATTTTGAAATGGGGGTCCGTGGCCAAATAAATATCATTTTGGCGGTCCTTCACATGAAAAGGTTTGAGCACCACTGACATAGTAGTCTCTCAAATAGTAGTCTCTCAAATAAATATCATTTTGGCGGTCCTTCACATGAAAAGGTTTGAGCACCACTGACATAGTAGTCTCTCAAGAACAGACTAACTGAGCTCCAGTTAAGTGAAAAGGACCTTTTCTTTGACGATGGCTGGCCAGATTGCTGACATAGAAACATAGGCACTCGGTGCCGCGCTGTGAGCTTGTATATCTGCTATTTTTTTAAATTTAAAGCATAACATATTACGTCATAATGTGTTCAGGCCTAAATGGGTTTAACCACTTGATCCCCAGCATCCCTATTCTGGGGGGAACGTTAACCAAAATAGACGATCTACAAGTGACGTGTTGTGAGCTTGTAGATCTGATATTTTTGGTGAAGACAATTGGGGAAGATGGAAAAATAAACTCATGAAGTATACAGAACATTGCAACTCAGGTCTGTTTTACTAAGCATAGAGAGTCTATGTGGTTAAACTGAAGTGATATTGATGAATTTACCAAATCCAAATATTATCAAAGTATTCTGAGACACCCCTGGACTGACGTCACGGCACCCGCTTTGACAAAGCCTTGCTTAGAAGTCCCGCAACGACCGGGCCTTGCAAAGAAAACAAGCGCTCCCCTTCCCTGGTTCAGCTACTGATACGCTGGATCACTGTAGAGACAAATAACACACCTGCTGTGACTGATATAAGCAAGCTTATATCAGGGCCCTGGGTAAAAGGGTTCACTGCGGGCCCCCCATGAATGCTCTTCATAGGGGGAGGTGGTTTAACCCATTTAGACTGGGAACGCATAACTACGCATTATTAACTCTTTGAATATTTAAAATCCTTCTAAAGTTTAAAAAAAAAAAAAAATCTTTTTCTATGTCAGTGGTGCTCGAACTTTTTCATTTGAAGGACCCCCAAAATGATATGTATTTGGCCACGGACCCCCATCTCAAAATATTTACTTCCAGGGACCCCCCCCCCAGAAGCAAAATTTTAGTTACAAAATGTTTGCTTAAAAAAAATACATCTATTCAAAGATTTTGCACACGTTTTCACGACTGGATATAAGCTGATCTAAGGAGTAGATTATAGTGTGTTTTATCATGTTGCCATCCAATCAGAATCAGGGATTAATTTGGGACTATTGTTTTAGAAAGGACATTATCCACACAGTTGAGTGTGTGTGCATGTGAATTATACAGCAGTGTTATTTTTTTATTTAGTTTTTTTAGTCATAGTCTTTTGAATAAAGTTTTTGTCATATATTAGTCAACTGAAATGTTTTAGTTTTAGTCTAGTTAAGAATTTAGTGAGCTTGTAGATCTGCTATTTTCAGAGCGCAACCAAACATAAAATGACTTGTCTTTTAGTTCTACAGGATCTCTTCTCCTCTAGTCCCTCCCTAACATTTTAGTCTTGTATTTATTCGTTGACGGAATATATTTAAAATATGAAATAAATATATTTAGTCATAGTCTTAGTCATCATAGTTTTGTTTTTAATTTGTTTCTCTCTCAATTTAATTCAATTCAATTCAAATGTACTTGATTGGCATGACAAGCATTCTTATACTACCAAAGCATTACAGTATGATACAAAATGATGCATATAATGAAAATGTTCACGATCAGAATAAATAATAATAAAAAAAGAAAACATAAGCTAAATGACATCTCTATTAACTGTGTTCAACACTTAAAATGTTCACCTGTTGTCCCTCATTTTGTGGCTACATACTTTGCTGCGAACCTTGAACATTCAGCTTTCTCACCTAATAAGTAGAGGATTGCCTGGATAGAGTCAAACTGTACAAACTCTTTGTATTTGCCATTTTTGTGAAATGAGTAGTAGTCTTCTCTTATGTGTTTGTTTGTATCTCTCTCTCTCTCTCTCTCTCTCTCTCTCTCTCTCTCTCTCTCTCTCTCTCTGTGTTAGATGCGTATAATGAGAACGACCTGATGCTGTACTGGAAGAATGGGAACGACTCCCTGAGGACCGATGAGATTGTTCTGTCTCAGTTCTTTATTGAACAGTTCCACCCTTCCAATGGCCTGGCCTTCTACAGCAGCACCGGTGTGTGTGTGTGTGTGTGTGTGTGTGTGTGTGTGTGTGTGTGTGTGTGTGTGTGTGTGTTGTATGTGTGCGTGTGTGTGTGTGTGTGTGTGTGTGTGTGTGTGTGTGTGTGTGTGTGTGTGTGTGTGTGTGTGTGTGCGCGCGCGCGCATGCGTGTGTGCGCGCGCGCGCATGCGTGTGTGTGTGTGTGTGTGTGTGTGTGTGTGTGTGTGTGCGCGCGTGTGTGAAAGAGAGTTTGTGTCTGCGTTGCTTTCATCACCTAGACAAAAGATGTTCGGCAATGTTAGGCTACTCGAAGACTAAAATCTCTCTCTCTTTCTGTATCTCCCCCATCTCTCTGCTTCTCCCTCCTCCCTCTCCCACTTCTCTCTCCCTCTGTCTCTCTCTCTCCTTCTGTCTCTCTCTCTCTTCCCCTTCTCTCTTTCTCTCCCTCTGTCTCTCTCTCTGTCTCTCCCCCATCTCTCTCTCTCCCTCTCAGGCTGGTACAACAGGCTGTACATCAACTTCATCCTGCGCAGGCACATCTTCTTCTTCATGCTCCAGACCTACTTCCCCACCATGCTGATGGTGGTCCTCTCCTGGGTGTCCTTCTGGATCGACAGGAGGGCCGTCCCCGCACGCGTCTCTCTGGGTAACGCATGCGCCATACCGTGCTCCCTAACCCCCACCCTTTCGCTCCCAAAGTGGAGATCATAACAACTGATTAATACTAATAATCTTTATTGTCTCCGAAGGGAAATTTGTCTTCACAAGTCTGTTCAAACATAAAACAACACATAACCATATACTGTAACACAACACAAACATATCACAGACAGATCATCTGGTCTGCACTATGCACAGAAAACCCTCTTAGCGACGGGATGAGGCAGATTATTTCGCTAAACCGAACCGTGTGCCACTTCAAGGTTCTGTATCTTCGCCCAGATAGAATGAGGTGGAAGTAGCGGTACAGAGGATGATCAGTGTCATTTGTTATTGAGAGTGCTAAGCGTGTGATTACCTTATTGTTCATATCAGCAAGTGTGGGAAGTCTGATGATCTTGGAAGCAATATGGGCAATACTGTAAAGTTTATTTCTGTTTGGCATGGACAGTATAGTGAGAAACATGCTGAGCAATACAACAGAATAGGTTGAATAATGCTTTTGTATAGTAATAACAGAAAATGGGGGTCAACAGATAGTGATCTTAATTTACGGATTACATGGAGTCTTTGCAGAACATGTTTATGGATAGATGTTAATGTGTTGATCAAACCTAAGTTAATTGTCCAAAGTGAGCCCAAGATATGTGAAGCTGTCAACCTGTTCTACTGTTTTACCATGAATGAGGAGTGGGTTGAGACCAGTGTGGGTTGTTTGATTATGCTGTTGCACATGGGCCTCTGTTGTTTAGCCCAGTGGTTCTCAAACATGTTCGTGTCAAGGTCCCCCAAGCTTATGTATTTGGCCAGGGACCCCCCATCTGAAAATAGTTTGTGCTAGGGACCTCCAGAAGAGAATTTCTTTCTAAATAGCAAACATAAGCTTGCAGCTTTTCGTCTGTGAGCTTTTCCACAGTCACACCTGTAGAACTGAGCATGGCTGTGAGGTAAACATGTATGTCTACACCGCCCCCTACAGGTATCACAACAGTACTGACCATGTCAACCATCATCACTGGAGTGTCCTCTTCCATGCCTCAGGTAAAGTTTGTGTGTGTGTGTGTGTGTGTGTGTGTGTGTGTGTGTGTGTGTGTGTGTGTGTGTGTGTGTGTGTGTGTGTGTGTGTGTGTGTGTGTGTGTGTGTGTGTGTGTGTGTGTGTGTGTCAGTGGTGTAAAGTAACTAAGTACATTTACTTAAGTACTGTACTTAAGTACAGTTTTGAGGTATTTGTACTTTACTTTTTCTATTTCCAATTTCCAAAACTTTTATTCCACTACATCTCGGATCCAAATATTGTACTTTTACTCCACTACATTTATTTGAACACTTGTTACTAGTTACTTTAGAGAATATGAATTATGACATTCTAAAACTTGCATTAACCACTTAACTATTTTATCCTAAGGAGGCTATTTGAAAATAACCGATCTACAAACGCGCAACGCGTCGACGCGTTGTGAGCTTGTAGATCTGCTATTTTCAAACACGTTCGATTGGTATCCTCCTCACTCAGGTATCCTATGTGAAAGCAGTGGACATCTACCTGTGGACCAGCTTCCTCTTTGTCTTCCTGTCCGTCATAGAGTACGCTGCTGTGAACTACTGCACCACGGTGGAGGAGATGAGGAAGATGAAGAGAGGGAAGGTTTGTACAGCAGGCAGCACAACTTAAGATGCATACACACTGCCCTCTACTGGCCAATGTAGAATACACAAAAACATACATACTTGAAACTGGAACAATAACTTTATCCACGAGTTTCCAGCGTCCCATGAAGGCCTTGAGTGGACTAATATCTGACTCATGGATCGCCGCGGTTGTATTTTTTCTTCTCCATGAGAAAGACATGACATTGAAGGGCAGTGAACGGGAGTTGCCGCGTGCACAAAGTGCAATAGGAAAGATACGTTTTGATTGATTGATTGAAGAATTTATTAGAAGATTGCAATAGAAAAAAGTACAGTTTCATGACAGTACAAATCACTGGTACAAGGTCAACTAAAAGGAGATCCTAGAAAGCCGAGGCTTATTTCCACAGGAACCACACTTTAAGTATCTCATATAACATTGAAAGACAGACGGATAGTACTTTATCTAGGATAATATCAGTTTCAAAAGCATAACATCAAATACAAAGGCAGAAAAAAGAATAATAAAAAGGGGGGGGGGGGCATGGGGGCTTAGTCTATTTACAAGTCACGGGTAGCAGCTGTTTGAAGGTGACTTTTCATACCAATTTTGAAGGAGGCTAGGGATTTGCTCTCCTTTAGGGCTTGAGGAAGGGCGTTCCACATGTTGATGGTGTAGCAGGAGAACGAGTTAGAGCCTTGTTTAGTGTTAAATCTACGTTGATGATGATTAGTGGAGCTGCCTCTGGTGTTGTGGTCGTGAACATCCTTGACCTTTAAGAAGTAGTTTGTCAGGTACATGGGAATCTTGGAGGTGTAGTGTATCTTGTACACCAGGCCCATTGCAAGATGCTGTACTCTGTCAGCTACTTTGAGCCATCCCACGCTTTCGTGGTGATGATCGGTAAGGTGGGTCAGAGGAGGGAGACCAAGCACAACCCTAATTAGTTTGTTTTGGGCTGTTTGAAGCTTTAACTTTAAGGCGGCTGGGGCGTCGCGATACCAGACAAGGACTCCGTAATCAATGAGGGGCCCAATAAGAGCTCCTCCTAGTGTCTTTCGGGATTTAGTATTGATCAGCGGGGCAACCCTTTGCAAGAAGCGAATTCGTTGGTTGACTTTATTGATAACTTTGGTGGTCATTTTTTCACTGGATAGGTTAGCCTCCAGGATGCAACCCAGGTAGCAGATGTAGTTTTTTCTTTCTATCACAGTGTCACCTACTTTAATTGTGAAGTTCTCAACTAGGCTAAGTTTCTGACTAGATCCAAAGAGGATACATTCAGTTTTGCCTAGGTGAATTGAGAGTCTGTTGTCATTGAGCCAGGTGCAGATCTTGTTAAGTTCACAGTTAAGGGCCTTTTCAACCTGCAATAAGTCTCTGCCGGAGACTAGGAGAGCCGAGTCATCCGCGAACAGAAACAGATTGCAGTCACAAGCAGATGACATGTCGTTTACGTATATTAAGAACAACAGTGGTCCTAGTATACTCCCTTGAGGTACTCCACAGTTTACTGGGAGGGGGGGGGACAGGATTCCGTTGACTTCCACCATCTGTTCCCTCCCCACCAAGTAAGAGTGCATCCATCTCACTGCTGTGCTATCAAGACCAATAGCTTTGAGTTTTTCGATCAGAATAGAATGATCGACGGTGTCAAATGCCTTCTGGAGGTCCAGCATGACCATGCCGCAATATTTGCCATCGTGAATTTCACGTTTGATGTAATCATTCAAATAGATGAGGCATGTATCTGTGGAATGGGACTCTCTGAAGCCAGACTGGAACTCGTAGATCAGTTTATTCTCTTCAAGATATTTAGCCACCTGTTCATAGACAATTTTTTCCATTACCTTAGAGATGGAACTAAGGATTGAGATTGGCCTGTAGTTGCCAGGGTCAAGTTTACTGCCTTTTTTGTGCAGGGGGGTTACCTTAGCTAATTTGAAGTCCTGGGGGACATAACCCTGCTTGATAGATAGATTAATAATATGGGTAATGATTGGGGCAATGGTGGCAGCTGAGTCTATGAGAAATTTGGGGGCGATTTTATCATGGCCAGCGGCCTTGAATTGAGGTAGGGTGCGAAGTTTTTTAAACACTTCATCAGTTGTCACCGTGGTGAGTTTAAAATTGTATTTGCATACCCCAAGGTTCCTGTAGAATTTCAAGATGTGCCTAACACCAAACAGCCCAGATGGAGTGGGCAGTTTATTGACCAGATTTTTGGCCATGGAGGTGAAATAGATGTTGAGATTTTTGGCTACATCGAGACTGTCAGTGAGGAGGGTTATGGGAGTTTGGATGGATATATTGCTGGCTATGGATGTGAGTTTAGCACCACAGCCTAGCTGGGTTTTAAATAGCTTCCATAGATCTCGTGGTTTGTGGATGTTTTCCTCAACTTTCTCATCCAAGTAGTTTTTTTTGGCAGAAAGGATTAAGGAGGTTGTCCGATTTCTCAGTTTATTAGCCTCTAAACTGACTATTTCTAATTTGGCTTCAAGGTGTTTATTGGGGCAGTTAATCTACGAAACTATGGCGGTCTTATATACATTTATACGTGAATTAATTTTCTCCATTGACTTTATTTAAAAATAAACTTTTCACAGATATGAATGCGACAAAAAACTAAAAAATATTATTGAACTCTACTTTCCATGGCATGAGTAGGCCTAATCAATAGAAAAAAAGTCATTTTGGGGGTGAACTACTCCTTTAATATTGATGACATCAGGGATCTCCATGTATGGGCATGAAAGGGACATGGACTTACACAGAGATCTTCATATATATTAAAATATTAGTGAATTTATTTTCCCCATTGACTTGAAAGGGGGCCACGACCACACTTGCATCTTTCTAGTTTGTATTCATCCGTTTCATTTCCCCTCCCCAGCTCCCGTCCAGCTACAACGCCAGCCAGGCCATGGCCTTCGACGGCTGCTTCCACGACGACGACATGGAGCTCACGCCCTTTCCTCGGCTGGTCTCGTCCACACTGACCAACGCGGCGAACGCCCACCGGAGGCCCACCCAGACCTCGGACACGGCGCCCGCGGTGGAGGGAACCCGCCTCCGCCGGCAGCGGTCGATCCGCGAAAACGTGGACCGGATCCTCAGCAACAGCTCCATGATTGACTCCTACTCCCGCCTGGCCTTCCCTCTCTCCTACCTGCTCTTCAACACCATCTACTGGAGCATGTACGCTTGAACCAGCGGTCTTCAAAGTGGGGTTGTCGGGGAGGGAGGGGGACCCCCAGGCGTCCTTGAGGGGGTCCCCCAGGTAAATAACTGATAGTTTAGAAACCAAATGAACACTTACTGGTCTGTTACTTACTGCCTGTAACTCTGAGATAGTACGTAACACTGAGAGCATTACAATTGGAACCAAAAGGACCTGTACGGGTCCATTTGGTTCCAATTGCAATGTTCTCAGAGTTATGGATGGCGGTCTGTGGCCTAATAATGCATACCAAACTGGAGGTCCTTGAATTGTAAAAGGTTTAATAAGGATCCCTGGCTAATAAGCCTTATATGCTAACTTTAAGCCTATTTTTTATATATAAATATTCCATTTATCAGCCACTATATTGTGCTGGGGTGTTTCCTTGCAGAAAGACATCCCTCTGGCTGTATTTTGGTTCTGTTCCACTGTTTATGTTGACATTCATCCCTTGCAGGGACAGAAACGTCTTTGAGGGGAAGAGGGAGCTTGATGATTTGGGCCATACAAGGGCCAAACAAGTTCTGTCTGTGCTCGTTAGTGATCTCTAATCATTGGGTGCGTTTATATGCACAGATGTATTCCACTTATATTCGGAATGACTGCTCATTCAGAATAGAAATGCTCATATAAACGTTTAGGAATGTCCATTCCGGTCTGACCCGAATTAATTTTCATTCTGGTCTGAAGAGGTGGTTTATGCCGTTTAAATCGGGATACATTTGTCATATAAACGCTCCATTCTGAATGAACTGCTGTCTGAACTGCCCCCCCCCCCCCCCCCCCCCCGGAACGGGGTTAGGGTTAGGGTTAGGGTTAGGGTTACCCAAAGACAGCTACCTGTTTGATGCTTGTCATAGGGGGGAGGGGGCAGCGTGTTTTTATACACACAGACTTGCCTCATTATAATTGCCGTCTATAACTAAAATTTAAATTTGAAAAATATTTCATTTATTTTAGAAATAGTTCATCTTTCACTCAATTAGCCCAATTCACGGCCCGCCCACTAAGCATCCCACGGGTGCTGAAGTCACATTTTGAAGGGGTAAATCCTACCATAGCCTATGGAGTTGGCACAGAAATCGCAAATTTAATGCAATTTCCGAATAGTAAAGTATAAAATACGGCTAGCATGATCAAGAACACAAGATACTAAACGGCACAAAGCACTATAATTTACTTTACTGTTAGAAATAATGATTTGTTGGCTTTAAGTCCAGTATAGTTTCCCCTTCGAATTGAAGTCAGCACCCGGGGAAAACTGAGAAACGGAAGTAGGTGGGCGGGCCGTGAATAAGGCTAATAGGGACAACTCCCGTTGCAAAGCATGTGCTAATAAACTAGACCAGGTCAACCTGGTTGTGCCAGACCCCCTGTCTGTCATCATCATTTATGACATCATACCTTTTGTAGGCATGTCATCATCATGTCATCATCATATATACCCTTTATATAGAAAAGGGACAGACCGACATTTGCTTATGTAGGCCTACCCATTTCATGGGTCTGGCAAAAGTATTTGAAATATTGTTTTGATGCTCATATTAAAGGGGCACTCCACCACTTTTCAACCTATGTTCATATAATTGGTCCTCACTCAATAGCTTTTTTTTTTTTTTTTTTTTCTCAGAGGAGGGCTGTGGGCTGGTCAGAAACCCATAGTCTTGTGACATCATCGATTACCAATCCAGCTTATAGAAACTGCAGGCTTTCTATTCCTGAAAAGTTGCAATTTTAAAGTGGAAGCCATTGTTCTCGCGATATTAAAAATCAAAATATTTTTTTCAAAAATATTGATAATTTTTTTTTTTGGGAAAATGATGATGTCACAAGACGATGGATTCTGAACTTCCCACAGCTCTCCTAGGAGACTTGGACTGAGTAGAAAAAAATTGTGATATTTTATCATGAACATTAGTGAGGACCTATTATATGAAGACAGGTTGAAAAGTGGTGAACTACTCCTTTAAGGAAGTAGTACGCTACGTTGCGGAACGGCCCCTGTTGAGTGAAAGGTGTTTTTAATTTCGAATTTTAGTTATAGAGAGCAATTATAATGTGTTATGGGCATACACAGCTTATCAGCCAGGGATCCTTTCAAGAAACCACCACTCTTGAAGGCGCTATGGAAACGATGCAACCCAGGTGCTGCACTGTGGCGGCTCACTGATGTGGATTAAAGTATAGAAATGTGAATAAACATGAACAAGTTCTACAATCTCTCGATGGACCCTACCATGCAGTGCTGTGCGTGTAACCTGGATACTTTGTTTGCAAAGACTACAGAGGCACAGTATAGATTAATGCTAAAAGGATAACACAATAAGGTCTGAGGGCTTGTTTTCATTATGGTCCAGTGTATTCAATTCATCAGGACATAATAAAGACAGACAATACCATCAATACTAGGATCAGTAAAAAGATTATTTGCAGAAAAAACTGCACGGGAAATACAGTGTCGTTCGTTGAAAAAACAGAATAATAAAAATCTATTTTCATCTTGAAAATCAGTTGCTTTCAACAGGCTATGCTGGTAACAGGTTGTGCAGGTGCGCCGGAGTCTAATTTGAGCGTTGGCACAGTATATAGGCTATATTCTGAGCATCAGGTGTTAGAGGGATCATTCCTCTCCGATGAGGCCCTGAGAATGATGGCAACTTCATTGGGTTCTTTTGATTACAGAGGACTGCAGCTCACACATTCAGGGACAGATGCATACATCACCAATCATGTGCTTTTGCAAAAGAGATTGAAATAAAGCCACTTGTGTTTCTCAGGTCAGGTGGAACAGATTGACACACATTTTTCGTACGGAGGTGCTGCTTCTCGTTTCTTTTGCTCTATTCGTACGTGCTTCTCAAGTTGTTTTTCCGTTTTGTGCAGCTATCATAGGAGGACTGTTGTTCCTGAGTGATGTGGAATCTCCGGTATGTGGCGTTGTGTGTGACTCCTGTGCATCTTTTTTGTAATATCTGTGAGCCTTGAAGAAAACGCACAGGTTAAATTTTATGTGAACATTATTTTCCCAGGTTGGTGAAATAAATTAATTTATTGTTTGGTTCTAAAGTTTATTGTATTTATTTTAAATGTCAAAGATTTAAAAATGTCTGAAAATACACAACACACATAACATGAATCCAATAAATTATTAGCATAGCAAATTATGTACATTTTTATTAAGCGTGCTTGGCATACAATCTTTTATTAGAACCCACAACTACTTGACCATTCTGACTAAGGTTCGATGGCTTTCACGCAGAACAGTTGTCATGCATGTTGGAGTTATGCACATCTACAGTGGCGTTTCTTGACATTCAGCAACCCTATACTAGGCATAATGATGAGAACACATGCTGTGTTTTCAAAGAGGCAGAGTGGTCAGTCCTTTGTTTTTTTAACTGAGATGGTAGGAGAGCTGAGAGGGAAAGCATAAGGAGCACTTTGTAACGCTGTTTTGAAAATTTCTTTAAAAATTGAATTTGACCTTTTACAAGCACAGCAAGCAGGCTCTCATCTTGGAACACCACTAACCAAGACGATGATCCAGGCGCATATCCTGACTGTAGATAAAACTGCATGAGGAAGGACTAAGAAGGGGACCTAAAATATGCATCTATGGCAGGGGTGGGCAACTTTGATGATGGAGAGGACCACTACCACTATATTTTCACACTCACTCCAGAGGGCCACAATGCATATACAGTTAAAAATAGCAAAAATAACCGATCTACAAGCTCAAAACACGTCGCAGTGCAGTACGTTTTGAGCTTGTAGATCGGCTATTTTTGAATTGGAATCCTGATTTATTTATTTTAGCTATTTTTGAATTGGAATCATTAATTTCCAATGCATGTATATGTTCTTATGTTAACTTTATGAACTTAAATACAAATACATTGTGCTTAAAAAAGACTAGTACTAGTCATTAAGCTACTATAGACTGAAGTAATTAAAGCGGGTCATGTTTGGATGTTTGGAATAGTAACAGCTGAAATCATATCATATATCAGTATTCTTAACCTGAGGGCCACATGTGGCCTCCGGGCTGCCAGTTGCCCATGATCTATGGCTTCTAACCAAGTACATTCTCTAACCCAGTACATTCTCTAACAAACTGTGAGGCAGACACCTTGACAGAACAGGACACAGCGTTGGCAGAGACGTACTTGGTAGGCCTACGTGTCTGGGCAGGGGCCAAGTCAAATACAATTGCTGAGGTGTTTCATGACCTGTACAACTATTTCAGTGCCAGTGCTGGCTCCTTCCCACAAGTAGCGTGATCAGAGGCCACATCCAACACAGGTGCCTTGTTCATGCATATAGGGATTGCCACCTGCTTGCGACAGCCATAAGTAACCTGAGGCAAGACTAGAACCAATGGAACATGTTTGGCCCCTCATCAACCAATATGCCCATAGTCATAGCCTGTTGGTTTGCACATATTCTACATGGGAATGAAAGGGACACAGACAGACAGAAGGGTAGCGAGGACGAGGTTAGTCATTGTAGGCACTAGGCAGGTTAATGAAACCCACAATGAGACACAGAGTATGAGTACATGGAAATGGTGCCATCTAAGTGTCCACTGGTGCCATCTCACAGTTAGGCCTATCATTGAAATTGGGTGAATTGCTCCTTTAATGATTTATTTAAGATGTATGTGTAGGCATATTCGATTTTTATGTTTTAAATTCACATCATACTGGATTTATATTAAATGAAAAACATTGCATGTAGGCCTATAGTTATTTAAATTGTATTCATTTTTTTTTTTTTGGTTTAGTCATAATAATGCACATGGTAGGTAACTTTCAAGTTAACTGGCAACATGGGTGTGGTGTGTGTGAGTGGGTGTGTCATGTGTGAAGCAGCAGATTGCCCTGGCCTGTCATCCTGCTTGCAACCCTGACAGCAGAGCACGCACTACACACTCCCTCCCTCCCAGGTAACCTCGTCTACCAGGCTTTCTACTCCCAGGTAAGACTCTTCTTGTACCATCAACCTATCTATCAGCCAAACAGACTGAAAACACGCACGTAACGCACGGATATGTTGTATGCATCGCCATAAAAACGAAGCACGTGGGCACTGTTATCAAGTTACATCATCATCATCATACAGTATAAAGGTAACATTGAACGTAGCTGAAGCTCACTGGTCCATAGCGTCATTTAGAAGGAGTTCAAGAACACATTCTAACACCTTTTAACGCTATGTGGACCAGAGATAGTTGGTTATGTGTGTGTGTGTGTGTGTGTGTGTGTATGGCGCAGTTTTAATGTTTAGCTAGCAGCAGCCAACGTGCTGTACTCTGTGTGTGTGTGTGTGTGTGTGTGTGTGTGTTGAACTTTACCACGTGTACGCCATATTGACATCCACTGACCACCATTTGATGAGATTTAGCCTCTCAGACCTAGCTATAAATCATAACTCTTGTAGAGATATTTTATTAAAATAAACTCCCATATCTGCTGGGTGAAGTACAACAATGTGCAAACACAGCAGCTGCAAGATGTGTGAGCTGCCTGCTGTGATAGGAGAAGGATATCAAATGGAACCCAACCACCCTAAAGACTATTAACCATTATATATCCCTGCTCTGCCTGCATGTAACCTTGATGCATGAAAACTGTTACACTCCTTTCACTTATTTTCACATATTTTGGGACGTTTTCTCTCTACAAAACGTCCCAAAATAAAAGCACTCTACAAGAGTTATGATTTACGGCTATCTCAGACCAAAAACCTTACAAATTAACCTTAACAGTATTTTGTTGTCGTTGGATAAGATGTTGCCCACAATTCCATGCTGTATTGATGTGGCATAGATAAAAAGGCAAACATTGATCAAAAGATTTACCTTATGGTTTCAATTTACGCTCTCAAGGGTTAAAGGTCTATAAGGGTCCATTTGGTCACCAACATCATTTAGCTGGGGACCACCTGGAACCCCCTCAAGGACCACTGGTTGGAAACCACTGCATTTGTCAGTCATAATGTACAGTTCAACTTCTTGTTTAATGCCCACAACTAATGACTATCCACAGGTTTGTGTTAGCCTTGGATCAAGACTACCATAGATAGTCTGGTTTGCTAGGTTTGTCGATTGTATCAATTTGTTGATATAGTAGGCCTTAAAAAGGCCTACTATATGTATTTTATAAACAATATAAAAAAAATGAATTAATGTATTTGGCCCGCCCCTATTTAGAAATACATGTAAAGATAAAATAAAATGGCCTACATACATACAGTACATTTATTTCCAAGTTATCAGGAGCCCACTACTTGACTACATCTTCCAAGTTCCTACCCATATCAAAGAGAAAGTGGATGCATGTCAGCAAGGAGACAACAGCCAACACAGACTGTTAACCACTTGAATCCCAGCATCCTAGGCTGGGGGGACATTAGATCGGCTATTAGAGATATTGTATAGTTCGGGCGGTGGTGTAAAAAGTACAAATGTTTTTTTTTTACTTTAGTATAAGTTGCAAGTAAAAGTATGGGCATCAAAATTTTACTTGAAGATGCAGAATGTCCCGTTTCACAAGGTATCATAATATGATACGTTGTGAAACGGGAAATTCTGCCTAATGAGTAGTGTAGTGTGAGCTTGTAGATCTTCTTGTTTTGAATAGCCAAAATGATTGTGATGCCACATTAAAGGACAACTCCTCCCTAAAACACTTCTAGGCTCATTTTCCTACTTATATTGGTTGTCCAACACAAGCCACCACACAATCAAAAATAATGTTTTGGGGGGAGCATTTGGCACAGGTGCCAATCAAAGTGACCGTACTGGCCAATCTCAGGGCATCTTTTCCAGGACTTGGCAAAACACATAAGAGAATAACATCTGTTTAGCAGAGTGTGAGGGCTTGTGTGGGACAACGATGACATGGATGTGTTTGTAATGACAACTAAGTACCACATTAATGAAAAATAAAAACACTTTGACCACAACAAATAGTGTTAAAGCGATAGGCTTATAAGCTCCACTCTATGCTATGAGAGCTGCTGGGTTCTGCTGGGGAAACTGGACAACAGGTGCATTTCTGCCTAATAGACCCCATGGACAGTCTTTTAGGATCAATATAAGTAGGAAAATGAGCATAGAAGTTTTTTAGGGAGGAGTTGTCCTTTAACTACTTTTGCTGGGGACCCCCTGGAACTCCCCTGGCTTAGGGGGTCCTCGGACCTTACTTTGAGAACCAATGATATAGTTTACAGTTGGCTGTGTTTTTTTGGTTTGTTTTGTTCTTTTAAATTTAACTTTCTAACTTTGACACACCTGTTTGACACTGTTTCCTTGACAACCACAAGTGAAGTTAATACAAACGGAGGGGAAAACATACTCTCCCTCAGCCTTCAGCTGGTGGAGACAATGACTGGTTTCACCATCCCCACAGCTAGGGCTGACAAGATTATGACATTTTACATGACGATTAATTGTCACTCATTAAATAATTGCGATTAACGTTTAACGTGTTTTTTGTCGTTGACAATTACCTTTCTGTTGGCTTTGAAGTTGCACATGGCAGATGTGACACATAACCTAAATATCCAAAGAAATTACTGACAAATTTGACAACTTTATACTAAACTTTATTTAAAAAGAACATTGATTGTGTAATTAGCCGATCTACAAGCTCTGCGTTTGAAAATATATGAACATTTTTCAGCATGGAAAGGATTATGACGATTGTGACAAAACAATTACGATTATGTCAAATAATTGTGATTTAGACGATTATGTAATAATTGTTACAGGCCTACAGCTGTCCCCACGGAGTAGCTCCAAACAAGCCACATGACATCAGGCCAGAAGCCATTGGGTTCACCTGATCTACAGGTGCAGCTAACACTGGACCAAAGCCAGGTACGGTTACGGTACATTACAGTTAAATTAGGGATGTCACGATTTCAACATTTAGAAGGATGGTTCACCCAAAAAATGATGTATTTTCTATCGATTAGACGATTACACACCCCATGGAGACATGAATTCATGGGTATTATTATTTTTTGTGTGTTTTTATCGCATTCCTGAGCCAATAATTTGATGGCCGACAACAGTTCCCTATGGAGACACAAAGGAGACTCTTTGTGTCTCCATAGGGAACTGTTGTCGGCCATTATTAGTGTGGTTGCCATAGGCAACACACTATTGTTCTAGGTCAGAGAACCTTTATGGCAGCTAAAGTAAACCTGTTTTTTGTTCATTGAGTTTAATGGATATTTTTTGCAACCTTTTCTTTAACCCCAGATGATGTGAAATAATTGCGATCATCCTCAAATGATCATGTATAATAATCATCATCTCATTCTCAAATTATCATGTAATTGTGGGCTCGCCTGGAAGGCGAGCACACGTATGTTATCTTCATTATTTATTTCTATACTATACTAGTCAGTATCCTCAAAACTTTGGCGCGATTCATCTCCTAAACGCTTACACCTTTCAACACCATTCAAATTTTTATGTGTTCAGCTTACTGAGGACACGTGTGCTTGTACTTTTGGTTTTGAAATGTTTTGTAGTTTAATTATAAAAAAACAAAAATGTTTAACTTTAAGCACCCAATGCATTTTCAATGGGTTTAGTGAGTGGGGAGAGAGTGAGACAGGGGAAAGGGACCCATGTTTATATTAAGTCGCTGTGGCTGCAATATTCACACTTCAGATATGCTATTCATATCAATGTGTTCACACAGGTCTGCTGTCTGATTTGATCCAAATGTCTAAGCTGTGTGATGTATAAAACTATAGTTATAGTTAAAACTATAAATAAATGTCCCTCTACACTCTACTGATTGACACAGCTGTGATTAAAGGCTTGGCTGTCATTGGCTGTTCTGTGGTGATGTAGCCTTACATAAGTCGGCCCTGCAGTGACAATGCGAAAGTCTCGGCAGAGACGTCTTAATGTAAGGCTAGTGGTGCTGCAAAGTAACCAAGTACATTTACTCAAGTATATACAAGTACTTGTACCTACAGTACAATTTTGAGGTACTTTTATTCTACTTTCCATTTTTGTTACATATACTCTACTATAAATACAGCATTTGACAGCTTCAGTTACTTGTTATTTTGCAGATTTTATTATTAATAAAAAAACATAGATGGACCACTTAATACTGCTATGAAGTTGATCTACAATGTGCACGCACACGCACGCACGCACGCACGCACGCACGCACGCACACACACACACACACACACACACACACACACAAACAACTGTTACTGTGGAGACGTTTGCTTGTATTTGTCTTTGAGACATGTTTTGTAGTGTTTTAGAAATTTTACTTAAAAAGAATAAGGGATTATTCTAAGTTATAGTTTTGCTTAGGCTTGCACCCCAATTGTTTGGCTACAAATCGGGAAAAATGGTCTACATTTTTTGTGCTGGATGTGCTCTAATTTGTGCAGTTGAAATCATCAATTGTGCTTTTATATATATTTATATATATAAATATTTATATGGTTATGAATTAGCAGATTTAGCAGCAGTATACTGATTGCCGGTGCAGCAGTATTTCATTGTAGAAGATAGCAGCAGAACAGTGGTGTCGTGTAGAATATCTCAATAATGATAGCAGCACAAATTATAAAATTTACGGCACAATTCAGCACTAAAGAATGACACCATTTTTATTATGTTTTCATCATATCTTACTTTCCATTTTTGTTACTTATACTCCACTACAATTACAGTATTTGACTGCTTCAGTTACTTGTTACTTTGCAGATTTTAGAATTAATACAAAACATAGGGAAACCTGGAGGTCCTTGAGGGTCCATTGCTGGTTCCCAAAGTGTGGTTCGGTTACCCCCGAGGGTCCCTGAAAGGTTTCCAGGGGGTCCATGGCTGGTTGCCAAAGTGTGGTTCGGGGACCTCTGGTGGGTCCCTGAGCTGTTTCCAGGGGGAGCATTGCGAATTCCCAAATGGCCGGGCTTTAAAGAGCCATAACTTCAGTTCTCAACATGCTACTGGTCTCGAACTTGTTTGTTTACCCGTCCACATTGTTTTTATTGTTATCTTAATTATTTCTTTATTTATCTATCATAGTAGTATCTCCTGCAGATTGTATTAATACAAAACATACAGTAACCACACACTGTGCATCTGACATACAATGTGACACGTTATGAGCTTGTAGATGTGCTATTTTCAGAAAATGAGAATAAATTTTATTCGGTAAGTTAAGTAAACCTTGCTGAGCATGTGCCTCCTGCTTGGCACTTAACATGGTAGTATCCACACGTTTCCAACGTCCCATCGTGCATTGTGCAGGTGGTGTGAGGTTGTATGTCTGCTGTTCTCCGGATGTGTCCCACACATAATGCTACAGTAAATTCTCGCGGAAACAGGTGGATATTTTCATGCTAAAACGTATACCCCCCATACCGTTAAAGGACCAGGTCACCTCTGGGACAACAACCAGATCTTATTTTATTGTTGTGTGGGACACGATCAACACAATCCTGTAATTTCTTGTGTTCAATCTGTGTTTTTAGATATTTTAGTATTTCAGCATGCTACAACTGGTCATATGATGCTTTGTAGCATGATATTGCATCATCTCATGCATCATATGATGCAAAATGCATCATATGACCAGTTGTAGCATACTGAAATACTAAAATATCTAAAAACACAGATTGAACACAAAAAATAACTCAACATTGTGTTGATCGTGTCCCCACACAACAATAAAATAAGATCTGGTTGTCCCAAAGGTGACCTGGTCCTTTAAGTTCATGTAATAACACTGCTTGTCTACATTGTATTTGCATTACCATTTTACGTCAGTAAAATGAAAGAGAGCATTGCCTGGGAACTTGACACTTTTACTATTATTGTTTTGGGTTGGAAGCGAGCCCACACTGTTTCGAAGGAACAGTCTTTCTAGTGTTTGTGACAGATCTAAGTGCAATGCACACTCACTGCACACTTTTTTTTTTTTACCTCACATTCACTGCTGTTAGAGGCAGAATAAAGCCAAGCACTTGTTTGTTTGGAGATCAACTTAACAGTGCATACTTGATATTCATTGCCATGATGAAATGTGAACTATGATACAGTATGCAACTATATATACACACACACGTACAGTAAGCACGCGCACGCACGTGAGTCATCATATAAATATTCCTCTAAAAATGTGTCCCCGTTGTTGCATGGTGCAATCGGTGTTGCTGTTTCGGGCATGGAGTCACAGTTCAGACATGCCTCTTCCACTGCGGCCCAATGAATGGCCTTGCTGGGCGAGAGAGAGAGAGAGGGGGGGGGGGGGTTAGAGTGGGAGTGAGTGAGACACATACTACCCACAGATCATAGCGACCCAAGGAGAGTTTGAAAACTGATGAAAAAAACTCCTATATATCTGCTGGGTGAAGTACAACAATTGCATTATGCACGTATCCCTGCTCTGCCTGCATGTAACCTTGACACATGAAAACTGTTACACTCCTTTCACATATTTTGTTCTGATTGTATTGTATTGTGTTGTATTGTATTGTGTACTCTTCTGCTTTGGCAATGTAAACGTATGTTTTCTCATGCCAATAAAACCCTTTGAATTGAAATTGAACTGAGTGAGGGAGAGAGGGAGAGTGAGAGAGTAACAGAGGAAGAGGGGGTGGGGCTGAAGTGGTCATGAGAGGCCAAACTGATGGAAGAGGAGGAGGAAGGTGACAGTGGGGAGGAAGGGCAAGAAAGTGTGAGAAGGGGGGGGGGGGTAGACGGGAAGTGGGATGGAATGTAGAACACGGGGGAGGGTCCGTGGAAGCAAAGAGGAGGGGGGAGTGCGGATTGGGATTGGATGGCTGCTTGCTCGGCCATGTGGCTGACCCGTCTCTAATATAGCCCAACTAGGCCTCCTCACAGACAATGACACACAATGTAACACACACACACACACACACACACACACACACACACACACACACACTCTCTTGAGTGGCAGGGCCATGTGAGCTCCTTCACATGTGCTATTCTGGGCAGGGGAGGGGGCAAAGCCAGCGAGTGAAGGGGAGAGAAGGGGAGGGGGCAAAAGCAGGGGGGGGGAGCCGGGGGTCTTTTCTCTTTCTGTGCTTAGCGAGGGAGCAGAGCTGTGCTGCTCACTGTTGTTTTGTGTCTTTTGGTGTTTTGTGTCTTTTGGTGTCTTCTTTAGGGGGAAGAACGTGTGTGACCGCAGCTATAGGAGTGTTTTGTGTTTACTTTTGTATTAAAGTCCCAGTCAGGGCTGAAGAAGATGGGGTGCTGCTTTAGCAAGGAGCTGAACCCTGGGATACAGAGCGAGAGGACCAGCCTGTTGCAGTCTTCCCTCCCTGACGGGACGGCCGTGAGAGAGAAGGACAGGCAGCATGCCTCGGCTGTGGCTCAACACGTGCGCCTTGTGGCCGAGCAGCAGACGCACGGCCCCGCCGGGCCAGGGCGACCGGAGCCTGTGGAAGAGGAGGGAGCAGCGTGCCCTAAGGAGCCTGGGCCCGCCGCGGCCGGCGGTGACAGCCACTCGTGGAGCGAGGAGAATCGTACGCCGGCAGGCAAGCACGTGGAGGAGCGGGCTTATCTTGTCACGTCGGACGACAGCGGCGTACACACAGACACGGGCGGCGGGGAGGCGGCCATGACACCGGCTGCCGAAGCCGGCTACGAGAGGTATCCCTATATGGAGCGGTCCTCCCAGAGCCCTGTCAAACAGAAGATTATACAGAACGCGGCGCTGAGGGCTTCCTGGTTCACCCGGCTCCCGGAAGGCAACGTGCGAGAGGAGCCAGCAGGCTGGGGGACACCTCCCGTCAGGATACCCCCTCTCGGTGACATCAGAGTGACGGACACGCAGCCGCCTCCGGCCAGCAGCGCACATCCTCGACAGGTTGCGGACCGGGATTCCCCCCCCAGAGGTGTTGTGCACGAAGCGAAGGTAGATGACGTTGTCGGGGCAACACTGGGTTTCGGGGCGAGGACGCAGAGCTTCTACAGCATCTGCTCGATCGACGCCGATGACCTTGAGCCTGAGCCGACAGCTGAGCAGCCGAACACAGCTGAGGCCCAGATAGCTGACCTGTCCTCCCGCATAGTGGAGCGCCCGCTCCCCTGCGAGTCGCACACCCTAGAATGCACGGCCTCCGACAAACCACACGCCGCCGTAGAATCGATTGTTGATAATAACCAGTCGAACTCAGACAAGCCACCGTTTGTCACTGTTCAGCCACAGGCAGCCTCAGTTGAATTATCTTATGCACAGCATTCATTCTCGCCTGTTATTTCTCCACAGCTGGTAGACCCCGGGTGTGACCTGCCGCCTCCGTCCAGCGAAGGCCTGCGGACGTCCGTTCGAGACCGCCCACCGGTCAGCTCTGGTGATTCTCCACACCAGCCTTTGCAGAAAGCAGATGCGAAGAGCGTTGAGCCATTAGAACCACTGACGACACAACCAGACGAAAGTTTACGCACAGAAGAGAATAATGTTCCCGAGAACGCGGGAGCAAGGGAGAGGAGCGGCGAGCCGTCAGAGTCACTGACGATGCAACCAGACGAAAGTTTACGCGCGGGAGAGAACAATGTGCATGAGACCGCCGGAGCATGGGAGAGGAGCGGCGAGCCGTCAGAGTCACTGATGACGCAACCAGACGAAAGTTTACGCGCGGAAGAGAATGATGAGCACGAGAACGCCGGAGCACGGGAGAGGAGCGTCGAGCCATTAGAGTCACTGACGACGCAACCAGACAAAAGTTTACGCGCGGAAGAGAATAATGTGCATGAGACCGCCGGAGCAAGGGAGAGGAGCGTCGAGCCATTAGAGCCAGTGACGACGCAACCAGACAAAAGTTTACGCGCAGAAGTGAATAATGTGCACGAGAACGCCGGAGCAAGTGAGAGGGCGACAGCGCTGGAGGAGGCAGATTATGTGGAAGAGGAGATTGTCACAGAGGAAGGGAGTACGGAGGCCCTGCTTGAGAAAGGTGTGTACCCAGAGGAGCTGGGAGGATGTTCGCGCGACCAGAGAGCAGCTGTAGAGGAGAGAGGCTCCGGCGTGGAAGAGAAAACACCAGACGCCTCCCAGGAAAAGCATGACGACTCCGAGCTGGAAACCGATGTTCAGCTGCCTGAGTCCGCTCACTCAGACGACAGCCTGTGTGAATCTGACCACGCTGCAAACCAGCACGCGCAGAGTCCACGGCCAGCTGTTGAAACCCCTGAAGTATGTCTCTCCGCTGCTCTCGACTCAAATTCTTCAAGTCCCAGCCTGGAACTGGGCCAGCAGCAGCACAGCTCTGTGAATGATTTCCCTTGGCATGAAGAACAGATGGTTGAGAAAAATGTCCCACAGAGCCATGCCGTGGCTGTGAATTTTGGCAGAGAGCTGGCTGGAGACAGTTGCACGGAGGATGACAACATGTGTCTCAGCAGCGTGACAGGGACGACCCTGACGGAGGTGTCCTCCGTTTCAACGATCTCGGAAGTGTCGTCGGTGCCTGTTGACCTTGTACTCTCCTCCCACTACGCTGGCACCACGCCTCTGTCTGATGTCCCGGAGGTCGACCCTCGTCCAAGTAACTCAGACGCGTTGTGGAGACTAGATTTGAATTCGAACGATCCCATGTTTAAAATTTGTCCCGCTAATAACCAAGAATCCAAAGTTTCAGTGACTGAGCCCGATGAGAGTGGCACCGACTGCAACCGACATCACGGTGCCTGTGATGCTATCTGTAGTGTTGAAACTGATGAGAATGAGCCAAAGCGTGCTGAGAATGACAGAGCACCGTGCGATATCGCTCGGATTGAACAAATGGGCAGAGAAGAGGCTGTTCAGTCCGAAGAGGCGGCAAAAGAGCTCGAAATCAGTCAGGATCTCTCACATACGGCCAGTGATGACATGACACTCTCTCCTGACGTGGGACTGTCCTCTCAGCTTACTGTGCGCTCCGAAGACCGCGAGAGCAGTCATGTTTTAGCAGAATCCAGCCACAACCCACCGACACAACCTTGCAGCGCTGAAGGTGAGATCTCAAAGTCCCCCCTGTCTTGTCCCGCTTCCCTTTCCACACGCAAGGTCACAGAGGGCGGAGACGGGTGTTTGACCCTTGAACGTGGAGTTGCATCTGCTGAGAATGGAAATAGTCAAATTCACAGAACCCTGGAGGCCATGGAAAACGCCCCAGAGAAAGCATTGCATGCCTGCCAGGAGGAAGACTCAGAAGTTGTCAAATTGGACACTCAGTTTGACCCTTGTGACTCCTCACCTTTGAAGTGTGAAGTACAGGAATCTGACCCCAAAGTGGACACGTCAAGTCCTCAAACATCCGCTGAAGTGCCTCAATCAAGCCATGCTCTTGAAGCCAGCTCTGACCTCCTTGACCTCAGTCTGCAGTTTAGTAAAGATTGCCCGCAGCCTGCAGAGGCGTTATGTGAAAACGGTAAAGCTGAGCATAGCATTGAGAGCAGTCTGCAGTTTAGTACAGATTGCCCACAGCCTGCAGAGGCGTTATGTGGAAACGGTAAAGCTGAGCATAGCCTTGAGAACGCAGCGCACGTGTTATTTGAGGAGAGCCCCGTATCCGATAACTTAAATAGCTCAGAAACCCCCCACCACGACTCAAGTGGCGGGTCACTGTCGAGTGAAAGCGCCGAGCTGCACAGTGTCATCATGACAGGAGCTGACAACAAAGCTGATACCGAGGCCGGCGCCTTCGGCCGTCACGATAGCGGCACCCCGGCGGCGGCCGCGAACGAGAACCGCAGCCCGGTGGTGGAGGTGGACCCCGATCAGATCGACGTCTACGCCTCGACTCCGTCCTACGAGATCCACCAAGACGATGCGCTGACGGCAGCCAAGGAGGCCGGGAGCCAAGCCGAGGAGGGCGAGAGGGAGGGAGGCATGAGAGAGATGGTCTCCGAGCTCCTGGGGGAGGAGGCGGCCGACTCCGCTCTCTCCCACCTCTACCCCAACTCCTGGATAAAGCTGGCAGAAGACTGCCGGGCCTGGGTGGAGAGTGCGTCGCCGACTGATCTCAGGTAGGGCTGTCACCACCAGCATGAAATCTTACTTGACCATTTATTGTGTTTTTCCATTGAACATTGCAATAATTTCATACATACAGTACAGTACATCTGTTTGGATTTTAGGCTTTTTAAACAAACATGACAACAACATCAATATACAAAGAAATGGCTGACAATGACTGATGCAATAATGCAAATAAGCAATGTACTATGGGCCAAAAAAGCCATATTTAATACTTTTACACAAAAAATGTGTTCGTGGAAATAGCTGAAATCTATCTAGAAGCTCACACCGCAATGTGTTGTGAGCTTGCAGATCTGCTATTTCCACTATTTTGTATGAACGATTTTCAACATAACGATGATCATGCAATACGATCTATCTCAAATAAAAGCGATTAATGTGATAATTTGTACAGGCCTGAGCCCGGGCAGGGGGACAGCGAGGCGGGCGGCCAGTTGGAGCACATCCCCCCCGCGGTGTCTGAGCTCCAGCCATCCATGGCTCTCCTTGGAGCGTACCCTTACAGCACCGTGATGCCTCAGGGACCCTGTGTGTGGGACTGGCACATGGAATACCCACAGGCCGTAAGTAACAGTGCATGATGTAATGTAATGTATGTATGTGTGTGCTGCCATTAGAGTTGGGATCCTTTTAGGATTTTAACGCCTTCATCCCCGCAACTACCAATATTTACCAGCAACTTTACTGAAGGAGAAGCCCAAAGGAGCTTATAATAAGCAGACATGGTGTCAACACTGCTGCCCGGGCTTGTAACCTCCTAACTCAAAAATGTTCATTTTCGGGTAAATTAGCTCAAGTGGAGTCAGGAGGTTTTGACCGAAGGGCTTTTTACTACTTTTCATTGGTTCAATATTATTTTAACCAACACACAGACGTAAAAGGTGTTAATAGCACATATTTATGAAAAAAGAGAGGGCCAATCGGGTGGAGTTAGCTGGTTTGACAAAGTGTGGAGATTTTTTTTGTTCCAAGCA
This sequence comes from Nannobrachium achirus, assembly GCF_963921795.1. Lineage (NCBI taxonomy): Eukaryota > Metazoa > Chordata > Actinopteri > Myctophiformes > Myctophidae > Nannobrachium > Nannobrachium achirus. The sequence goes on along the minus strand of NC_137828.1, from coordinate 26,091,042 downwards.
CTTTTTACTACTTTCCATTGGTTCAATATTATTTTAACCAACACTCAGATGTAAAGGGTGGTCCTAGCAAGACTTCCGCATTGTGACTTGTGACGATGCCACAAGTCACAATGCGGAAGTCTCGCTAGGAGATGTCTTATGTAAGGCTAGCTTGTTGGAGGAGAGGTGTGCCCATGCAGTTCCCTGGACGCTGCGATCATGTGTGCACTGTCGGTGGTCAGCGCGCTGACTTTATTTTTATGCCCTACTCTGTATGTGTGCTATGTTTGTTTTCATTTCAGGAATTGTCCGCCGTCCCTGGCCTTAATCCCAATGCTGAGGTATGGGCCAGTCGCACCTTAGACTTGGATGTACCCCACGACTACCCCCCAAATACCCCCCAAACTTGGCCTGACATGCACGGCAATCTAACCAATCAAGAGGGTAGGTGTTAGTAACACCATCTTTTATTTATCACTTGTAGATTTAAAGACCAGTAAATGTTAACGGCACATGGAGTAATTGCGACACTAAACCTTAGATTTCTAGTCTTTGTTCCAATTATTTTGTCTACTGTCAACAACCATAGACAAAGTCCACCATAAACCTCTGCTGTAGGAAGAAGAGTGAGCAGATCTCATTTTCTATCACAACGCCTCGCAGTACGAGCCGTTTAACTTTTGAAATGTGCAGATACCCTATACACTTGTACTGGGTGTTGGTCTGTTCACTGTTGAGTGAGAAAACAATGTCCCACATTAAGCTAATCATCTGGAGTGTGTATACCTGGTAGCTAATGTCCTGTTCCTGGGTGTGATGAGTCCTGTTCTGTGTCTGGTTCTGTAGGTCTTGAAGCTATATATGAGCTGGAGAAGATGGGCCTGGTACAAGCAGAGAACATGGGCCTGGTACAAGCAGAGAACATGGGCCTGGTACAAGCAGAGAACATGGGCCTGGTACAAGCAGAGAACATGGGCCTGGTACAAGCAGAGAACATGGGTCTGGTACACGCAGAGAACATGGGTCTGGTACACGCAGAGAACACAGGCCTGGTCCAGGCAGATTCCACAACGGTGGAATACCAACCTCCTGTGGTTAATGGGCAGCCGCCGGACACTCCTCTCTCAGGTAATCGTGTAAATAGGAATACATATCATTAGATCAATGGTTAGTACCTCCAATGTAACCTAAAGTGGGGTAGTGCTGGTAGCAGCAATGCAGTGGACCTATTACTTCATAAGAGTGATGGAAGAAGTACTCACATGCTTTACTCAGATACAATTATCAATTCTGCAATGCAGATAGACTCTGTTACAGTGTCTATCTGCAGTCCCATATTCAAAATGTACTTGTGTAAAAGTTCAAAAGTATCTACATGAAAATATACTTACACCTACCGTACCAAAAGTAAAAGTACTCATTGTGCAATGTCCCATTTCTCAAGTTCAAAATGTATGATTTTGTTGTATGTTTTATTTTCTAAAACATATTTAGAAAATAGTTGAAATATATACGGCTGAAGTGGTTAGTGTGTTTTGTAATAAATCTTTCATAATCTGAGGTGTAATGGAGTGGTAGTTACTTTATACCGCTGTAAAACTGATAATGGTTTTCCTCTGACTTCAGATGAGATGAAAGATCAGCTGAAGAGAATGTTGGAGTCCTGCCTGACTCGGTAGGTTGTCCAGATGTCAGCATCTCCTCCATCTATGTATCTTAATTCAAAGTATTTATTCATGTCTAGCTGTCTGTCTTATATCTTGAGAAGTGTTTATGCGATGGAGCTCACGGTTGGCAGGTTGTATTGTGGCGGACCCAAGGGAATGCAGTGGGTGAGTGAGAAGGGGATTGATCTTGACGTTTCTCCAGATTGCTGCAAACCATAACACGGTTCTTGACAACGCTGTAAGCTGCACTTTGCAATTCTGCACGGAATGTGTACACGTTACGAGCGGCCACGCAATCCGAACGGGATATACTAACTGGATAATAACATCAAAATCTTTGCATTTATCGTTGCATTCGTGTTTTATTTTAGAATTGGGGGGGGGGGGGGGTCTCAAACACTGTCATGATGATAACTGATTATACTTGATGAAGGTCAGTTGGACCGAATTGTTCTTCAATAATATCAGTTTTCTAAGTGAAGATAATATTGTGCAGGACCTTTACTTTTTGTCTACTCTCGTCTACGCACCTATCATTGTAAGCAGGTGTGCAAAAGGACTTGTTCTACTAGAATGTGATACTTGAAATTGAGTATAAACTTGTAGTCAGCCGGGGTGTTTTGGTCGCTACACAGTATTTTGCATAACAGGTTTACCAGGGAGCATCCTCATACATGCGTGTGCATGGGGGGGAAACAAAATCACCATTACACCACTGGTGTCAATGTGGCATGTAATGTATGTGTCAAATCCCAATGAGCTAAACTTGTTCAAAAGCAATCTTTGTTTTAACTCTATATTTAGAGGAATGACATTCTACGTAAATGTGTCTGCTCCATTATCACACCGTGAAAATGTACATTCTTGAACATTGTCACAAATTTACTTTGAAACAAAAAAACGTCCCTTACTTGACTGCAGACTCAGGAAATAAAATTGTTATAAGAAGAACATTTGTTCTCAAGAAAGCAATATAAAGTAATCGTGGTGCTATAGTATGAACTCCCATGTCTCTTTTTAACTGGTGATTGTTAATTTGGTGCGCGGGAGTCATTGTCTGACTGTGTCTCCACAGGGAGAACCTGGCCAGTGACCTTTACCTGGTGTCCCAGATGGACGGTGACCGCTACCTTCCCATCACCACCCTGGCCAACCTCGACCACATCAAGAAGGTCACCACAGACCAGGCGCTCATCTCCGACATTCTCAAATGTGAGCGTCTCTGTGTTAACTTACTGTGTGTGTGTACTATTAACCACTTAATCCAGTGATATTCACCATTATTGTTAACTCATTTGATGCCCACGTGGTGTCAACGCGTCAATCTCTTTGATGTCTACGTGTCTAAGTAAACTATACTGTACTGTAGCTACTGTACTTGGCTACCGCGGTGATGAAACAAACTCCATTTCCCAAAATGCAGCGCGAAATCACGTGACCAGGAAGTGCTGTCTGCCTCGTTCACTGCCCTGTAAAGCTGCTGCACAAACATGCAGTTTTCTCCGGATCTTTTCTTTTTTTTTTCTTTTTTTTTACGTTCAAAACGCGGCCTTCTCTGCCGGCCGTCACACAGACGCTGTGGTGCAGGATTGTTAAAAACCGGTCCTGACTGAAAGAAATGATTTTCGTGTGACTTATGTGGGCTAGTAGTATTACTGTAAATAATAATAAAGAAATCACCTGCGTATTGTGTCTAAAAATACATTTAGCCACTTGTACGCATGCCCCCACCCACTGAAATCAAAATCACTAGAAAACGATAGAAAGAAGTAAATGAAACATTTTAACTTAATAATATTTCTTTGAGCCTGTACATCAGCATTGGATTCAGTGTCAAATAATATCATTGTATTAACAATATTACTTGACAATAGCAGCTAACGAATACTAACGGTAAAAGTTATACTTAATTGCATCACCTTTTGTATACATTTGTTTGTCTTTAACTAATACAACATATTTATACAGTCCTGGACCTTGGCAAAATCGGCACATACTGTAGGAAGACTCACGTTTAGCCTAAATGAAGCTGGTGTTTTTTTTATAGCACATGTGAGAGAAGCTGGCTTGCCTTGACCTGTGTGTTGATCCGTGTTTGGGAATTGCACTGCATATGATAGGCTCTGTCCAAAAATGTGTCCATAGCCCACCGACTTGTTCCCCTCTACGGTACAATGCTTGCATTTTGACCAGTTCAAAGTAATGTCCTTTTTACTTACATTTCCCATGTATATCTTGTTAAAACTATTCTATTCTAAATGCAGGGATTGACTGTTAGGCAAAGATGGTGCAATGACCACCTCTGACTGACGCTATATAAGTACCGCCCACCTAGCTTTGACCAAGCTAATCTCTGACCTTTATTAGTGAATGAGTCCATGCTTATGTGTGTGTTTAAAAAAGGTTTTAACTAGATGCAATTGTGAACAATAGCCAAGCAAGATAATGTAATCCATTGGCCAATCATGCGGTTCACTGCAGCTCAACAGTCAGTGTGAGAGGTGGTCAGGAGATGTCTGTGAACTCTGCCTTAAAAGGCTTGAAGGCCATTGTCTGTGATGGAATCAACGACATGCTCTGGTAGCTGGACAGCAGTGTGGATGGAGAAAGGTTCTGTCCAATGTGCGTGCACAGTCGATTAAGCTTTTGTGGAGATCCAGTCTCTTGACCGAATTGAACTGTATTTTGGCAGGCCTTGATGGCGTCGTAATGGCTGATTTTACACTTGGTTGCGCTCTGAAAATAGCCGATCTACAAGCTCATAGCGCATTGCTGCGGGACGTGTGGGGGGCTTGTAAATAGCGACCTTAAGCAACGCTACGACAACGGCAGATGACAACGGTAACCGGCAATGATCCGCGCTCGATAGATAAACCTGCCGTCGCCACAGCCGTCTACTACGGCAGAAGGTCCCTTCCCACGTAGCGCATACTCCGTCTGCTGCGTGTACGCGTCGCCATGGGAAGCAAAGCGTTCAGTGAAAGGGGTGGGAACCCGTCGCCGCCGAGGCTTTGCTTAACCATTTTGATCGCTACGGCAATTACGTCATAGCAGCCGTAGTCCGCCTGGCGTTGCCGTCCTGAAAATCATCTAGCTTAAAGTCGCTAATATTTTCAGAGTGCAACACCTCAGCTCAGCCAAACATAAAATGTACTTTATTATGAGTACAGATTTCCAGTACTCTACCCACCCGGGCCACAGGTGTGTGCGTGTACATAGTGTTAATGGTATTTATATTTCTGTGTGTGTGTACATGCTCAAACACATGCATTGTGTTAATTATTGTGTTAAAGGTATAGTTCTCAAAAATGCATTTTTTTTTCCTATCGATCACTCATCTTGTGGAGACTTGAATTAATTTATATATTCTTTTGTTTTGTTTCGTGGCATTCCTGAGCCAATCATTTGATGACCAGCATTGGTTCCCTATTGAGACAAAGAGCCTGCCTTGTTACCTATGGAGACACAAAGAGCATCCTCAATGTATTGGCTTTGGAATGCGACAAACGACAAAAGAAATCCATGAATTCAAGTCTCCATGTTAGTGAGTAATCAATAGAAACAAGTGGTTTGGGGGTGAACTATCCCTTTAAGGGAGTTAACGATGGCATACCACATCTCATTAATTAAATTCTGTGTAGCCCTGACCCTCTCCTGTTTTCTCATTGGCTGGCAGCCCTGCCACAGGTCCAGGTGTCCCCGTGTGGACAGAAGGTACGGCCCAATCAGAGCCGCTGCATCGTTATCCTCCGTGAGATCCCAGAATGCACCCCTCCTGAGGCAAGGACACAACAATAACATCTCATTAGGAATAGGTTTCATTGCACCTCTCTCTCTCGCTGTCTCTCTGTCTCTGTCTCGCTCCTATTTATTGCAGTGGTTTCCAAACTGGGGGGTCCCCAGATAATTAACTTAATGTGCAACATTGTTTTCTCACTCAACAGGGTGTCTGGCACATTTCTAAAGTTACAATTTAATGACTTGAGATTTTTTTTATATCAAATTAGCCAAATTGACAAATATTACGCAAGAAAGAGGCAACCATTGTGAGCTTGTTGTTCGGCTATTCTCACAATATTTATCTGTGGAACCGAGTCAAACGACATGCCTACAATTCCAAGTGCTTGGCATGGTAGGGGGTCCCCAGTCCAAATATGATTATTTTGCTGGGGTCGTGGCCTGACAAGTTTGGGAACCCTGTGATTTATATTGCATGCTTTTGAAAAGCTTGACTCTAGAATGAGATGTGGAAATAGAACATTGCTCCTTTGTCCAGGAGGTGAAGGCTTTGTTTGAAGGAGAGAACCAGCCCAAGTTCCTGTCCTGTGAGTGTGTGAGGAACGACAACTGGTTCGTCACCTTTCAGTCGGAGGAAGACGCACAGCAGGTAATGTAGAGATTAGCTGCACGTTGAATTCTCTCTGCTTCTCATCAATCAATCTTTTCTTTATTTCAAACGTTGGGGATTTTCTTTTCTCAGAAACTTTTCACTCTGTTTCACAAATTACAGATTGGGGACTTGGCCTGACAAAAAATGGTTCAGATTACATTTTTGTGTGTTGTAATGCATGCCATCTTGCCGTTTGTGTGCGTGAACTTTAGGCCTACAAATACCTGAGGGAGGAGGTACGGGTGTTCCAGGGAAAGCCCATCTTGGCGAGGATCAAGTGCAAAACCATGACGGTCACCTCGTCCTACTCCCCCAAGAACAGCAGCTACGGACCCCAGCAGCTGGACTCCTCCCCCAGCCAGCAGCAGCAGCAGGCTTTCAGCCCTTTCTTTGCTCCGCCCTCGTATCAGCAACATGGCTCCGCCCAACTGCCGGCGGCGGAACAGCTTTACGATCTGACCAATCAGGCGTGGTCGACGGCCATGACGGGGTACCCGGATCCTTCTTTGGTGAGTCCACCAAAAGAAAGGAGGTGTTGTGTGGTGTACGACTTGTATCATGCACTCTCTCTGATGATCAGCGACGCATTGTGAGCTTGCAGATTGGCTATTTCCCAGGGGCGGAAACTTGCAGGATGTAAAGACGTTCCGAAAATGTTGCCTTCACAAGAAAAGCGCCGGTGTCTGGCCGCGGCACGGGTCAGACGCATGTTGATAATTAATTGTCGGACGTCGATTCGGGTCGGACAGAAAGCTGTCGGTAACGTTCGGCCTTCTGGCTGAAAGAATCTGCCCGATCCCAGCTCTAGTGTGGACTGGTGTTTCATCCAATCCTGTGCCAGTTTCTAACTGCTGAACAGTTGTAGGCCATTTCATTTCAGGTTTTAGGCATCATTTGCCATGCTATTGCCCCATACTACATACTTGTTTTTAATCAGTTTAGAACTGTTCACTTATATGTTGTTCGATCATACTATAGCATCACACAAAAGCATCAAAAGTAGCAGATCCACAAGCACGTTTCGAGATTGTGGATCTGCTACTTTTGTAGTTTTTGAATTTGAATCCTGAAGCGAATTGCATAAATGCACGGCAAGTACAAAAGCTCTTCAGGCCAGGAACACATTCAGGCCAGGAACACATTTTAGTGTAGTACAGTACATGTACAGTATGTAGCAACATACAGCGGTTGCCCCCCTGGTGGCTGGGGCCCTGGACTGCAGACCATTTAACCCATCGGATTATCGCTGCCCTGCCCCTGAGCACCATACTGTACAGCAGGGGTGCCCAAAAGGTAGATCGTGATCTACCAGTAGATCACCAAGGGTGTGCAGGTAGACCACATGACATGCCTCTAAAAATATATAATTAAAATATAAAAAGAATATGTCAATATGACATCAAGAAGGGCCTGTCAGCTCCCTTCATAGCTTCTAAAGTAAGCCATGAAGGGAACCTCCAATGCAATACTTTGTTCAAGAGTCAGTAGCATTAGAACCCCAAAACCTACCACTTCCATACAGAATGGGATGAAGACATTTCGCCCAGTATTTCCCCATTTATTTCCCCCTTAACGTAAGTAACGCCAGTGCTGCAATTCCAAAGCCCCCCTCAGGCCCTCAGCTAAAACATTTTGGATGAGTAGATCATGTTGAGCTAGTCATTTTAAAAGTAGCTCTCACGTCAAAAAAGTGTGGGCACCCCTGTACAGTGTCCTTGTTTTCCTAGTTATTGGCTGAGGTTTATTGTTTATTAACACTTTAAGCCATTCCTTAAAGTTTGGGATTTCGGAACCAGCCTTAGTGTGTTGATCCCGAACTAGTTCGGGATATCGTTTTATATTAAATAACACTAGTGCACCGTTTTCTCATCGGCAGGTGGCGCCGTTTCTGAAGGACTTTATGAATGGCGTCCAGACGGGACCCAAATTCAAACAGCAGCAAGCACCAAATCCACCACGAACCAGGTACGTACCTCTTGTACTCCTGCTCTGTCTTTCACAAGTCACTATTTCATAGGGGTGGGTGTAACAATATAGTAACTGAATCGAAAAATCGATTTTAATTCATATCAATATGCAAACAGCGAAATATCTTATAGTTTAGCTTGTATCGTTTCGTTTTACAATGCACATAATCTGAATCGAATCGTTTTGCAATTAGTCCAGGCGTTTCGGGCAGTATTTTGATGGAATCGTGCACTTTATGAAAGAAGCATGAAATTTGGCACACAGTTAGAACAGGCCATATGGAACATGTTTGGCTATAGGGGCATCACAGATTTGTCTTGGGAAACTTGTGGGAGCCAATCAAAGTTGGGCTCTCATAGACTTTACTATACAGTAAAATAATACAAAAAATAAATATGCTTTAAGTAGCATGTGAGGGGTCAAACTAGGGTGTTTTTGGGATTCTGAATCCAATGCAAACATTTGTTTTGCAGGAAAAACATTCCTTGGGCTAAAAACGGACCCCATAAAACTATGGTTTAGTGATACGAGTCATCACTTTTCAAAGTTTTGTGGTGGCCGTTTCTCGGAAAGGAATGTTTTTCATGCAAAACAAATGTTTGCATTGGATTCAGAATCCCGAAAAAACCCTAGTTTGACCCCTCACATGCTACTTAAAGCATATTTATTTTTTGTATTATTTTACTGTATAGTAAAGTCTATGAGAGCAACTTTGATTGGCTCCCACAAGTTTCCCAAGACAAATCTGCGATGCCCCTATAGCCAAAAATGTTCCATATGGCCTGTTCTAACTGTGTGCCAAATTTCATGCTTCTTTCATAAAGTGCACGATTTTTGCCTGAAATGCTCGGACTAAATGCAAATAATCAAATCATCAATTGTAGGATAATAAGTACTTGTGCCTTGTACTGTATTTAGCAAATTTAAGAAGAAAAAGGAAAAAGAAGGGTCTAATTACTTTTCCAATCCATATAGCTACTCTTGGTCTATTGATAAATGTGTACTCTCTGTTCATGTCAAGGAGCGGGTTTGTCCATATGTGTTGAAATATAATGTCCATGTATTTGCTAGAGAATCATAGTGTTTAGTTATTTATGTCCATAATAATACATTCTTCCCTTAAAAAACCTGCACTATTGACACGTTTCGCACAGATTACATTTATTTGCTGAATAGTTACTATATCAATTTTAAATCATTGAATCGAATCGTATCGCCATGAATGAACCAATATCGTCCATGTATCGTCAACCATGTATCGTGATGCGTATCGTATCGCTATTAAATGTATCGTTACACCCCTACTATTTTGTTTATAACTTAGACAAGGGGACTTCGACAGGGGGTCCAGGACCCCTAGGGGCTCCTCAGAGTTACTACATGGGGGCTGCCAAATCTTTTGACATTTAAACCACTTCAACCCTAGCATCGTTATTCTGATAGGAAGGTTAGTTGAAAATAGCAACACCAGAGGCAGCGCCACAGACCATGTTCAACCCAGATTCGGCTCAAACAAAGGGTCAAATTCGTTCTCACCTATACCTCTAAAATGTGGAACGCCCTACCAAAGGCCTTAAAGGAGTGTAAATCCCTAACTTCCTTTAAAACCGCTCTGAAAAACCACTTACAGGCGGCTGCCACTCGAAACTGGTAACAATAAACCTATAGCCTAACCTTACCCTCCCCCTGACCCTTCTATTGTAAAAACCTTTTATTTTTCATTGTTTTGTTTTGTTTTTACAATTGTTTTTCTGATGATATATTCTGCCTAGTACTGTGCTCTATCTGTCTGTCATTCAATGTTATATAAGTTTTTAAAAAAAGGATCTCAATGGAAACAAGCCACGGCGTTCATGAGCTCATCCTTTTAGTTGACCTTGTACTAGGGCTGTCACGATATGACATTTTACATGACGATTAATTGTCACTCAAATAATTGGCGATTAACGATTTAATTGTGTTTTTGTCGTTGATAATTACATTTCTGTTTGGCTTTTAGGCTTTGAAGTTGTACATGGTAGATATGACACATAACCTAAATATACAAAGAAATTACTGACATATTTGACAACTTACTACTTAAAAAATAACTTTGATAGTGGAAATAGCCGATCTACAAGCTCAGCTTCTTGTGGAAATAGCATCTGCTATTTCCACAATTTTTGACCTTTTTTTAAATATATGAACATTTTTCAACATGGAAACGATTATGACGATTATGAAAAATAATCACGATTATGTAAAAAAAATCACGATTAGACGATTATGTAATAATTGTGACAGCCCTACCTTGTACCTTTTCCTATGCAAACTTCTAATAAATACTTCAATCAATCAATCAATCAATCCCTTGCAGAGGTTCAAAAAAACGGCCCACCATGGACCAGGCGTTGCACCAGCTGAACGAGTCGTCCCACTCCCCCCACCCCCACCCCCACCCCCACCCCCACCCCCACGCCGAGTCCGATCACGTGGCGGGCAGGTTCACCCCCCCTCCTCCGCCCAGGATGGACAGGTCGTGGGCGCGAGGCAACATGCGCCGCGAGGGCAGAGGCGCCGCAAGAGCGGAACACAACCCCAACAGGACAGAGGGCTTCCCCAACACGGAGAGAGGAAGGTAAACCACCCAGTCAGGGGTAAGGGAGGGGACAATCAGGGGTGTCACACCAAATTCTGGGCCCTGGGTACAAGGATTCACTGCGGGCCCCCCATGAATGTTAACTATTGAAAAATAGCAGATATACAAGCTCACAGCGCGGCACCGAGTGCCGCGCTGCAAGCTTGTAGATCTGCTACCGCGCTGCACGCTTGTAGATCTGCTATTTTTTTTTTAATGTGAAAAAGTGTGCAAGAAACCCATGTTTCCATGTCAGTGATGCTCAAACATTTTCATGTGAAGGACCCCCAAAATGATATGAATTTGGCCACGGACCCCCATCTCAAAATATTTAGTTCCAGGGACCCCCCCCCCGGAAGCAAAATTTGAGTTACAAATGTCCGCTTAAAAAATACATATTCAAAGATTTGCACACATTTTCACGACTTTTCAAAAATAGCAGATCTACAAGCTCGCAGCGCGGCACTCGGTGCCGCGCTGTGAGCTTGTATATCTGCTATTTTTCAATAGCTAAAGTTACTAGGGCCCCTCCACCTTGGGCCCTGGTAACTCAGTCCCACTTTCCTACCCCAGTTGTGACGCCCCTGCGGACAATATGAACATTTCATATCAGGATTATTGTGACCAAAGAAATCACGGTTTACGATATTATCGCGATAATCAAAATATCCTCAACATCCATTATCCTGAGGCAGAAGATTTGCCAAGAGAATAGCAGATCTACAAGCTCACAACGCGCCGCAATGCGTTGTGAGCGTGTAGATCGCAGGGGTTAACGTTCTCAGTCCTGGGGACTGATTTTAGTCTTGAGGATTCCATAGGGGCCATCTCTTGAGATCAGTGCAGATCCGAAAAATAATAATAATAATAAGGGGGAGGTGTAGCGATGGCCGCAGCGTGAATGACAAATAAGTCGTCAAGTGATCTCCAAACTAAAAAGCAGTTATAATTTCAAGATATGAGTTTTTGAATTGGTCAGACTAGCAATAGAATACAACAGAACTTCAGAAGATACTTATATAAAATGAAGCATGGCTTGGCGCACACACATTCAGCTAAGGCAGTTCAGAACTTCAGGGAAACACCCCAAAGGTGTGCACTGCGCACGCCATGTTTCTGAAATCACATATTGGGACATGGTCTGAAAAAAAAAAATTCAGTCTTGGGCTTTTTTGGCTTTAACCCTTGAGATCGGCTATTTTTTGGCAAAGATATTTGGTAGAAAGTGAAAAAAAGACTGTATCAAGTACGTATATTATAAGTACGGAATGGTACCGGATATGTAGCTCGGCAAATAGAAGGTGAATTGATCCCAGTGCATGACGGAGGACGATTTCACGATAAATTAAATCTCCACGATACGATAACCGCGAGTGTTTTTTATCATGATAAACGATAATATCGCTTATCGTCCCATCCCTAGTTAGGGGTCATCAACATGTCCATACATGGACAAATGTGTCCGTGGCAAGACTTTGTTTTGTTTGTGGAAAATTCTAGATGTCCTTTTTTACACTCCATCATCATTTTCTATTTTCAGTCCCAATTACTGAATGTCAAGTCTCCAGGTTTTCTTCAGAATATGTATAACACTTATTTACTACTACACTATGGTATATTAGGAGTCCAACTAGTACTAGTGGTTCTTAAATGTTTTATTTGCAATGACCCCATAACACTGAGTGTGGACAAATGGAACCAAATGGACAGACCTGTTATGGTCATTCATATCTCTTTGTGTGTTTCTGGTAATATTGCTAGTTAGTTTGTGCCATGTCCTGGCCATCTGGCCAGTGATGTATATTGGACCAGTTACCCATACATGGAGATCCCAGTTACCCATATATGGAGATCCCTGGTACACATATATGGAGATCCATGTACTGTATATGGAGATATGCTGTGAGAGCCCAAACATGCTGTAGAATTGGCCTTAGGTCTCAAAATGGGTTGTTTAACCCATTTTGAGGTCTGGAAAGATAATTCTAAACCTTTCAAACCACCAGTTTTCTTTCTTTCTGAAGGAGAGGCAACTTTGGTCGGGGGAGGAGAGACGACAGGAGGTCAGACGACAGAGCTGCAGCGAGTGTAGGTGTCATCATCACATGACCAATGAAACATATCGCTGTTGGGCAGAAACCTCTCATCTCCATTCCAACGTTTAGTGCGTTTGTAAATGAATGAACTCCCAGGTAGCACTGTAACTACAGCGTCACACAAAGGCATCAAATGTAGCAGATCCACAAGCTGGAAAAATGTTTTGAGCTTGTAGATCTGCTCCTTTCGCTATTTTAAAATTTGAATCCTGACAGTTTTGGACATTTCCACCCGACCGAGTTGATATATAATATAATAAAATGAAAGAAATATAATCTATTTTATTGTACAGTGATAGTAATCTTTTGTTATTGGTGCAGCTTTAACCATCTGATGTGGTTAGCCGCTTATGCCCTACACACTTTGTTGTACAACAAATAGCCAAAAATATACAATCTACACGTTCACAATATGTCACGAGCTTGTAGATATTTTAGAAAAGTGTAAAAAAACAAAACAAAAAGCAATAGGCCCAAGATAGTGATGCAAGGATTGATGTGGTTAATTGAGTTGAATTATTTCCATGTGTTGCAGAAGAGGCTGTCCCAGTCGCCTCCTCGCAGGCCGACCACCCCGACCATTGAACTGGGGCTCACCAGCTTCCCGCCACTAACACCCAGACCTCTACCACTAGCATCTGGCAATAACGAGGAGAACCAGGTAATCCTTCACTCACATACATCACTTATTCTAGCAGTCTCACAAATGCTCACTCTCTCACACCTTTCTTTTTGTCCAGTATGTCCACACACCTACTGCAACGCGAATATGTGTATACAATTCGTCAAATTCAATAAAGTTATCTGTGGTGCGAATTGTTTCTGGCTGGCATCACACAGCAGTACTTTTACTTCTACTCAACTACATCTCGGATCCAAATATTGCATTTTTACTCAACTATTTAAAACTGTAGTTACTAGTTATTTTGCAGATATAAATTATAATATTATAAAACATACATAAACCATACTTTTACTTTAAAGTGCAGGTGCCATGATTTTCCCCTCTATAAAACATGATTATCTACTATTATGATTATACTAGGAGGAAGAATTTTTCCAAAAAAGTGTACAGAAAGAGTTAAAATGATGTTTTTATGTGGCCACACCCACCAGTTCATTGGTATGCGTGGTTGTCATGGTGGGTGGTGACCCAGCTGAAGTTAGCCACACCCACGTGTGTTGGGTGAATGGTAATTAGGGGAGGGGTTGATTCTATGATATAATAAGTATGGGTGTTTTGGGAACGGCACATCTGACCCAGCAGGTGGCATCCTCCAGCTAAAAACCCAAATAAAAAGAGAATGCATAATTTCTCATAACAACCACACCAGGGGGTCTAATAGACACATGAAAACCAGAAAAAGTACAAAACTATGGCACCACCTCTTTAATAAGTAAGACATTTGAGTACTTTTTCCACCACTGGCAGCAGCAGGCAGTCACACACAGACGAGACACGGCTAAAAGGAGAAACACTGTTCCCTCTCAATGCAAAGGGATGGTCACTCGGCCATGGTCTCTCTCTCTTTAAATTGGGTAGAGTTTGCTTGCTTTGATACTGAGAGAGAGAGGGCTTTAAGAGCCGCTGTATGTATGACAGTGCTGCTTTGACAGTTTGCATGCGAGGTTTGTGGCGTGGCTGTAGCCTAGTCTGGCTAAATAACTGTGGACTATCTAAAATAGTCCACAGAACCTTTTTCAAGTAACCAGGGCCTTGTTAAACGTTAACATGACCTCAAATTCGATGTCAATTTAACCGGGCTGGTTTCCAGGCTGTCCCATTTGGTTAGCTCCAGACCTTATGTTAACACCACACACGCTCACACAGCATGAGCAGCTTAGAAGTGTTAATCTTCCTTTCCAGGGTTCGGTCACACACAGCAGTCCCAGCAGAGTGGCGGCTGGCGCCTGGCGAGGCTTTGAGCCAGTCACAGCGCCACAGGAGAAGACCCCCAGCACCGCGGCACAGGATAAGACCCCTGTCACCACCGAGGCACCGCCACAGTGAGTAGGAGAGGAACACAAAACTCATGGATTAAAGTTCTCAGTCATTTGGTTTCCGTGGAAGCCAGCACATGGCATGCACTGAAAATAAGCTATCTACGCTACAATGTGTTGTGAGCTTGTAGATAGCCTATTTTTTGATATTTGTTATTTTAAGATTGGAGAGAAAAGTGGTCAAACGAGCAACGCATGTTCAGTCTTCCAGAAAATGTCAGGGCCAGTATGGCTGACTTTAGCATCAATCTGCATGTTCTTCAACTGTTTGTTGTATGGCTACCAAAACATTATAATTCTACATAATTTTGCTAATTGTTTATGGAACACAACGCTAGTGTGTGGGGGGTTCCTTTCACACTGTTTCACAAATCTTATTGAGGTCCCCATTAGTTGCATATCAAAATGGTAAGAGTTGTGCCAATTATTTGGGAAGATGTACACAGTGTGTGGTTATATAGATTAAAATGCTTATGATTCTATATTAACCAGTTTAGCCGGGAAGGGGTCCCTGGGTGTCCCCGGACCCCACTTTGAGAACCAATGCTTATAGACTATCCACCTCTTTCCGCGGGAATTTACTGGAGAATTCTTTGCACCACACTTCCGGTTAACAGCAGACATACAAGCTGCTCACGTCGCGTCGCAGATGCAACCGTTGTGAGCTTGTAGATCACACTCGGCTGCGGCGTCGGAAGCTCCGTCCAACTTCTGCGCAATGCATTATGGGATGTTGGAAAGTTGTGGATACAGCCCTTTCAAAACTTCAAACGTCCTGCCAGTGGCAAGACAGAACATTGAGCTTGTAGATCAGCTATTTTTTGCTATTTTTATGACCTTCTCTGACTTGGATTTGATGGATTTTGCTTTTCAATCTGAATGGAGTGGTTTCCTGCCATTTGCGAGTTTCTGCAAAAATACGCTCCCATTCTCCATAAAGATTAGAAAGGCAAAACAGAGAAAGAAACAAAATGCATTTGCAGGACATTTTCGAGGAAAAGAGCGGTAAATACTGAAGAGTTGAACGGCACATCTGAACATGTACTGTACATATCTTTACTGTACATGTACTGTACACATCTGAACATGTACTGTACATATCTTTACTGTACATGTACTGTACATATCACATCTGAACATGTACTGTACATATCTTTTTCAATCAGTATTCTGTGTCAGGCGTGGTTTACAGTATGGCTGTAGCTGTTGGCTCATCCTGTCTCCACAGGCCTGTGAAAGAGAGAGCTGAGGCGACTGACGGACACGTACCACCATCACCTCTGACCAAGCCTGCTCCGTTGGCCCAGGATAATGGACCCATCACGGTAGGGGTGGGCGATATGGTGATAATTATCGTTGAGACGATACAATGTCTCCACGATATGCCTTTTCAGAGGTATCGTATGTATCGTGATACATTTGAGGGAGCCTTGTAATAAATCCTGTTTAATTGTTAATACAGAGATTCATTACAGAATTCAATTTAAACCTGCATTTTGGTCTAAATCAGTAGTTCTCAAAATGTCACGGTGTCCACTTAACTCTGACAGTATACAAATGAAACCAAATGGACCCTTACGGGTCCATTTGGTTTCATTTGTATACTGTCAGAGTTACATACTTGTAAAGTTCAATTTAGACCTCCCAAAAGGAACCCAGAGAGTCTAGTTTTTGTCAAGTAACTTGAAAAATATCCATAAAAACCAACTTGAAAAAATAATCGTGATAAAATCTTGTATCATGATACAGCTTGGGAAAATATCGTGATATTGTATTTTTCCATATCGCCCACCCCTAGATCACGGTGAGAATCACAGTTCATCAGCCCTAAAGGCTGCAGTACTGTAGGTCTAGTGATCCCAGTGCTTTGTGTTTGATCTGCTGTTGAATTCATTGCAAAAAGATATTTCAGAAGTAGAGACGCATTTTTAATCGTTTGCAATCACATTTTGTGATAGTAATTTCCATAATTTGAAGGTAATGTAGGATAAGTGAAAATTTTGGGTCAAAACTTCTTTCTTTTTTGTTAAAAGGTTTAAGTACTATATTCTGATGGTAATCATTGATATAGAGTATTTGTTCAATAGGTCTCTCCAGCTCTTTAGTAAACAGAAAATAGATTTATCAGCTTCAATTTTATATTGTTCCAGTTTCGGCTGCACATTTATTTGCGTCATCACTTTCAAATTTCACTTCGTTATCCTGTGTCCTGTATGACTTCTCTAACCTGATTGTTTAGAATTGGTATCCCGTCCTGAACACGACTTTTTTGTTTAATAAAGAACTGGAGAGACGGGAAGACATACCCGTTACTGATCTATGATCAGAATATGTACGGTCGTTATTTAAGACTTACTTAACAAAGGAATATCACTTACCATACCTTTTTAATATTTACTGGACAATGATGTGTTGGCATGTGTTATTTATTTTAATTTAGAACAGTCCAGTGAAACAATTGTATAACCCAAATCATCAAGATGACCACTCCAGTTATTTTTGGTTATTTTAAGATTAGATCATTTGAAGTGTTCAAACTAGCAATATGTTCAGAAGCATCGTCCAAAGAAATCTTAATTGTGTCGTATATTTCATATAAACGCAAAGGTTAAAGCCTCAGTCGGTGATTTACAAAACGTTTTCAGTTGTGACATTTATATTTAGCTTTAATCCATGAAGACATGTTCTTTTTGTGCACTTGAGCGATATTAATGCTGATTGAGATGAAGTCATTAACATGTGTGGGACCTAGCAGGGCGTGATACTGACCCCTCACCTTGTGCTCCGATTGGCCCAGGAGTCCAAGAAGCCAAGCTATGCGGAGATCTGCCAGAAGGCGAGGGCCAATCAGACACTTGTAACCTCTGACCACAACTCCTCCCCCGCCCACCCTTCGGAGGAACAGCCCGTCACAGCCAATCCGGCGCAGGCGTTGGACCCAGCCCTGTTGCCACGGTGATCGAGGAGGACGGAAGACGCACACACACACACACACACACACACACACACACACACACACACACACACACACACACACACATACACACGCGCGCGCGCCTCAATTACCCCCTCATCACATTATGACTGTCTAGCTAGCCTGGGATGGGCTGCACTGGAGACCACCACTCTAGTGAGGATGGGGTATAATGTTTCAAAAGAGGCTGGGCTTTAAGTGTGTGTGTGTGTGGGGGGTGGGGGGATTCGAGGGGTTTCCGGTGTCCATTACTTATCCTTGATGGCTTGTAGTCAGATCACTTTCACCCCTTGAAGACTTCTAAAATGGGCATTTGAATGTATTATTGTGAGGAGCGTACGGTTAGGGATGGTGTGTGATGGGGGGGGGATTGCATTGCCTACAGTCTAGCACATTTTTTTTGTCAAGTGAGACCATGCTCAGTGTATTTCCTTTACTGATCCAGCTCATGTGGGTGTGTTCCAGAATGCCTGCATTACTGTCAAATAATATTTTAAATTGTACTGGGTCTGATGTGAAACTTGCCCCGGCTGTTTGGGACTGCGTTGGGTTTGGAATGGGGAGGGAGTGGGTGGGAGGGAGTGGAGTGAGGGGCTAGCCACTAAAAATGTATACAATCCAACTATTCTGTGTTGGGATGGGTTGTGGGTGGGGGTTTATTGATGTTAAAATAACACATTTGTTCTTTTTATTTCCAAATGTATAGGTCAGAGATACGTTGGGTTATTCAGAGAGACATGTTCTAATTTGTTCTGTTCTTCCTGCTGACAGCGCTGGTATTTCTTTTATTTTCCTCGTGTATGATGTCTCCTGCTGTACAGACTCTCCTCCGAGCTGGACCTGAGCTTTTTATTTTTTATTTTTCTTACACAGTCTGTGTTTATTCCTCCCTCTCCCTCTGGGCCTCAGGTTTGCCAAGGACACGTGTATTGTGTCGATGTTGAAGACCAGGAATTATTCAGACCCCATTTTGTACTGACGAGTATTAGTGAATCAGAAAACTGTTCTGGTATTTTGTAGTCTTGCCTTGTGATGAAACACGGTCTAGTGCCTCCTAAGTAAAATCACTGTATATTATTAGCATAAAGTGCCTGCTTATAAGCACTGCATCCAAAGTCCCTTAAGTTCAGCATTTCTTTTTTTCTATCTTTGTATAATCCATTCAATAGTTTTATGTTAAGCATGATTGCCTCTACTGACGCTGTCTGGTTTTGAAGACATGACCATACCTTTGTTTGGGGTTTATAAGAGTGCAATGGTTTGATTTAGAAGGGAGCAGTTCCACTTGAGGTAGTCTGAGTGTCACTAATAGGTTGGCATTTATAGATCTGCCCTTCACCACCAGTTCCTTCATTTGGAATATAAGCTGGACTGACTCTGGAGGAAGTGGGAGTTGGACAACTGGGCAGGGATTGTTCTCGACTAAAGCCCTAAACAAACGCAACATCTCAGGAGCATTCATCATTTATTGTTGTTATACAAAAAAGGGTACATAAGCACTTGTTCTAGCAGACAATGTAGCACTAGACTTACATTTTTGTTTCAGTTCAATGTTCTTTGGTTAAATATAAATAAGATTACGTTTTTAAATGTGAAGTTCGTGTTACTGGAAGAAAAGGCATTGTTGTGGCAAATGTTCATTGTTATGCACAGTTGTAAATACTTTCAGAACAAAGTATTAAAGAAGTGCCTTTTGAAATGTTTAAAATATGTGTGATACTGTGATTTATCTTAACTTTGTTTCTACATGCAAGAGGTT